>NC_056001.1:2076157-2676157 GCF_018446385.1 Zingiber officinale
TAAAAGGGACTCGAGTAGAAGGCCCAGCTGGATTTTAGCCAGCTCCTCCACCAGTGACAAGGTTTGCGCAACCACCCATCTTGTCGGTCGGCCTACCGTCTGTGCCACCATCCTAGATAGCATGCCACCGAGTACTATTCCACACTCCGTTTGGAGACATGGGCTGAGAGGAAAGGCTCCAAGTATTATCTACTCGCAATGCGTCCATGCTAGATATGCACAAGGGAAAAGCCTCGAGAGTCAATGTCTCTTCCGAGTAGGTAAGCATGTCGTTCTGCTAGGAGATATTGAGGGATAAGCTATCAAAACACTATCAACCTTAAACAATAAGGGGA
This sequence comes from Zingiber officinale, assembly GCF_018446385.1. NCBI lineage: Eukaryota > Viridiplantae > Streptophyta > Magnoliopsida > Zingiberales > Zingiberaceae > Zingiber > Zingiber officinale. The sequence continues at coordinate 2,076,493 of NC_056001.1, forward strand.
TATAGAGGATCAACTGACTTCGAAGATCACTTCCTCAAGTTCGAGAATGCCGCCCTCCTTCACCAGTACACGAATGACGTAAAGTGCCATCTCCTTTTGGCCATGCTTTTTGGCTCGACACAAAGGTGGTTCGATTGGCTCCCGAACGAGTCCATATGTTGTTTCCTAGACTTTCACAAGGTGTTTCTCCATCATTTTGCTAGTAGCCGTCGCTATCACAAAACTATGGTGAACTTGTTTTGCCCTCAAGCAAGGACCTAAAGAGGTGCTGAGGGCTTACATCAAGCGGTTCAACCAGACGACCATGGATGCCCCATCGGCCACCCCCGAAATATTGGTTAGTGTCTTCTTTTAAGGACTCACGGACAATGATTTCTTCCACTCCCTGATCAGAAGGCCCCCTAGAGACTTCAATCATCTACTTAGTAGAGCGACCGAATATATCAACATGAAGGAAGCTCAGGCCACTCAGAAAAAGGAGGTGAGTGTCTCAGTTTTGATTAGTCAAGCCGATAGGAAACCACCATCACTTCCGGAATGCCCTAGAGACTTTCACCCGAGTCTTTCACAAGTCGCGGAAGAAAGGGCAGTGCGGAAAATGGATCAATTACTACTTGAAAGGCATGGACCTTTTTGTGACTACCATCAATCTCATTATCATTCCACTAGCGAGTGCCATCAACGTGCCAAGAAGCTCCGTCGAATGGCAGAGTCAGGGGAGCCAAATAAAATATCACCTTGACCCTGCTCCAGAGCATCCTCTGTAATAGCATAGCGGAAAGAGCGGAAGGGCAAACTGAATGTCCTATCGACACCTTCACACAAGTTGGCTCTTCAAGTAAAAGCCGATATGTCCCTATTTTTAGCAAAGTAGGGAATTTAAGCTTCAAGGCAACCAGGTCATACATCGTGCATCCAAATTTCAAGGCATTAGGGTTTATATACCATGCCTCCAAAATAAGGTCAACCGACTCATATAGTTGGTCGGACCTTAATTCCAAATTTCAAGGTGACTGGGTCATAGACCGCGCCTCTAAAATCTAAGACATTTGGGTTCATACATCGTGCTTCCAAATTAAGGCCGACCGGCTCATATAGACGGTCGGACCTTTGCTCCAAATTTCAAGACAACCAGGTCATACACTGCGCCTCTAAATTTCAAGACATTCAGATTCATATATCATACCTCCAAATTAAGACCGACCGACTCATATAACCGGGTCTTCTTTTCTTTTATAGAATATTTTGTTCTTCTTCTACTTCTGCTTCTATATTGTGGATATCTGTTGACATGCATATCATCTCTTTCGTGGAGTACTTAGCATGCTGAAGACTTGAGACATGGGTAACCCCAATCCTAACTAATCAATAAGGCAAGTTTCTAAAAGTCAAAAACAAAAAAAAAAGTAAGGCAAGAAACAATTAAGAGGGAAATAGTTCAACATGCGACATGAGTAGCAGAGCACCTATGATTCGTCTTGATAGTTGCCCAATTGCAATACAATTGGCCTTCATCTAGTTAAGGTGCCTCCTTATTTTGGCTTTCGATCATATTTATCCTTTTTTTTTATGAAGGCAAACTTTCAAAGAGCTTTAATTTATGCAGGTGCATGTCATCTGAATCTGAAATGTTGAGTTAGATTGCAGTCAGCAACCAATATCTTGTCAGTAGAAGGATCTCAATGTCTATCTGAAAAACAACCTTATTACAATTTTTATCTTCTTTGTTGAACTAGTAAATTTCTTCAATCAAAAAACAGGATAGCTTCAACAAATTGAAATGCTGTGAGCATCCAAAGGTCAGACTGTATTTATTAGTCATTACTTTCAGAAAAAAAAAGTAATTGCAAATGTTATGTTTTAATTGCTTTGTTGGAATTTGTCTCAAGGTGTAAACTTTAATTAGTTATTTTCATACTGATAGACTTTAATTTAGCTGGAATTCCATAGCACAAGTATTGCCATTAGAGATTATTGTAGCTCAAGGAACAGCTACAGCCATTAGTACTATATATTGACAGCAACATGACAATTGACTGAATATTTGGCCAAGTGGATGCTATGTTGTTGTTTTTTTTTTTTGATAATCCAAGTATCTAGCATTTAATCCCGGAGGCGACCGGTCACGTGAAAGTTTTTCATTTGTCATCAGAATAAATTCCGAAAGCGCTTGCATCATGCATTTGGCGTCGGACGCTCACTGTCCATGATCCCATTGTAGACAAATGCTTTATGGGCCGGATTCGAACTGTGATGCTCTTACTTGACACAAGTGTCTTATTGCTGCATCATTGGCTAGGGGCAGATGTGATGTTTAATTAGTATAATGGTGATGTTAAATTGCAATAGAGATGATAAGTTTGACATATCATGGAGAGTTAAAAGTCATAATTTTACAAAAGCAACAGGAATGACAAAGACTCACTGAAGTATCATAGTCGTGTGACTGTGACGACTTACAATGCCCATTGCAAAATAAATTGTTTGTGTTAGGCAAATGATCATCAGATTTGACAGACAGTTCATTACTTTGGTAAATATCAATAGATTTCTGAAGAAGAAATTCTTTTTTCTTCTTTTCTTTTCGTCTTTTTTTCACCTCATAATTTTGTGGAGCCAATTAATTTCTTTTTTCTCTTCCTTTTACTTTCTATTTGATGGTTGCTCTTGGCTGCATTACATATCCGCCTCACCATCTCCTTCAATCTCCTTTCTTTTGCTGATCATTCGCTTTTGGCTTATCAACAATAAAGTCTCTTTAACGCTGCATGTGTTTGCTATGGTTGTCTAAACTTTGTGCCTTTGGATGAATTAGAACAATAACTATTCTCCTTATCTCTACTTATATTCTTGTCCTCATCTGACATCTCATTCTTCACATTTTTTTTTCCTTTAAAAATAAAGATACATAGATCGAGGAGGTATGAAATGTACTTTGAAAAATTCATTAAAATATTTGATTTCTTACTCCATTGATTCAGTCAACATTATCATAATTGCTGGTCTTCGATGTGAAGGTTTACCATAGTACATTCGACGAGCAACTTAATAAGCAAACTCTTGAAAATAATGGAAAAGAAGAAAAAGGGAAAGGACACTGGAGAAGATGCAGTGCTGCACTGCACTGCACTGAATTGGATGCATGATCATGGGAGGTTTGAATCCATTGCAGATGAACTTCATCAGACTTTCCTCCATCTAACGTCAGTCACACTCAACAGATCATAGATGCTTAATAGTCCCTTGGCTTCAAGCGAAGGGTCCTAGAAATTTAAGAATATTAAACAGTAACTCTCTGCTGGTTAAAGCTTCAGTTCTGCTTTCTTTTGGTGCCAAAAGCTTTAGTTATCCCGCTAAACATTATCCCGCTGTTATTCTAAGCAAGGAATTAAGTGTCGAATTTGATGCTCAAAGAACAGATTCAATATTATTTTTATAGTTTTAAAACTATAAGATATTACTGAGTTGAAGTTCTCTTAGTTTATTAGTCAAAAAAATTAAATCTAGTTGATTGTCTGGCTCTCATTGTACAATAAGAAAATGACACACAAGGTTTCTCAAAAACCAGCATTAATAAACAATTAAATAGTTGATCATCACGAGAAGCTATAAGAAAAGAAGAATAATTAACATATAATTAGGTAATCTAAAGTGATATGGACTAATATTCTTTATATAGGTGGTCCAAATCTCTCACCTAATAGATTAGTTTTCACTCTAGCATCAACTTATCTTTTGTCATTCTTCAACTATATATATAGACAATTAAAGGAGTTAAGCTTTGCTAGTTAGATCTATATGCACATCTAAACGTCTAACTCTAAACCCTATAATCATGTAGCTTTTACTTAAATCAAGGGCTAACCTTGCCTAAAACATTCTCTCAATGAGTCACTGTTCATGAAGCTGCCACCACCTTTTGTTTGCCAACTTTGTGATAAAGCAAAAGCAAGCGAAAAAGAAAGGGAAAGATGGAAAGTTAGAAGAAAAACATATATTATTTAATCAAAAGATGGGGTGGAAGGGAAGGTGAACAAAAAGAAAAATAAGGCTCCCCCATACCATTGTAAGCCTTGTTGCAAACTAGTAGAATCCAAGGGGGTTGACCTAGAAGTGAAGAATTGAACCCTAAGGAGAGTCTTCTAGGTATGAATAGAGGAGGAGCTCATCATCACAGCCATCATCAACATGAGAGTTCCTTGGTGCAGCAAATGATGATAGAGAGATCACCAAACCCTAGCTTGCAGTGGAGCATCAATGACCTGATGATGATGCCACCTCAGGAGATGCCTAATCTATTATCCTCCACTGCTTCCTTGCCTTCCCCCATGAAATTTCCAAAGTTCTTGAAGACACTTAACCCCATGATCCCTTGCCATGATCTCAGATCAAGAGAGCTACCAGCTGAGTACTCATGGAGCCAACTCTTGCTGTAATACTTCGACACCCCTCTTTATCTCTTTACTCTCTTGAACAAATGCATATATATATATAGATAATATATAAGACTTGTGATCGATATATATATATATTTATGGTAGGGGGAATTTGGTAGAGGAAGGCTGTACATATGCTCCAATATATGGATCATCTACTGACGCTAAAGGTTTGAGTGATCATGAACTCAAAGAAGACGAAGAAGAACATGGCTACAGTGTCAATGATTGTGTCCATTTTAAAGATCCTCGTCGAGAAGATGATCAGGGAGCAAGTAGATCTCCATGGAGTAGTACTACCCAAGTTGTGGCAGCCTCCTCTCCTAGGTCTTGCGTCACTACAAGCTTCAGCAGCAACAATATTTTGGACTTCTCAAATGGCAGCAGACCAGCACACAGAAAGCAAAATCACCAAGTAGATCACTCATCGCCTGATCAGGCAAGAATTATATATGTATTCCTTGATCTTTAGGGTTAATTTATGCGTATATATACATATAGTTAATTGCTCTTAGTTGCTCTTTGTCAGAGGAATTTTTGCTTATTGGTTTGCATTTTTTTAATTGCCATGTTAAGTGGAATGGCAACTATAGTGGTGCATCTTTCAAGAAGGCTAGGGTTCAAGCCTCCTCAGTAATGTCACCTCTAAAGGTTCCTCTCTCACAAGATCATAGATATTGTTCTAGCACTACAAAAGTAAATTGAATAATTTTATGTAAACTTTTTTTTATTTGTTTATGTAATCTCTTTGGCCAGGTTAGAAAGGAGAAGCTGGGAGATAGAATAGCAGCTCTACATCAGCTAGTTTCTCCATTTGGGAAGGTATTATTTATCAGTAAATCCATGAACTAATTACACTACAGTTTCAGCTAATACAGCTCGTGAAACCTTTTGTTTGAGGTATTAATCATTCAAATTGTATCCTCAAAAACTCTAACGATGAACTCTCAATCACTCTCTCTTCCACTGTCTGAGTTAGTTTTTTTTGGCCTCGTTGCATGGAATTTAATTTGTCTACTTCATTAATCTTGCCTCTCCTAATAAGCTCCTCAGAGTCTTTTAATTGAGCAACCTCTAGAGGTTCGTGATCTTATCTAGAAGAACAGTCTTCTCATGTGAGAGAAGCCCATGTTTACCATACACAGAACTAACTAACCTATTATCTTCAATGGCCGGCACAACCAAAATGTTTAAGGGGAAGGGGAAATCTTGAATATCCCTTTGTTTGTGGTGCAAAATAATTATCAAGGAAAATATTGTTTCTTCTTCTTCCATCTCTACCGGGGAAACAAACTCTTATGGACGGATAAATGGAGCAGTTCCAATATGTATCATGGCAAGGTATGCTTTACCACTGACATGAGTCTATTTTTGCTTTCAGACTGACACTGCGTCTGTATTACTAGAAGCCATTGGCTACATCAGATTCCTCCACGGTCAAATTCAGGTCTATTCTCTCTCCATCTTTCCCTCCCCTTAAAAAGAACACACACAAGAGCCATCAGGTAACAAGCTGCAGGAACACTGCCTGGGTTTCGATGAGAAGGAGGGCCAGGTAGGGAGCACGCGTGCAGTAAAAGCTGCTGAAAAAAATGAAATGGAATATTGAAACCTAATGAACCTCCACACCTTTTGTGTAGCTAGTTCTTCTTGTAATTGTGCCCAACTCTTGTCTTTCTCTGTTGTCATGCATGTATGCATAGCGTGTGTTTCAGAGATTGGGAATTTAGAATAGAATGCCTCGTTACCTGATGCAGGCTCTGAGCTCCCCGTACCTTGGCAGAACATCAAGGAACAATACCAACAGCCACAGACACCTCCAACTGGTAAGCTTAATGTCTCCTTGCTATTTAGTTTCAAGCTAAAACCCTCTCTAGCTAATAAAAGAGTTTAATAGGAGGAGGAAGAGGAAGAGGAAGAGGAAGAGAAGGACTTGAGGAGCAGAGGACTGTGCCTGGTGCCTGCTTCATTCACGTTGCAACTAGAGAAAGACAACGCAGCTGATTTCTGGGCTGCAAATTTAGGAACGGGATTTATGATGGGAAACTAATTGATTAGAATTACTCATCACATGGCTTTTGGTTAATTAATCACTTAATATATTTACCTTTATATTTTATAAGGCATGTACATGGATGCACTTACTTTAATTCACGGTGCAAGTGATGAAGGTAGGGTTTAATCTTACTGGTTGATTATTGTTATCCAAGGTTATATTTCCCTGAATTAAATTAAATTTACGTCTTGCGGTGAATTAATGTCACTTTGATCAAACTTTATATAATAAATATATTATTATTATCAAAATATCATACACATGCCAAACCAGTTACTCCAACCTTTTATACACTAAGTTCGCAAGCACATTAAGGAAAAAGAAAACACATTTTGCACGTACTGAAGATGTGGCTCAGCTACACAAATCCATTTACTGCGTATGAAACATTTTTTACCACAGGCTTGATCATCGGTGAGTTCTTGGTGTCCTGATTTACTTTTTACCTCTCAGTTTAACTCCAAGAACCCTTTCAAGTTTGGTAATTATCTGTTGATTTGGAATAGCCTTTCCTGACTCGTATTCTTGAATCACTTGGGGTTTCTCATTGATGAGCTGATGCAGTATGATTTGTTAGATAAGATACACAATAAGAGTCAGAAATAGAAAGTCAACCTAACATAGCTTATGCACTGTGATTTGTTAGATATGATACACAATGAGTCGAAGTGAAAAGCCAACATTAACGTACTACCTGTGCAAGTTGGCTCTGCGTCAACTTCTTGTCCAGTCGAGCTCGCATCAGATTCTTCTTCAGTTCACTTGACACGTGTTCATCTTCGGAAAAAAAAAAAGCAGATGCAGAAGGTAAGAAAAATTTTGAAATAAGCAGGTGGTAGAAAATTAGTTGTTTGTGGCATGATCATTGTGTATTCTCAACAGAATGGAACAGTAAAACTGATATCAACAGCAAACAACTGATAACTGATATCCATTATTTTTATTCTACTTGCAAATACGAGCCACTAAATGATATCAACAAGAGAAATGAAAAAATGATATTGATGGCAAGTAACTATGGTCAAGATCATTAACATAACCACTTTCCTTCTTGTTACTTGGATATCTTAGAGGTAAATACATTTGGAAAGGAATCTTTAAGTTGTTGCTTTGATGTAAGACAAGCTAGCCGGAATCAAACAAGCAACCAATGTGACCATGCACCAAGCTGTAGCGTTCAAGGACCAAAATATTGCAATAGTTCAAGTTCTTGTAGAGTTGGGACTTCAACCCTATTAATTGACAACAGAAATTAAAGGGGAAAAAACAGTTGGATGGCTGAGAAGAAACCTCTTTCATGATATCTTCTATATGGGTTCTTCATATGTTGGCTTAATCTAGGAAATGAATCAAAGCTTACATTTTGATTTCTAATTTACGACGAATACAATCAAATGTAAGCAATCAATATCAATATCAATATCAATATCATGGCAAATTCAGGAAACTAGCAAAAGTAAGTAAATATATGAATTACTCACGAGAAAGATTCTCAGTTTCCTCGTCGAGCTTCCTCGTATTCAGAGACGTGCTACTTGAAGAAGCCCTGTTCGTTCCAGCATCGTCTGCGAAATACATACAAGTAAATAACGAATCGACAAAGTTATGCCGGCCTAAATTAAAAGGAAATGGAGCCGAAGAGAGAAAGAGAGAATACACTTCTTGATGGTCTCGATTTCGGCACCGCTGCGGCGTGCGGCGTTGACGGCCTTTTCATCCTTCTTGGCGGCGGCTGTGGGCGACTTCTTGCGGAGCACGATGTGCTCCCAATCCTGCGAGATCGGACCAGTCCCCGACATCGCAATAGCGCCTCCACCCACCCCTGATCGAAACCGATCGACGATGCCGCCTTCGCTGGTTAGGGTTTTAAAGGGAGAAACAAGGAGGCCAGAAGGAAGAGTTTCCTTGGGGAGAAAGCCAACCGACGGCACGCCTGAGGCACGCGAGGTCAAGCGGTCGACTACGGAGAACAGGAACCATCAAAAATAGGATTTTTATTTTTGCTTTTATTGCGCGATCACCTTCGCCTTTCTTCAGCAGCACCGAGGACAACGACAACCGGCGTGGGTGGTCCTCTTCTGACTTCTCTGTCATCGGATGACCACGCGCTGTTAGTGTTCTAGTTCGAATCCCAATTCTACCCTCTCCATCAGCCGACACGTAGCCTCGTGGGCAGGGCCAATTTGGGAAGTTCGCAACTCATCGCCGAATTCATCGCCTCTGTCCTTCCGCCACCGCGCGCAGGAACCCCGTTACGAACGAAAAAAAGAAGCCCGCGATAACAGCGGATTCGAACGACTCGCGCTACGACGTCGTCGACGATGTTGACCCGGTCTCCCCCGTCCCCTCCCGAATCGTTTCCCATGACCAACGGCGATGATGGTCCGTCCCCGTGGACCCACCCTATCATCCACCACAGGCGCCAGCGTGCCCCGCTCGCCGTCCCGCCGCACGTGACTCTCACGCGCAGCCGGCGCCTTCGCCGTCTCCCCTCTTTTACCTGCCCCCTCTTTCTCTTTCTTTCCCCCATCCAACCCTAACGCCGACGACGAACAAAGAACGTGAGAGAGAGAGAGAGAGGGAGAGGATAAGGGGATAAGGGTTTGGGAAGATGGATTCGACGACGAAGCCACCGAATCCGGCGCTGCCTTACCGGGAGGATTGCTGGAGCGAAGGCGAGACGTCGGTGCTGGTCGACGCCTGGGGCGATCGCTACATCGAGCTCAATCGCGGGAACCTGCGCCAGAAACACTGGCAGGAGGTCGCCGACGCCGTGAACTCCCGCTCAGGCGCTGGACGCCGCCCGGCCCGCACCGACGTCCAGTGCAAGAACCGGATCGACACCCTGAAGAAGAAGTACAAGGTCGAGAAGGCCCGGATCTCCGCCGGCGCCGAAAGCCAGTGGCCATTCTTCGTCCGCCTCGACGTCCTCATTGGGTCCTCCCCGCCCCCAAAGAAGCCTCCTTCCTCGCCGCCGCTCGCCCTTCCGCTCCCCTTCCACCGCAAGGGCTCCCTGTTGCCTGCTGCCACCGCCGTGCGCTCGGCGGAACCAAAGGGGAAGCGGTCGGCCGCCACGGCGTTATCCGTGGACAATCCGATCTTGAGGCGAGCGGCCGCAGCTGCCGAGGCTGCGGCAGAGGACATCAAAGATGAGGACGAGGTGGGATCTGATTCGCCGTCAAGATCGTCCTCAAGATCGGCAAAAGATTGGAAGAAGCCGAAGGAAGGAGAAGGAAACGGGATTCGAGAGTTAGCCAGGGCGATCACGAGGTTTGCTGAGATCTACGAGAGGGTGGAAGGGGCAAAACAGAGGCAGATGATGGAACTAGAGAAGCAACGAATGGAGTTCACGAAGACGCTCGAATTCCAGAAGATGCAGCTCATTGTGGACACACAAGTACAAATTGCCAAAATCAAGCGCGCCAAAAGATCAGGCACTGGTAAGAGACATCACCTTTTAGCTTTAGTTATCTTTATTATGTTTCTAAAAATCCAAGTTTTAGTTTCTCTTCATACGAGCTGGAGTTTTTTGCTGCTGTGGATTTTCCAACTCTTTGTTCTTACATTTCTAGAAATGAATTGCTGCATATTAGCCACGCCATTCTCTTACTACTCTTCCCTGATATGATCATTTCATAACTTGGAAATCAATTTGGTAGCTTAACCAATGTGTTGCAGATTTCATCAGTAATGCATGCAGTTAGTGTGTATATATATATTCAAGTATACTTTTATTTGAACTTTTCTTATATTTGAGTGTTGCTGGTATTGGTGATATATCTTTTTGTTACCTTTACAAAAAAGGATTCAAATGAGTCTTGGTGTCATTTAGTTACATCTTGTGAATGTGCAGTCATTTAGTTTGTAAACGCCACTGACACTTTGTGGTACGTTTATGTGTTGCTCATATGTCAAATTAATGTGTTTTTCCCTACATTCTTCATCATCAAAGTTAATACATGAGTATTATTCCTCTGCTGAACTCTTTGCAATGCTGCACTAAACTATATGGCTAATTATTTTGCATATAGAGCTTGATAGAACAACTACCATTTATGCATTAAGGCTTATCTAATTTTCCTCTCCTATTTCTACGATGGAGAGTGGATTGTTTCCCATCAAGATTGGTTTGGTTTCCACCTTTCAATCCAATTTTGATCTATCTCCCCTGTTTAAGAACAATGGATTGCAGAGGGTTCAATGAGGTTCATAAGACAACTATGGTTAACCTATTTATTCACATCAGAAGTACTGGTTTCTTTCGTGTATCACGACAAATTTTATTCTTATTTTTGGTAAACCGTCTCAGATGAATCTCTTTGACAACAAAATTTGGAACTATGTTTTCCATTTGCATAAATACTCGTAAAGAGCTTAATGGCTCTTGTATTTGCTAGTTGTTTATTTGTCACGTACTCTGTTGTCCTAAGGGAGTTATTATTAGACTAGGTGTTATGCAATACCACTGTACCTTTATTGTCTATAAGAGTATGAAACAGTTCTGTTTATCTATTCTTCAAGTAAGAACATATATGTGCGGTTCCAATTTGTAATATTAGCAGTGTCTATTATATTTGCAACATCCTTTTTCAGATGTGTGCTCATACTTGACTGTTTTTTTTCATCTTCAGACGGCTATTTGTAGTTGGATAAAAAGAGGGAGGGCTTTCTCAACAGCAGTCACGGTTTGGCTTGTACATCTAGATCATGCATCTTATCAAATGCTCATCATCTAAATTGTGATATCTAAGCTATGCTAAGCTAAGATCTACGAGTTCTCAGCATCGTCATTTAGTAGCTATTCAAGTTGCTGTTCAGGCAAGTAAAAGAAGGTGAATTTGTTCAAAGTTGCCTTTCTTTTGCTTAAGAATTGATTTGGTTAAACTCTGTATGGCTGAAGCATCTATTTAATGTGTGACCAGTAATTTTACAGTCTAACAATCTTTGATCCTGTTATTAGGCCAGAGACTCGAAATCCAAGAATCTTTGTTTTTTTTTTTCTTTCTTTCTATGTTTTAAGCAGGTATTAGTTATGAAAAAGAAAATTCTGTATTGTTAGGTTGTACGTTGATTTTGAATGAAAATTATGTCAATTTCTGCATGTTTTCGTCCTCCTAATCAAATTCGAATACTAAGATGACTAATAAGTAATCAGATAATCCTTTTGCCGCTCAATCAACAAGTTTGACAGGAATAAGGCCAGCCCAACAACCTGAGAGTGATTATTACATGCATGTGATGCCTGAAATCCCTAGGAGAGAGTAAAACTCAAGCCTTTCTTTCATTGATTAATCCTCTCTAAAATGATTATCATCCTAAAGGAAGAGGGAGACAGGTTTCTTTCATGGAGCAGTGGAATCGACCGAGATACTGTAAGCGTGCACTCGCTTTACAGAAGAGCTGACAAGAAAGCATAACTGCCTGCAAAACATCAATCTTCATGGCAATTGTCTCAAAAGATTTTTTAAATTGATTGTTCTTTCAGTGAGGATTTTGTTTCATTAAATACTTCACTAAAAATTATCCGAGCGTTAACATAGTGGACCTTGTGATTCTTCCAGACGATATGGATTTTAAAATTTATATAAAAATAAAATTGTAATTTTAAAAAATTTATTACGATTTTTTATAAAATATTTTCTGGTACTCCGTCCATGTTTAGCCAATTTCAACCGGACTGTGACCGGAAGAGAATCCGAAAAAAAGGGAATAGAAAAGGCTGCCTGCTTTTGAGGGAGGTTCCTTTGTCCTCTTGCCGGATTCCAAAGCCACGCCCTTTTTCTTCCTCCCATGCCTAGAACAACATAGGAACCCCACCGTTCTACTATAATCCTATAAATATGCTGTTAACTATCCAAGTCCATCCTAGTGAAGTAAAAAACGCATCTTGCTTGAAACAAGGTTCTTTCTGTAGAGGTGAGTATCCAAGCCTGTCTCTGTTCTTGTCTTGGTAATTTGTTGCTTTGAATGATTGAATCTGATAAACTATAGGGGAAAATGTAGTCGAAAACCCTACAAAGACAAAGCCATTCCAATTTTGCTTGCATGTGATAATGCTAGTGCTTCTCGTTCCTAACGTTCACTGTCATCCTCTGCTCACTTGTGTACTAATTTAATGTCCGCTGCTACTGTCCGCGCTGCCTCATCCTCCAGAGTTTGAAATTTGAAGGAGGTCTTTGAAATCTGTGCTCTTTACTGGCTGCTGCTTCTTCCTCTCTGCAGCTATTTATTTTGACCGTTGATCGTCCACCACATGGGCAGGGTGAAGACAGAGAGCCTTGGGAAGGCGAGGAGGAGCCATTAAAAGCTGGGGTGACTGCAACGCCTGGGTCCTGGTGAGGGGGACTTTTCGTCGAACGCCCTGTCTGTTGCGCTGCTGTTTGATGCGGAGTTGAGCGAGCGAGGAAGGAGTTTTGATGGGAAGTAGGGGATCGTCGGACGCGCCACAGAGGACGTCTCCCCGCGCGCCGCTGCACCTGCGGAGCACCGCCTGCTCCGAGGCCAATAGCGCGCGCCGCCGGGCGGCTACGGCCGTCGACGGCGGCGCAAAGGTGTCCCCTCGCGGGGGACCACAGGAGGTAAGCGAGGAGCAAGGTTGATCCTTGCTCTGCGTTTGCCGTTTTCTGACGTAGCTGTTGTTGTTTGCAGCAGAGGAAGCGGACCACGAGGGCGGCGGAGCTGGAGACGAAGCTGAGCAAAGCGCAGGTGGAGCTCAAGAAGCTGAGGGAGCAGCTGGCCGAGGCGGAAGCCGCCAAGCGCGAAGCGGAGCGAGCCCTTGTGAAGGCCAAGAAGCGTGTCCCTGCTGCTGCCTTGGCCAAGAAAAGAAAAGAGGAGCAGCTTGCTCTTTCTCGGGATTCTCAACCGGAAGGTGTTCGAAAAAATGACACAGTGGAGGAGAGCGTCACTTCGCCGGCGACGATGGATGTGTTTGAAGTGGTAGTGCCGTCTGAGTCCGTTCTCACAGAGGATGAAGCTGACAGCGAGCAAAAGAAAGAGGGGGAGGAGAAGGAGAAGAAGGCAATGATCGACAAAACAGAGAGGAGCGAGAACAATGAAAGTGCTGCTGCAGCAGTGGAGGAAGCAGAAGGGCGGAAGAAAGAGGATGAGAAGATGAACGAGGAGGATGAAATCGGCATCTGGAAAGCCAAGCTTTTGGAGAAGGAAAAGGAAGTGGCAATCCTGCTGGAAGAAAACGCAATCTTTAAGACCAGAGCAGAGGAGGAAGCCAAGCAAATTGCAGACTCTGCTCGATCCAAACAAGAAGAACTCACGGCAAAGCTGAATTCAATGGCGGAACAACTCAAAGAAAGTAAAACCAAAGAGAAGCAGCTGGCGGCGCAACTGGAGACGGCTGAAGGAGCCAAAGCAACACTGGAGATGGAACTGAAGCGGCTGAAGGTGCAAACCGAGCAATGGCGGAAGGCAGCCGAAGCCGCGGCAGAAGCTCTGGCAACTGGAGATGCCGTCGGAGGTGATGAAATGGGTGGGAGGAAGGTGGCGGAGCGCTGCAGGTCTATGGACAAACACGTCGGAGGTGGCGGCTACGGCATCTGGGGATCACCGTTGACAGATGGAGATGACGTGGACGACGAGGATGGCGGCGGTGGGAGAAAGAAGGGTACGGGCGTGCGGATGTTCGGAAACCTTTGGAAGAAGAACCAGCAAAAGTGAGGCGACACCAGTTTGTATCATCAGTCCCTTACTCCCTTGCTCTGTTCTTCCCTATCAGTTCGTTTGCTGTTTGTGTTACAGAATGTTTTTTTTCAAGGGATTGCCAATGTGTTGTTGGCCTTCGGAACTCATGGATCACATTTGGAGCTTGTTTGTAGTATGTAAGATGGAGGATCTTTGGATTCGGTTCCATTGGTAGCATATATCAGTTTCCAACTTTGTGAATTCATCAGCAAAGTGATATGTACTTTAATCTCATGATGTGTGTAAACAATTTGCTTCAGCACTAGGAATAGAGTTCAAATAAAGCAGGTTTCCAACCATTGCAGATTTCTTAATCAACTCATCGCAATTGCCTTTTCTTCTAAGAAAGTATGCGAAAAAAGAACTGCAAGTAAAAAAAAAAAGATAAACCATATGCTGCATTTTGTAAGTTGGACCTCTATTCAATAAATATAAGTATGATTGTCCTAAGGACTTAAAGGTAGGTCTAAGATGTGCAGGTTTAACCTTTACTTCCAGGCCTGTATCGAGTTTCCATTTTGGCATGTACAACCATTAGGACTAGAATACACGCCCTGATTTAGGTGATAATTTAGGATTCAGTGTAAGCATTGAAATGCACTAGAGATTTGGAAGCCTTGGTGTTGTACTCTCATCGGAATCTCATCTGCAAGTTTCCTTAATCATCAAAAAGAGTGGAGAAAAGTAGGTCTTGCACAAATGTTGCTCGAACTGTGGCCTGTTTTCGCCTTTGTTCCTTTTGCTCGTGTGTTAATGAAGAGCTCAAACTGTTAAGAAAATTTTTCAATGAGAACTAATGATAACATTTGTTAGCATTGTGCTGCATAATAAAATCTTCTCGATAAGGACAAGCTAACAATATACTTTGTAGTTTCTATGAATAAGAATCAGAATACAAATGAATAACGTTATATAGCACTACATATTCACATCCTCGTTCACTATTTATAGTGTTTCAGGATCGAAACGCTTCCTCTGTTACCTAACAATGTTATGTAGCACATCTCTAACACAAACGGTTCAAAATCTATCTGTACTAACATCTACAATCTTATATCTGAACCACACATTAATAATGTCAATATGCCTTCTATGATGTTGAAACTCAATATGCTCGTCAGCTTTTTATGCAAATTCTCTATTCCTCAATTTCATCAAAAACCAATCTATAAGAAGTGAACAGAAGAAAATTCATTTTATCATGAATTATGGGTAAACTAAAATAAGAATCATAATATAGACTTGAATCGTTATGCAGTTGTTTTTCCAATCAAGAACAGAAAGATGGAACTAATTTCAAGTTGAAGTACAATCCCTGAGATTTGCAATCCAAATACTATTAATTGACAAATAAATTTCACAACAGGATCTAAGCTAAACCGTTATTTTGACCAACCTCACATTTATTTGCAATAGTATTTAAATGTTCCCCTTTCCACTATAATTAGACCATATGCCACTACGAATTAATTTGGAGATAAAGAAGTGAAACTTAAATCAGACATAAAAACTACAACAGATAAATGTAATAATTACCTGGAAATGAAAGAGGGTAGATCTGATTCCGTTTTCAGAAATGCATTGTCATCAGTGGATGGCTTTGATGATTCTTCTACCTCAGATGTTGGAAAGTTCATAAAAAGTGATGAAAGAAATGAATCAGAAGCTATGTTGGATTCCTCATTGTTGTTTCTACGACCAGCATTTCCCAAAAGAATCTGCAGATGAGCCTCACGAAGGTCCCTCCCCAAAAGAGAAAGTGTCTGATTGCTAGGGATGGCAAATCTGCGTAACCTTCGACGTCTCTGCAAGTAATCCTTTGTTAAGAGAAACAAATGCAAAATCTTTATTGTAAAATGCCACAGATGCAATCAAACAGGAAGGATATCTTGAATATGTGCCCATGTTGAAGTGTGATATGATTCAGCATGTCTTTTGCAACCTTAATAGAGCAGATCGGGCAAACCTGTAAAACGGAACAGATATCAACAATTAAATACTTCAGATCAGACCATTGAAGCATAAGCTGCAGCATCTACAAAAGTGAAACAATAACCAACAAAATTGCCCAGTAGTTATTTATTTATTCAAACATTGAGTTGACAACCACATTTAGACTTGTAACAAGAATTTATTGAGCATAATATATACCAGATAAAGCATTTCTACTTGAAAAAGTTACAAGCAAACACTAAAGGCATATAGAAATCTATCAACTCAATTTCACAAACAACGTGCATACAATCAATTTTTGCAATAATATCTAATTTCTGATTATAAATGATTGGAATGGTTTTGTTGAACCCTATAATAAATTGCATTTAAATGCTTATTTGCAGCATCACAAAAATGCAAAAAAAAAAAAAAAATGGTCTTTACTGCAGGCTAGTGTTTTTTGTCTTTTGATGCTTACCACAGCAATAGAGGCAAAAACAAGTTCTTCAAGAAAGGAGCAGGAAAGATGTTGTGAGGTTGACAAAGGCACTGGGATTTATCAGGCAAAATATGCGGTAGACAAATCATTTGTAAAGTCAAACATACAATAAAAAGCTCATATCATAAGAGCAAACCAGAAATTACATAATCTGACATCCCATACCATATCCATTCATTTTTTTTCTTCCTACAAAAGTGTTGTCAGCTAACATCTGCATATGACCAAATCCTGCAGTTATATATCAAGGGAGTACTAATTCCAGATGTCTCATAAAGTTTTATGTATCCAACTATTGCATAAATCGCCTATGATTATTGCCTATCCACAGCATGCTTGCGAAAATGGATAAGCATTCAAGGGAAACTGAAAAAGAATAGCTTCTTTGTTCAAAGGCTATGGCTTTCGATGCTCACAGCAGCAGTAGATTCGAACGCGTGCTCCTCTTCAATATGGGAACACAGGGACGAGATGTCGTGATCCTCGTAGCAATACGGGCAGGTGAAATCGGGACGGGGCTCCTCCTCCATCTCAAATTCGTCGATGCTCAAACGATCTATCAAAATCAAATTTGGATTTCTCAGGAGGGACAAAAACAAATACATCAAAGAAGAAAAACCCCCATCAGACAAACAATTTCTACCCGAATCCGATGAAGAAAAGTAAACAATAAAAAGCAAGAGCAAGGAAGAACGATCCGATGATACCTGATTGAACATTCTGTTGATGCTGGGTCGAGTAATGCCTCTTTGCGGCTGCAAGGCGAGAGATCCAGAGATCGGAATCCATCGTTTTGGGAAAACCGGAATAGTTTTTATTACAAAGGCGTCGGACCTCAAAACCAAACAATCGATTTCTCCCTTCCTCCCGACAAAACCCCTCCCAACTCAGATTTGCTCGCTACCTCTGCTACGGATTCGTTGGCGGAGAGAGAGAGAGAGAGAGAGAGAGAGGGGAAGAGGTTGGAGAAGGAAAACGCAGGGGAGAGGCGACGATAGAAATGGGACCATTTCTTTATTTTATTTGACCACGTGTCCCGAGGAGGGCGTCAGGACGCGCGTTCCCATTTGCCCCTCTGTTGGACGGTAAGCACAAAGCCTTTCAAGATTTCAAAAGCTGCTGAGCCCAATTTCCGATCCGATCTCGGCGTTGATTTAATCCGACGCAGACAAGAATTAGCGAAGACAACCAATCAAAACTCGACAAGTCAAATGGATTGGAGGACGCTGTTTCAGACGCACACAGTTTATCGCCACGTTTCGTTTCCGGGAAGAAACAGCGTGGAAACTTCCATGAGTCAGCCAAGCAGAGCTCGCGTCGCCTGGCCCTCCATCGTTTCAACACATTTTGGGTCCAAATGTAGAGAAATCTTTTAGAAAACAAAAGGGATAATTCCTTATTTAGTCCCTCATTATTTGATGTAGTCCTAATTTCATCCCTAATTTTTCAATTGATCAAATTTAGTCTTCTAATTTTTGAATGTTTTTCCAAATCAATCCTTCCGTCCAAATCCTTGTTAAAATAGACGGGAAAACTTATTTAACCAGTGAAAGTGACTAGTTACTTTTATTCTTGCGCTATTTCCCTAATTTTGATATTGATTGAGTTCGAGATTTAGAAATTTGTTTCCTTTGTTGGTTTATAAGCTGCGAAGAAGATGCACTAACCGTATCGAAGTCTTTGTTGATTGTTCTGAGATAATGATCGGAAGGATTGTGCAGAGAAGGGCAGGCGAAACTGTTGGAAGCAAAGAACTGGAGAAAAGTTTGAGCAAGGCTGAATTTCCATAGGTCGAAAGAGAGAATTCAAATCTTAATCGAGCTTTGAGATCGAGTCGGTACCTCGACAGCCGCCGGAGCAAGGCCGAAGAAGACGGTGTTGCCATAGGCGAGGAGGCAGAGGCGATCGAAGAGGTCGAACACCTCGCTGCCGAGCTGGTGGACGGCGGCGACGACTGTCATCCTCTCACGACGGGCGAGGCGCGCGATCCGGTGGACGACGTGATAGGCGGCGGCACTGTCGATGCCGCTGGTGGGCTCGTCGAGGAAGAGGAGCCGCGGGCGAGTGAGGAGCTCGACACAGATGCTGACGTGCCGCTGCTGATCGTCGCTAATGCCTTTGATGTACCACCCGCTGATTCTAGTGTCCATGGCGGCCGCCAACCCCATCTCCCTCATCGTCGCCTCTGCCCTCGCCCGCTTCATAGGCGTCGACATGGAGTCCGGCAGCTGGAGCTGCGCTGAGTAGCAGACGACCTCCCTCACCGTCAGCGTCGTCATCAACACGTCGTCTTGGGTCACATAAGCCGACGTTCCAAAGGCAAGCTTCTGTTTCTGGCCATTGATCAAGATATTTCCAAAGGCCTCCTCACATATGAATGATAAGCTTGACAAAACTCGGTGACAAATGACAAAAAGAAAATGATGGAAGGAGAGGGAAGACCTGTTGAAGGGTGAAATGGAATCATAGAGGAGAAAGAATGACAATAGCAACAAGAATATGCTACCTCTCCCGAAATCATTGAACAAGACGATCGTTGAACGTTAGTATCTCCTTCTAGGTCATCTCCAGAATAAAAGCAACACATAGGTCACTTCCACCGATTAAACAAGTCTTCCCGTCTACTTTAACGGAAATTTGGACGGAAGGATCAATTTGGAAAAACGTTCGAAAATTAGAGGACTAAATTTGATCAATTAAAAAATTAAGGACGAAATCAACACCACGTCAAATAATGAGGGACTAAATTGAGAATTAACCCGAAAACAAATAGTACAAATCTACCAAGAGGAAGATATGATATCAACATACAAACAAGATGTTTTTTAAGATTAAAAAAAAATAATAAAGTTTAATGTTGAAAATGATACAAGTTGGAAAGACTTAACATCAAGCAGACCCTGGGAAGGTATTAACATGATACGTAAGTTGCAGGATTTTGTGTTGGGTTGGCATCAGGATACATATTACAAGTGCACCTTTAACAACACAGATGCTATGTTCATTAGTATAAGTCTCAGCAGCAAACCAATCGTACCAAATGCAAGATAATGTGCACTCCTTATTTAGAGGAAGTTAAAAATGGATTGGTCGTGTACGTCATCAAAAAAGAAAAATTCCCAACTGGAAGACTCCGCATTAAGAAGTTACTGATCACTGCCATCGGTGCCATCGTTATTGTCATTTGCTCCCTCGGAAGCAGCATTATCTCCATCTGAAAGAGGATGTTATCAGTTACAAGATTGCAGCTGGACAGCAAAAAATAATGAGATAGACCAAAACACATACCTTCAGTTTCACTTGAGGCATAAACTGGGCGTCGGGAACGTACCTGCTGCTGAGGTGTGGGCTAGAGATTGGAGAAAATTACACAAATAAGAAAATAGAACTATTGATTAAATATCAGTTGCTAGTTCAATGATCAGAGCATCCTCCAATGTAAAAATTTATTCATTTCTTGACAAGGAAGAGTCAGACCAACTTGAAGACTTAGTATTACAGTCTTTGGAAATATGGGTACCTGCAGCTTTGGTCGAAGTGCCTCAAGGGGACCTTTGGGTTTCTGAGCATGCCCTCCCTGCTGTTGTGAAGCACAAGTAAAAGATGAAAATCAATATCACGTGGATGAGCAGTGAGGACATCGATATCAGAATGGCTGTTGATGTTCCTCTCTTAGAAAATGAAAATTCAAGATGATAATAATACCTTCCCTAATGCCCAATCAGCAGAGTCAAAGAAAGCTCGCTCGTGATCCTACAAAAAGAAATCTTTATTTTGTTGAATTGTCATCCACAGGAAAATTAAAAAAATAATGTGTACTGTTAAGCAGGTTAATTCAGATTGTGTTCACTTGAAACATTTAGTTGTGCTCCCTCAATGCCACCTAGAAGAAAGGCTATAAGGAAGAAGGGGAGGAAAAGAAAGATTTGTAAAATTTCATATCAAGCAGTACATTTTTTTGTAATTTCCTCTTCCCTTTGTTCCCCTTGGATTTTTCCGCCCAAGTAAACCCAGCCTAGGATTCAGATCAATTTTTGACACCTAGAATTCTTAGTTGAATCATCTTGTAGTAGTTGGTCTTACAAACTTTTTCAAAGATTGGAGTGTAACATTTCAGATCTCAAAGCAAACTTATAAATGGCTTGAACTTCAAACCAGGAAGAAATTTCCAAGCATCAACATGCAGTAACTTTTTCTTAATCTGCAATAAAGATTTTTTTTTCTGATTTCTACTGTGAACTATACCAGTATCAGCCACAATGATAATTATTAATGGACTCAAAACTCGAGTCATATTAACAATACCAAATTTACTCATCATTTTAAAAATAAAGAGATCATACCTTGGATATCAATGGTGGCTTTTTGGGTACAATTCCTCCATATTTTTTCTTTATCACTTGCTCCTGCAAACAAACAAAGCATTTAAGCAACACAATAATGTCACATTTTAACAGCTAAATGCCACTTCAGTAATAAAAATAATAGCAAATAAGTCCTCAGGGTTTAATAATATGCATAATCTCATCCATCATTTTAGGCACGAAGAAGGAACAAAATGTGAGCATAATATCACCTCTTGTTCTGCAGAGGGCATGGTATTGACCTCCTCATCTTGGTTTAATTCAGTATCCTTGGAAACATCATCAACCTTTATGTCTGACATGATGCCCTTGGAAGTCTTTTGCCTGCAAGGGATGAAGGTTTAATTAGAACATATAAAGTCAAATAAAAAAGGCTAAAACAATAGAAATGTAAGATAAGAGATAAAGGAAATATCATGGAAACGAGTACAGCGAATCACAGTGAACTGGTGTGGAAGGTTAAAATATGAGAAAAATCACTGTCAGGAAAATGCGCAGCTACTATATATAATCTCTTTTATCAATCAACTCCAGATACAGACACTTAAAGAAAGAAATAAGCTGAGTATATATTTTTATAAAATATATTTATAGTCTTGCAGATGCCTGCATAAGAAGATTTTCATTAGTTTATAAGGCATAGTGAATGACTGTGAAACCTAAAATTTTAAAAATATTCAGATGGCAAGAGGTCAACACACTACATAGTCCATATGCAATATGTGGAGGCATATGCAATCAGCACCAAAATAATATTTAAGCTTAAAAGTTAACAATGACTATACTTGATCAATCAAAATAACTTCACAAGTAATTAGTTGATGAGTAAATTTCAACACGTACAATTCATCATTTCACATTACAAGAAATCACATAACATAACAACTATAACAATTATTTTAGCAGCAATTTTGAAGGAAAACAATTGTAATGTTTAGAAGATTTGAGAACTAGAAAAGAGAAAAAAGATGGAGATTTATCTCGGAGAGCAGAATATTTTTGTAAACTCTAGCAACTATTAGCAGCTGATTTTAAAAGGAGTTGTAAATATGAGAGGAGATGGAAAAAAAAAAGATGGAAGACATTGTCGTGACAGACCAAGAAATCACAGCAGTAGAAGGAGAATGAAGATGAAGAAACCTGCTACAGGTTATCTGCAGCCTAACTGCACGAGAGAGAATGAAGGTTTTCGTGTGAGAAAGGGATGAAGGGATAGAAAGGGGTTTTGGTGTAAGAGAAATCAATTTTTATTTTAGAAAAAGAAGAAGAAAAAAAAAAGAAAAACAAATTTGGTTTATTTCACTCATTTATATTGGCTATGCTCTACATATATTCGCCTAACCCACATATATTGTACACATGGATTGATTGAATGGCTAAATATACGAACTATGTATGCGATAGAAAAAGTGGTCCCTTGGCCAAACCTCCTAAACAGCCAGATAGACTTCTTTTTAGACCAGGGTTGAAACAAATTCAGACAGTTATTCAAGAAGCTAGTAAAATTCAATATTTTTAGTTTAATGGGTTCCCAGAGATTTGAATTTATTTCCTGTTACTTACCAATACTTAATGTACTATGAATTTAAAGGATATCCTAACAGGAATAAATGTGCTAGTAATAGGGATATTAATCTACTAGAAAAATTATACATGATCTTACCTCCGGATTACATCTTCCAATTCTGAGGGGTTTGGTAAACATACTGTTACGAGCCATGAAGTTGAGGTTCTGAGCTGAATAAGGCAACTAACTCATTTTGACAATCATGAGGAAAACAAGACATGGAACACATGGGTGGAGAGATCATGAAGGAGAGAAGTCAGATCTCCGCCATGAGATCAGTGAGTTTTCTTTGACGAGCTCACAAAACCCCAATGCCACACATGAAATGCATCCTTTGTCCATAATAAGTATCAAGGATGAACCATGAGTACTTATCTCAATAACAGATATCTCCTTCCTTCGAAGTATGATGAAGGCGTGTGTGCAAGACTTGTTCATGTGCGAGCACTTTTGAGTCAAATATATATATATGGTTAGCGTGGTTGCTGAGGAACATTGTTTAAAAAACAACGACAGTCGCAATTCCAATTTGCAACTTCCCCTGCGTTACTGACATAAATGCATCCAATTTGCAATGGGTATAGGCATTGCTAGCATCTAAGTGAAAAATCAAGCAAACTAGTCAGTAAGGAGTGATCCGGATTGGAGGTATCATTCAACAGAAGCGGTGGAACTTCATATTTGCCCTTGACATTCTGTCAATCTATCTTGAATGGCTAACGTCAGGCAAAATATTATTTGACAAACTGTAGCGTAAATCGAGACAGAAAAATAAAAATAAAAAATAAAAAATAAATCAGATACACAAGAAAAAGCATATTCAAAATCAGTACTAAAGGAACTTCCATTTGACTTCATCGTGCTCCAAATAAAACTCAGGTGTAAGCAGACGCCACCAGGTAATTCCGCAAATCGCAACAAGTAATCAGACGGATGAACAAAAAACAAGGAGAAAAAAAACAGCAAGCTTGAATTCCATCAAAAGAATCATAGAAAGCGGAAGAGCAAATGAACACGAATACCCGGTCTCGCCTCCCTCCGGCGTCGAGGTTTGCGTGGCGATCTCGATTTCCTCGGCCATGTTTGCCCGCCGAGATTCCCACCGGATTAAAATTTGGGGATCCAATCGCAGAACTAGGGCTCGAAATGGGCTTGTTTTATATCTGTCTCAGCGAATCGGAATAACTCTTCACATGGCGATGGGCCCCCTGACGAGACTTTGATTCGAACATAAGCGTGAAGAGACAATTTGGGGGTCTCTTTGCGTTCCAATATATAACGCCTTGGCTGCTACAAAGTCCATAACGCCTTTCTATGAACACACTTTCATGCTGGAGATTTGTTTTCTTTCTGTGTGACAAAAGATGATTCGTTCGTCTCAGCGTTTCTGTCAATTCATCCTTAGGTCAATATGAAGGAGGTAAATCATGGGTGACTACTAGCTATTAGTACAAATGACCAAGACATAAAAGAGATTATGTTCAATCACGTCGAATTTTGACCCCAAGACTTATTTTCTCTAGTGGCATTACGTTGCCCCACGGGGTTATCTCGGCTGGTAAAGGCGTGGAAGTTTGCCACTGAGAATATGAGTTCGAGTCCGCAGGGCAACGGGGATTTATTCCCTATCCCTGTGCAAAAAAGTCTCGGCCCACTGCGTACTTGTCATCGAGCTACCGTGATTTACTTCTCTCGTGATGACCCTGGGCAGGATGCGGCGGGGGCCCTGAGGACGAGGATTTCACCTTTTGCCTCTAGTGGCATTACGTTACTAAACCATAATCACATTACATTAGTCACATTATTTGCGACTTAGTCACGTGTCTCTCTTCACAGCTCACGTGGTGAGGGTGTCGACCTTGGCAATGATCTCGATAGCCATCGCAGTCGATTCTGTTATTCGTATTCGTTAGATTTGCAGGAGTTATTACGTGGCAACATCCTGCAGGTTTTCGGAACTGCTTGCGTTCGCAATTTGCGTAAGGCAACAACGATTTCCCCGATGCCCGCGCTCAAATGATGGTGGATCCTCTCCAAATGTGATATTATTATGCATGTTCTAATGCTTCCATCTGTGGTCTTGAGTGGGATAATTTAAATATGGACGGTCAGAACTGAATCTAGCTACGGAACAATTGCATAGGATCCTGAACCCATTATGGGAAGCACCTAACCGGACGGAACGTCTGTCGTTGCCTCAATGGACGGCTCTCGCTCTATATAAGTGCGTGAAGATCTGATGGTCTTCTGAGAACTTCGGAGGGTTGAAAGATCGAGAAGCTTTTTCTCTTTGCGGAGCCGATCTCTTCGTCTCGCTAGCCTCAGCGATTTCTCTCATATATTTCGATCCTTTCTTCGATCGGTAAAGGTGTGTTTTATTCTTGAGTACGAATCTCGTTTTGCATTTCCTTTTTTGTTCTTTTCGTTTTTGTTTTTATTTTTTTGCCACTACATCCATCGAGGATATTTTCTTAGGGATGGTGTTTTAGTTTCGATTCCGCTTAAAAATCGAAGTTTCTTTGATAAATTCTAAGGTTTATCCATTATATTTGGATCTTTTGTTGGGATTCGTCAGCAATAATGGGGATTGTGCGTGGTGGCCTTGCGATTCCTTTGATGCTATCGATCATTTCGCTGCATCTGAGTTCCCCGGCCTCGTCCGCCTCCGATGGATTGGTTCGAATTGATCTGCGGAAGAAACCATTGGATGAAAATAGCAGGCTTGCGACGCGGTTTTCGAAGAACGAAATAAAGGGTTTGATGTGGCAGAGATTTGGAGTGAGGAGTAGTGTTGTGAATAACGGAGATGAGGATATTATTTCGCTCAAGAATTATATGAACGCGCAATACTTCGGGGAGATTGGCATTGGTACTCCTCCTCAGAAGTTCACTGTGATCTTCGATACCGGTAGCTCGAATCTATGGGTTCCATCTTCTCGGTGCTACTTTTCGGTGAGAGTTGTCCTACTTCGGTTGAATTTTTATTTTTGTTTGTTTTTCTTGCGGTTCTTGAAATAATCCAAATTTCATGGTAATCCAGCTCGCTTGCTACTTTCATCCGAAGTACAAGTCAGAACTATCGAGCACTTATCAGAGGAATGGTATGTCGTTAGCATGAAAAACATTTCTCTTGAACCATCATGCTTTCTTAGTTGCTTATGGCATTTTGCATCACTCCACTGCATATCTGCTTAGCTATTCTAGCATAACTACAATTGGCTGCTGTGGAAATGAAAATGATATACTGTGTAGTTCATGCATATGAAGAAACAAGTGGAATTTGATTTTTTTTTCATATATTAAACTGATTATAGCTTCAAGAATTATTATTCGGGGCATTGTAGTTGAGGAGCACACTAAACGAGAATTCTTTCCAGATGGATAATGTACAATAGCACATATTGACTGCATACTAGAAATCATCTTCACTGTGTGTTTGGAATAGCCTGGCTTTAAGAGTTTTACTTCATAGTATTTGGAAGCATTATCGTGGTTTAATTTGTTTTTTCCAATATGGAATAAGCATCCTATGATGCCAGAGCTGATTCTATCCTCTCCTTATCTCTCCTGAAGTCACCTGTGACAACACTGTAAAATTTGTCTACCTTCATGTTTTCCTCCTCTTCTTCTTTTAATTTATTCAATATTTTTATCATCTGCATGCATCGGCTGGTTGGTACAATTTGGTATGGATCTTGAAGAGATTCTAATTCTACATTGCTTTCCATGAATAGGTAAATCTGCAGACATCCATTATGGAACAGGAGCAATATCAGGTTTTTTTAGTGAAGATCATGTTACAATCGGTGATCTAATTGTTAAAGATCAGGTTCATAACCTTTCTGTATTTTCTTTAACCGTTGCTTTTTGTGGTTATTTTTCTTAGATTGTGGACTGTGATATTATTCATCCAGGAATTTATTGAAGCCACAAAGGAGCCAGGTCTCACATTCCTGGTTGCAAAATTTGATGGCATACTAGGACTTGGATTTAAGGAAATATCAGTCGGAGATGCTGTGCCTGTGTGGTATTTTGCCTATAACTCACTTCCTGCTCCCAATTACAGTGTTTGATGATTATTGCTTGGCATGGAGTACATTTTTCTCGTTAACTATTTCTAAGTTCTGATATTTGTTTCTGATCAAACCAGATAAAATATTGAATCAATTTTTTTATAATTAAAATCAATTAGCACAATCAACTTTAGTTCACTGTTCTATTTTATAGTAGTTTTAATCAAAATTACTCTACTTGCAATACTTTTGGTAAAAAAAATTACTCTACTTTTAATTTTTTTGCCATATTTTGTTTGTTAATTTTATAATGCAAATGTTTTATTTGATCACTTTTTGCTATCAATGCAAGGCTATGCCTAAATTTGTTTAATTGTCCATTCTATTGGCAGGTATAATATGGTTGAACAGAAACTTATCAGAGAACCTGTCTTCTCATTCTGGTTTAACCGAAATGCTGAGGATGGTGAGGGAGGTGAAATTGTGTTCGGGGGAGTAGATCCAAATCATTATAAGGGTGAACATGTGTATGTTCCTGTTACTCAGAAAGGTTATTGGCAGGTGCATATCTCAAAGTCTTCTCCGTTCAGTTAGCTTAGTATCGAGTCAGAATTATGACATCAAATAGTGCAAGTATAGTTATATGATGCATTACATAACTCTTGGCAGTTTAAAATGGGAGACCTACTTATTGATGATGAATCTACTGGTACAGTAAATCAATTGAGTTATCTTATTGTTAATGGGTATTGTAATATCTACGGCTTATTTATCATGAAGTGCCTTTTGTTGGTCAGGCTATTGTGCCGGTGGTTGCGCTGCAATTGCAGATTCTGGAACTTCTTTGATCGCTGGGCCAACGGTATGATAGCAATAAAATGCTTGTTGAGTCAATTTTGTCCATCAATTATCAACCATTAATTTCTGTTCTTTGCGTTCATATTTCCTTGATTACTGACGGAAACAATGATTGATTATGATGATGCCATTTTTTATGCAGACTGCCGTGGCAGAAATTAATCAACAAATTGGAGCTTCTGGTGTTGCTTCTCAAGAGTGCAAAGCAGTAGTTACACAATACGGGAAACAAATTATTAAACTGCTGATGTTACAGGTCTGATAGGATTAACCGAGTTGCATGATCGAGTTATCTTGTGTCTCGTATTAATACTTATCTGTTTGGCAGACAAAGCCAAACAAAGTTTGCTCTCAGATTGGTCTGTGTGCATTTGATGGAACTCATGGAGTTAGGTTAGTGGTTATTCCTTGGTGATTTTGTATTCTAATAATGCATAATATTGTTCACTTTCCCATTGTTATTCACATAAAATCTTGTATTTTATGTACATTCTTTACGCAGCACTGTCATTGAGAGTGTAGCCAGTGAGAATGCAGATGCTTCAGCACATTTCAACAATGAAGCTATGTGCAATTCTTGCGAGATGGCAGTCGTATGGATGCAGAACCAGCTACTGCGAAACCAGACAGAAGAAGGAATCTTGAATTATGTCAATGAGGTCAGGTTCTCTCTTTCAGCCATGTGAGCCTCAATTTTAAAGTTGTTTGTTGTATTCATGTGTTTAAGCAACGTTCAGCTCTGCGAACGCCTGCCTAGTCCCATGGGAGAATCATCAGTGGATTGCACCGCTTTAGATTCCATGCCTGTCATCTCTTTCACTATCGGTGCTAAGACATTTGATCTCACACCAGAGCAGGTATAGTCATTCTCAATGGTTCCACACAATGTCAGTTATGGTCATTCTCATTCTTATGGTCACTCATCATGCTGCAGTACACTCTCAAGATTGGCGAGGGAGCTCAGGCACAGTGCATCAGCGGGTTCACAGCCTTGGACGTTCCTCCACCACGAGGACATCTCTGGTACATTCTTTTGCATTTATGGCTCAAGTTTTGGGTGCCATGGGTTCTCTGACCTGCGACTGCTGCAGGATTTTGGGAGACGTCTTCATGGGAGTCTATCACACAGTCTTCGACTACGGCAACTCGAGGGTCGGATTCGCACCTGCTGCGTAGTAAGCAAGTTATCGTTTGGCACCATCACCCCATGAAAACACTGTTTTTAACTTTTAAAATTCTGTGATCCAATGTTTCGATATCCAGACGCAGAGAAACTTTCATGAAAGACCATGTTTATTTGCTAAATCCAAAGCTAACACAATACACACGCTCGCACGACTACTTGAAGTAGATGGAGGGCCTCTCAGAGTTGGGCTCCCACGTCCCACCCTCCTTCAAGTACTCCAAATACCTCAAGAACTCCGGCCTCGACGTTGCCTTCTTCGATGGCGCCTCCAGAATTCTAATCACAGGGTGTGCGTCGATCTCCTTGCTGCCCTTCCTTACCCTCTCCGCCTCGTCCTTTCCATCCTCCTCCTGCTTTATCTCCTTCGTCTTCGAGGGGGAGTATCGCCGCGAGAGGAGGCGACGGTACCCTCCTCTTAGCCGCCACCTCTTTTGCTTCTTAGAGGCTTCTTCTTCCATGGAGCGTAGTCGTATGGCTGCCAATGCCACGGAAGATGATGGAATATATAGAGTTTTGATACAGTTGAAATCTTCAAAATAAGACTCAGCACGTTTTTTTTTTGTTTCCCCTCCAACCACTCCACTGATTTAATGCGTCAGAACTGATGCGAGCACCCTGTCATGAATGGTGAATCCCGAGCAGAGTTGACTTTTCGAATTAGTTGCACAACATAAGGGTACAGGAGAAACGGTCGGAATACGTTTCCGGGACTTTGAAACTTTCAACCGGCATTGTTTCAACATCGCATTTACTTTGTAAAACAAGGCCAGCGACGATCTCTTTTTTGTTAAAAGAAAGTCTGAACTTAAAATTATATATATAACATCCTAAATAAATAAACTATACCAACTATGCACTTAAAATTGAAGACTATAATTAAAAAAAAAAATCTCAATTCTAAAAAAAAAATCTTATTAGTATAAATTCATTATAACTGAATATTTTAAAATCTTAAATCTTAAATATATATCCAACATCTAAAACTTTTAATCTTGAATATTATAATTTAAGACTAAAGTTGAATTCCAAAAAAAAAAATTTATTGACTTAAATTCATTATAACACAACTCTTATATCTTAAAATTTTACTTTAAATATATATAATATATTTCTAAAATAAAAAAATATAAAAAATTAAGAGAAAAATCTAGATGTCTAGATTCATTCCAGACGTCTGGACTAATTCACAACGACACATGGATCAATTTCAAGTACCCCAATTTCAATCTGAGACTAGTTCACAACGATACCTAGATCAATTCCAGTACCACAATTCTAGTCTGGACGATTGACAAGTTAAGATCCGAAGGATAATATCTGCAGTTCAATTTTTTAAAAAATTATATTTGTTTGAATTCTTTTCCACTTCAATTCTTATTTCAATGTCTCCCTCATGTTAATAATGGTGGATAAATTCCTCATTTTATTTTTATTTGATTGACAAAAAAAAAATAATTTAAAAGAATTTTCAAATCAATGATGTTTATTTAAAATCAATAATTCATACATGATCCTGTCCGAATGCTGAATCAACAGACGTTGAGCACGTGACGCTCCCCGGCTGCTGACGTGGATCTTCGACTGGTTGCACGAACCTCCGGGGAACCTGCACAAAAGTCGGGCCGGGAAGGGGTTCCCGGCGGCGACCCTCCGACGCTCAAGTCAGGTAAGCAAGCAGCAAAAAAAAATAGCTCCAAAGGTGTTGAACGCGTACCTCCTGCGAAGTATAAAGTTCTTTATATAGAGCGGTGAAAGAGCTCACGCACGTCCACCGAGGCGCATACGTGTCCGCAGCCCATACCGCGGTATGCGTCTGTCAGAAAGCTTACCTAACGCCTTACCGCTACAGTCCAAGCACGTCTTCGATGGGACAACAGGACACCTCGTTGTCAGACTTGGAGTATGGCCTAGTCATAGGACTTGACAGCTGTCATAAGATGTTCTTGTCCTTCTCTACCCACCACAAGCGGGGGCGTCCGTCCGGCCCTCATCTTACGCGCTGGTCGGACGACACTCACATCACGTCCGGCCTGTCGTTTGCATCGATATGCTGGATAGATCTTCGGTAAGGTGCTGTGGGGACTGCTAGCAGTATGTCACCTTGTCTTCGGCCTTCCGCTCGGCTCTTCGCTACTGTTCAATTGAGCGTCGAAACCCCGACTTCTGTCAGGGCGCCTTTTGCCATCGGTTATTCACCGATCAGCCGACCGGGAGGTCGGCCACCTGGCCCTTTGACTTCCACGTGGCATTGACCCCTCAGAATGAGGATCCCCTGTTCTAACCGCCGGATCAATACACATCTTAAATATTCTAAAAATTTCTTCAAATATCCCCTCCTCTTAAATATCCCTAATAAAAAATATTTTAAAACATATTCAGAATAAAATTAGCTATTTATTTAAAAATATAGATAAATAATAGATGAAATAGGTTAAATTGAAAAATTAAAAAATATAATTAATTAATTTGAATATAAAATTAGATATAAATCAATAAAATGATACTTATAACCATTTTGTTAATAAAATATTTAATCATAAAATTAGAGATATTTGAAAATAGAATATTTAATGAATAGAATCTATAAATATTTGATTGATTAAATATTTAATTATAAGATCTAAAATATTTGAAAAATGAAATATTTAAAAAGTGACGTGGAAGTGAACACAAATATTATCTACTGTGGGTATGGATGATATTTAAAAAGTGACGTGGAAGTGAACACAAATATTATCTACTGTGGGTATGGATGATATTTAAAAAGTGACGTGGAAGTGAACACAAATATTATCTACTGTGGATATGGATGCTCTAAGAAGTAATAACCCAGGGAAGAAAAAATATTAAAAATGGACGCCTACGTATTGCCAGCAGAATATTTTCATCACTCAGGATTAACGCTTCAATGTAGACAGATCAACAAATAAGTCCATGGACAGTAGTCAAACAAATCTTGTCCAGTAAATTTTTTCTTAAATCGTTAACGAATGATCAACATCAGATAGGAACACCGATACAAAATGATATTATGTGTAATTTATCTTTTATGGTTCACCGTTATATTCTCAATTTCACATGACAAGGATTTAGATGCATACTGGAAAGAAATAACACAACTGAACAAAAACTAGAAGTCGATCAAATAAATTATTCATTGCCTCTTTATCCAAAAAAAACATAATTATTCCTTGAGATCATTAAAAAAAAAAATAGCATCTGAATCCACAGTTCGGCATTTGGAAGGATCTGCAAACTCTACAGATGGCTTCATGCTTGACTAGTTTTCATGACTATAATCTTGCTCCCTAATATCTCCAGAACAACCTTTCTTTACGCTGATGCAATTTTCTTCAGGCAAAGTTCACCACTCAAGTTTAAATTTTAATATTAGATAATATATGAAGATTATAGGTGTAATTATTCATATGGAATATTAACGGTTAAAAATTGACCAAAAGAGTCAAGTAGATTAAGGTTGACTGGATACTTATGGGAAGTTCTAACTGAAGGTTAGGCAAGGACAAGACCAACGAGAAGGTTAGAAGAAGAAGAAAATCTAAATGGCTCAGTGTTGACCGAACATTTGATGTGAAAAGTTCTGGTGAGTGAAGTCAGATGAAAAATCCTAATGAATGAAACTAGGCAGAAATAAATCTTGGTGAATGAAGCCAAGTGGTGAAAAACTCTGGTGAGTGATGCCAGACATGTAGAAATCTAGGTAGATCAAGGCTGACCAAACATCTGGTGTTTGGAAGTCCAAGTGAGTCATAAAGGATTAGACACTTGGTACGAGACGGTAAGTCCAAGAGGGTCAAGGTTGACCAGACACTTGGTACGAGACGGTAAGTCCAAGAGGGTCAAGGTTGACCAAACACTTGGTACGAGACGGTAAGTCCAAGAGGGTCAAGGTTGACCAGACACTTGACACTAGGAGGAAAGTCCAAGTGGGTTAAATAATTGATCGGACAATTGGTGACGAAGCTTCAGCAGATCAAGGTTGACCAGATGTTAGGCATGAGGAAATCCTAACAGGTCACGGTTGACCGTATGTTGGGCGTGAGAACCCTAGACTTGATTAAAGCAAGTTAGGATTGTTCGCCAATCAATCGATTGGCAGTGCTTTTGACGCGAGGAGCTCAATCGATCAATTGATCGATTGAGAGGAAATCGCATGAGCACAGAAGATCTCTCAAAGTTGATCAATTGGGGCTACTCCAATCAATCAGCCGATCGATTGGAGCTAGTTTTCTCGCAATGACGCAAGGCAATCGGAATCAATTGGTCAATCGATTCCAGGGTCTTCTACGAGAGCATAGAAGACATCTGGATCAATCAGTTGATCAATCCAACTGCCCCATTTGATCAGTCAATTGATCAGTTGATCGATTGGGATATGACCGCTGCACAAGTTGCGAGCTTTGGAAGGCTGGAATCAGCTGGATCTGACGTGACAATCAATTGGGGAGTAAGTTCAATCAATTAGAAGCCCTAAATCGTGGAGTATAAATACGACGACGAGGTTTAAACGCAATAGCTCTTCACACAATTCTTCTCCAACACTCACTGTCGGTTCTTGAAGGTTCTTGGAGCAAAGTACTGCTGCATTTCCAAATATCAAGAGATGTTTCCTAACAAGAAAAGAGCAAGCTTGGGTTTATTGTTGTAAATCTTGTAAGATTCCATTGTATTAGCTTCTTCTTTTTTTTTTCTTGTTGTACGTGAGCGTGTAAGATTCGATGAATGAGTGTTTTCATAATGAAGAGTGTGCTGAGGTATAGATCCTTGGATTAGTCAGTTCTTCTTAAGATGAATATCAAGTAAATTCTTGTGTTAGAGTTAAGGAGTTCGCTTCGAATATTTCCGCTGCAAAAGATCATCATCGACGAAGCGAGCGAGTTATTCACCCCCCCCCCCCCAGCTCCCGGAGTATCCCAACCCTCTGTTCCTAGCTCCCGGAGTGTCCCAACCCTTTGCTCCTAGAATCTTAACATGCTACACTCAGTACAAAGATGTGCTATACCCCAGCGATAACAATGGCCCATTGGTCCACAATACTACTCACATGAATCTGGTCAGAGTACCACTAACTGTAATTGAAGTCTCCAACAGGATCTAATACCATTATTCTGCACCGGCATTATTCCGTGTGTATGTGCAATTTGATGTAATACATACTACTTAGGGAATTGATTGAATCGCCTAAAGTGGCCATTGTGTTTGTAACATTTTTATGAAACTGTCTACAATGGTCTCCTCGTTCTCTTTGGTAGTAGATTTAGTAACTTCCATGTCTGAGCCTTCGCAGGTGTGATCCAAAATACTTAAGCCACAGAACTTGACCAATCTAGCTTCAAAAAACTATGCTAAACAGAAGTAAAATAACTTGAGACGTTTTAATTCTACAGAAAACAAATTAACAATGAAGGGGTATTAAAGTTATGGAATGGGCATAGGCTCCAAAATACTTAAGCCACAGAACTTGACCAATCTAGCTTCAAAAAACTATGCTAAACAGAAGTAAAATAATTTGAGACGTTTTAATTCTACAGAAAACAAATTAACAATGAAGGGGTATTAAAGTTATGGAATGGGCATAGGCTAGCCATTGCAAGAAAAACAATATTAGTAACATAAGATATTGCCAGATGATAAATCACAACAAGGAGGCAATCAAAAGGCAATTGCTAAATTTGTACAATACATACACAGACAATGATAAAGTCACAAGATCATTGTGAATTAGTTGACTGCATGTCTACTTGCATTGTTGGATAAATCATCTATGCAATAAATGCTAGCAAAACTGTAGTCAAATTATAAAAAGAAGTAAATCAAGTCAACAAAAATGTCAAAAAGCGACAACTTGTACAATTTAATAAGAATAATCATTAAACTGAATGCTACAATGAGGATGAGAAATGTATTATGCACAATCAAAACATCCTTTAAGAAAACAACAAGAAACATGACATGGCAAAGTGAGTAGAAGGAGATGTAGTTCATCAAAGAAATAATGGGATGTACTGGAATCATACCTACAACCTTCAAGAAAACACTTCAACCAAGCATTTAGTTCACCATGGAAGGCCAAATTAGCCGCCAATGGAAATGTTATAGGTGCCAAGAAAGGTTAATTATAGTTACTTGATATCAAATCCATTTTCTGATACACAGATTTTTACTCGATGTGGTTGCTATTCAGAGATGAATCAAAGTGTTTGCTCATCATTTATTATAATAAAAAACATTAGTGGAGATGACGAAGTTGAGGTTCAAGTGGTACTGACAACAGATTCAGTTAACACTATTCTGACTTTGTAATGAAACTATAGATGCACATTTTGTTCATATTAAAGTATGAATAAATGTGCTCACTCGTGATTATTGTTTTATAAAAATTTAAAATGCAAAGCATCAATGGGTTCATTTTGGAATAGGATTTGGTAGTCACGGTCTCATGATAGTCTCGTCTTTGTTTTGGATGGACAAATATAGAACAAAAACTTGTGCATTGTTGAGACTTGAATGCTAGATGAACATGAATGATTATATCCATGATAATCAATTAATTACAATTGAAGTGTTGACCTATGAGTACAGAGACTGGCAGTAACATAGCATTGACATGAAAGGTCAACCTATAAGAACTCCAAGAACAAGGCGGTGCAGCATGTTGAGTCAATGAGCAAACATAACATGTGTACGACATAAATTACAGAACCAAAAAGGAATGCGTTTTGGCACTGACAACAGCTCATTCGATGTAGAAACTAGGAACGTAGTAAGCTAGCTCTTTTTCTAATAAGCTAGCTTTAGGCAAAAATCTGAAACATTACCAGTTGGAAGCGTATGGCTTTCACCCAAGACTAGGAAGTATCTGAATTGGATCAATTAACTGTGGCTGCGATATTGCTCCTCCTCCCACGGAAGTGAAATCAAGGGCACCATCTTCAGCATTTGATGAAGCCAAAGGGGGTGCACCCTTGACCTCCCCAAGCCTCCACATGTACCAAGACCCAACAGAACGATACGGTCTCCACCGTTCACAAAGCTGCTCCATCTGCGAAGGCCGTGGGACTTCCTCGAGACCATACAGCAATTGCACCCCCTTGCGAACACCAAGGTCGCCGACGGGGAGTACATCAGGTCGGTGGAGCGAGAAGATCATGAACATATGAACGGACCATGCACCAATGCCCTTGACCATGGTGAGCATAGTGGAGAGCGACTTGTCGTCCATAGCAACGATGGCGGCATCAGAGAGTATGCCGCTGTGGTACTTCCGGGCTAGGTCGTGGAGGTAGGAAGCCTTGCGGCCAGAGACACCGATCTGGCGGAGTTGATGAGGGGTAAGGTCGAGGACAACCTCAGGAACAACGCCGGACTCGCCACCGCAAAGAGAGATGAATCGGGCATAGACGGCAGCGCCGGCCTTCATGGCCAGTTGCTGGTAGAGGATGCTGCGGGCGAGGGCGTGGAAAGGTGGGTGGAGACACTGGAAAGTGGGAAGCTCGTGTAAGTCGATCACGCGGGCGAGATATGGGTCAGCGGCGCGGAGGTAGCGAAGTGCAGCGACAATCTCCCCATCAGAGGAAAGAGGGCGGGGGATCACGCGGACGGCGAGGCGGCCGGCGGCAGAGGAGGCGACCCTCTTGGAAGCGTCCGAGGAGGAGGAAACCTTTCTGTTCTTTCTGGGTCGAATTGAGACTGCGGAGGCAGCGGTGAGGGTGGCGATAGGTAGGGCAGAGGAGGAGGAGGCGACGGAGGGGTCGGGAATCAGGAGATGTTTAGGGGAGGAGGAAGAAGATGTAGATTGAATAGGGTGGAGGGTCTTCCCATCCATGGAAGTGATGATAGATCTGGGAAGAAAGCAAGCGGCGGCCGCGGCAGCGAGCTGACCTCAGGGACAACGGCGGCGGCGGGGGTAGGCTCGGGTTGCGGGAGGCGGTCAGGGATCACACCTCGTTCAGTTTAGGGGTGAGAAAAATAATTGGAGAAAATAGATGTGTAGAATTGTGAACGACGTCGGCCGTCGAAATCCCGCTCCGAGATTCGTGAAAACACCGCCAGATCGATACCGAGAGGATTATTGTTCATCCGTCCATTTGCCGCCACGTATATTTCGAGATCAGGAACCCAGCGGATTCAAATCCGTTTTCCAGCTCGTGCCCGAATTCGGTTTCCTCCGCGTGTCTTCGTTCTGCCGAATCCGAATCCGAATCCAAATCCAAAGTTCATTTTGCTTTATAAGGAGGAGCTTCGTATTAAATTTTTTATAAATATGCCAGCCAAAATCTCTATTATTGTGAGGTTTTGGCAAGCGATCGTCCATCAATATCTGAGTCTTTGATTCTTAAAAATGGAAAGTTCAGGTAGCTTAGTGCAATTGTTGATGATCATCCGGTTATTGTCAGCGCCAAGTGTTAAAAGATATATATCAATGATTAGAGCAGCAAATAATTAATCGTTGAATTCCTGTTTTGAGGATTATTTTTCCTCTGCGCACGTTCCTCCCTCTCCGATCGCTTGATTTCTCCTCTTCTCTATTTCTTCTGGTCCGCGGCAGATAGGCAGCCAGCGGAGGGGCAACGGCAGGCCAAGATGAGCTTTAGAGGTGAGGAGAGCGGCAGCGAAGATGGGCGGGGCAGCGACCTCAAGAAGCCGTTCCTCCACACCGGGAGCTGGTACCGGATGGCCGGCACGATGGGGTCGCGGCAGTCTAGCATGATGAATTCCTCCACTTACGCCATTCGCGACTCCGCCATCTCCGTCGTCCTCTGCACCTTAATCGTTGCCCTCGGTCCCATACAGTTCGGCTTCACTGGGGGCTACTCCTCACCCACCCAGGACGGCATCATCGCTGACCTCAACCTCTCCCTTTCCGAGGTTAGTCTATCATTATCCTTCTCCTCCCTCCCCCTGTTTTTGGACTGATTCCTGTGATCTGTGCTTGCTTGTTGGTGCCAGTTCTCGATCTTTGGTTCCCTGTCCAACGTTGGAGCCATGGTGGGCGCGATCGCAAGTGGGCAGATCGCCGAGTACATTGGGCGCAAAGGGGTGAGGCAGATCTGTCATTTTCTTGTTTCCCTTCTCCGTGTTACCATAAAAGAAATCTGATCTGGATAAGCATTTGAGCTGATTGAACTATTTGCCTTCGCGTAGTCGCTGATGATCGCTTCAATCCCTAACATAATTGGCTGGCTGGCAATTTCCTTTGCAAGAGTGAGTATTTTTGGTCTCTTGCCTAGCACGTTTGTTTCTCCTTTCGGAATTAATCTTCTTCTTGTTCTTCTTCTCTATGAAAATTTCGAGATTTGTGATGGATTGTATTGTTGAAGGACTCTTCGTTCCTATATATGGGTCGGCTACTGGCAGGATTCGGCGTCGGTGTGATCTCATATACAGTTTGTTATCGCACTCTTCAGCAATTTGATGCTAATCGTTAAAATCTTATAAAGTCTGACTCCGCTGATCTTATGTTACCTTAGGTGCCTGTCTATATAGCAGAGATATCACCTCAAAACTTAAGAGGAGC
Source organism: Zingiber officinale (assembly GCF_018446385.1). Lineage (NCBI taxonomy): Eukaryota > Viridiplantae > Streptophyta > Magnoliopsida > Zingiberales > Zingiberaceae > Zingiber > Zingiber officinale. The sequence goes on from NC_056001.1 coordinate 2,114,640, forward strand.
GCTCGGCTCTGTGAATCAGGTCAGTTCATGGTTCGATGCCCCAAGTTTCTCTTATTTCTATTTAATGGTCATAGACTGTTTTCCCCCCTTTGATGTCTCATTGTGGCCTCCTTATTTGGTAGCTTTCTGTGACTATTGGCATTTTGATGGCTTATCTATTGGGTATGTTTATCCGTTGGAGGATGCTTGCAGTGATAGGTAAGCTTCATCCATCAAGTAGGGTATATATCACAATTCTTTTTTCTTCTTGGACAAAACTTCATAAAATTCTCTTGTTATTCGTTACACAATTGCTATCTTCCCTTTAAATAGTCAATTAAATATCATTGAGTTGCATATATGTAGTGATTCATCTGACATCAATTTTTGTTCCACTTCAATATGCCATGGCTATTAGGAATCTTGCCTTGTACAGTCCTCATTCCTGCTCTGTTCTTCATTCCGGAGTCTCCAAGATGGCTGGTAACTTTGTTGGGACAATTGCACAATCAACAAAACATCAAAGTAATAATTCAGCTTTTCCCCCTTCCCCTGCAGGCAAAAATGGGGATGACAGAAGATTTTGAAGCTTCACTACAAGTTTTGAGAGGTTTTGATACAGATATTTCTGCTGAAGTAAATGAAATCAAGGTTCAAACTTATTTAAAGTCTCAAGATTGTTTTCTTAAGAGTTAGTTATTCATTTGCATTTTTCTTTAAGTAAATAGACATGTATAATCGAAAACGTACTACAGTTTGGTTTTAGCTTCAAGTTTTCACCATTGTAATGGTTAGCTTGCTTTAATTTCTTGCAGAGGTCTGTGGCATCATCGACCAGAAGGACAGCAATCAGATTTACACAACTAAAACAAAAAAGATACTCACTTCCTCTTATGGTAAAACAATATAAAAACTGATGATTGATTATATGTTCAAAAAATCAATCACATTCTTCTCATCCTGAGTATGTTGGCACTTGCAGATAGGTATTGGTCTACTGGTACTGCAGCAGTTAACTGGAATCAATGGCATCCTATTTTATGCCAGCAACATTTTCAAATCAGCTGGTAATGATAGTTGAACCTTGAAAGTGGTTGCTTATCTTACCTTACAACCTCTATTTATTTTCAATGTTCTCCTCTGCATGTGATATATTTATTGATCTACAATATCTTGGATCTTCAGATACATTTTATTTTTAGCTTTTTACCGAATCATGTAGGTAAGTTTCTGAAATTATCAAATCGCGTAGTTTAGTTTTAAAATTACCAAATCACGTACTCATTTTCCATTTTACTCCTATCAGTCAACTGATATTTTTGATCAGTCGAATCGATTTTGTTCTATGTGAATTTTTGAGTAAATCAGTCGACTGATTTGTTTTTTTTAATCAAAGTTGATTTTAGGTAAAATCGGTTGATGGAACGAACGACCTTGTATTGACAAGAAACTAGTTTCTATGTATTCGTCTACCTCTCTTGATTATAGTCATGTCCTCAAACGTAAATTTGACTCATTGAGAGCAATAATTTTTTGAACACGAATTGATAGTGTTCAAAAAATTAGTACTCTCAATATATTGGGTTAAATTGATATTTGAAGGCATGGATATAATCAGGAGAGGTAGACGAACACATACGAACTAGTTTCATATCAATCCGAGGTCATTTGGTCCATCAACCGATTTTGCCCAAAATCGGATGATGGATCAAATAACCTCGGATTGACATGAAATTAGTTCCTATCTGTTCGTCTACTTCTCTTGATTATATTCATACCGTCAAATACCAATTTAACCCAATATATTGAAAGCACTAATTTTTTGAACACGAATTAAATTTTTCAAATGTTTTTGTATTCAAAAAATCATTGCTCTCAATATATTAGGTCAAATTGACATTTGAAGGCATGAATATAATCAGGAGAGGTAGACGAACACATATAGTTTCGTATCAATCAGAGGTCATTGGTCCATCAGTCGATTTTGGACAAAATAGGCTAATAGACCCAATGACCTCAAATTAACACGAAACTAATTCATATGTGTTCGTCTACCTCTCTTGATTATATCCATACCCTCAAACATCAATTTGACTCAATATATTAAGAACAATGATTTTTTGAACACGAATTGAATTTTTCAAACATATTCGTGCTCAAAAAATCATTGTTCTCAATATATTGAGTCAAATTGACGTTTGAGGACATGGATATAATTAGGAGAGGTAGACGAATACAAAGGAACTAGTTTCATGTCAATCCGAGGTCATCTGGTCCATCAGTCGGTTTTGGATAAAATCATGGATTAAATGACGTCAGATTGACATGAAATTAGTTCTTATGTGTTTATCTGCTTCTTATGATTATATCCATGCCCTCAAATACCAATTTGACCCAATATATTGAGAGCAATGATTTTTTGAACATGAATTGAATTTTTTAAACATATCTGTGTTCAAAAAATCATTGTTTTTAATATATTGGGTCAAATTGACATTTGAGGGCATGTATATAATCAAGAGAACAAGTCAAACACATAGGAATTAGTTTCATGTCAATCCAGGGTCGTTTGGTCATTTTACCTAAAATCGACTTTGATAAAAAAACAAATCAGTCAACTAATTTAAAAATTCAATTCAGTTGACTGATTTGCTCGAAATTTCGACATTCAAAAATTTTCCAAACACATCTATGTTCAAAAAATCATTGCTCTCAATATATTGGGTCAAATTGATATTGAGGGCATGCATATAATCAGGAGAAGTAAATGAACACATAAGAGCTGGTTTCATATCAATTTGAGGTCATTTGGTCACATCAACCGATTTTGAGTATTCGTGTTCAACAAATCATTGCTCTCAACATATTAGGTCAAATTGATATTTGAGGGCATGGATATAGTCAGGAGAGGTAGATGAACACATAAGAGCTGGTTTCATGTCAATCCGAAGTTGTTTGGTCCATTAGCCGATTTATGAATTGAATTTTTCGAACAAATTCGTGTTTTAAAAATCATTGCTCTTAATATATTGAATCAAATTGATGTTTGAGGGCATGGATATAATCAGGAGAGGTAGTTGAACACATAGGAACTAGTTTCATGTTAATCCGAGGTCGTTTGTGCATCAGCCGACAATAATTTTTTTGAAAACGAATTGAATTTTTCAAACATATTCATATTCAAAAAGTTATTGCTCGCAATATATTAAATCAAATTGACATGAATGGATATAATCAGAAGAGCTAGACGAACACATAAGAATTAGTTTCATGTCAATCCGAGGTCGTTTGGTCCATCAATCGATTTTACCTAAAATCGGCTTTAATAAAAAAAATAAAATTCAGTCGACTGATTTGCTCAAAAATTCGACGTTTTGGCATAGAACAAAATTTGATTTGACTGATAAAAAAATCAATCGATTGATAGGGGTAAAATGGAAAATGGGTACGTGATTTGGTCATTTTGAAACTACCCTACGTGATTTGGTAATTTCAGAAACTTACGTGGTTCGGTAAAAAGCTGTTTTATTTTGTCATATTGTTGGCTAATTATACTTTCAAATTAAAGATAAATATTATCTAATTACTTTTCTGACTTAATCTGGTATTCTATCAAAATCAGATGTATCTACCATAAGATTTGTTTAATTTAACTTTCACGATTTTATCACATGTAGATCAGCACATCAATTCGTACATATTTGTGCACAGCATGCAAACAGTGTCTTGTAAATGTATAAGCCCTTGAGATTTCAGTATTTAGGACTGACCTACCTAGACATGATCTTTTACTTCCTACATAAGTTTAGTTGTTTCTATGTGCCCGCCCCAGAACTGTCTCATGCAATACCTGTGTTCTTTTCTCCTGGTCACTAATGCAAAAATTATGGCATAATATATATGAAAGGCAAAGGAAATACTGGTAAGATACTGGAATGAAAATAAGATGGCAAGTGATGCAACACCAAATCGAATCAAACTCAAATAATTGATATTGAAATTGATGAAATTTTATTAATTGAAAGGTATTCAATTTATTAAAATGAAAACTTTTATAGACTTAATTTTAACTAAACTAAAAGAGAAAATACAACCTGGGAAACAAAATAAACCCATTAAACTACTACCGAATTGATAGATACTTATACCAAATTAAGAGATACCAACATAGAACAATTATCAAATTCAATTACAGTTCAAAATTTGCATTGATGCTTTTTCTCCTTGTTTGCACTAGCAAGTGAAAGGAAAAAATAAACTATGATAACCTGAAGATCAAGGATGTCAGGAACAACCTAGCCTAGGAAGGAGGAGAGGTCCTTAGCTTTCGATTATGGGATCATAGTGTAGGAAAATAAGCATCTATGGTTTAATTAAAATATTCTACAAATAGTATTCACAGTTATAACTTATAATGAATCATATATATTAAGTTTCAATATATAATGTATTAATATAAACATTTTAAACACTATCATTCCAATTTCATGAAAGATAATTAATATAGTAATACAGTATTATTTTTTAAATTGTTCCATCTTTATATAATAAGTCACAGCTGCTATCAGTTGAATGATAATTATAAGATGGACCACGATGACAATAATCAAAAGGATTCTTCTACTGTCTGTTTTCTCAGATGGTATGAGATGAAAACAATAATCTTCTTTAATAAATGTCAACATTTAAAATTCTAACTGAATGTAAATTTATTTTGACTACCATGATCAAGATGGTAGGTCAAACAATGCTTAAATATAATGTCATAGTCTATTTATGTTGAAGCAACAGATTGTATGTGTATAGATGGTACTCTAGAAATAGTTTCCCTTTCAGCTGGAACACTTCTTTTTGTCTACTCAGGCTGACCTTTGAGCACTTTTCAACTTAATGAAAGTATTCTCAAGCAACTTCTGATTTGTAAATTTTCTAGTTTATCCCTTTGATACTAACATAGCTGCAGCCTTTTACGATTCAGTTTCACTGTGAGGGTGCTGTTAAACCATAGATCTATAAAATTTCCATTTCATAATAGCTTGAACTTTGACAGTAAATGGCCATCCAATTAGATTGCAGTCAACAAAAGTATAACACTTGGATTTTTAGACCTCACCTGCTGCATCTTGCATTACTTATCTCTTAAAAAGAGGGAAGTTCAGATTGAATATAGGCTGGATGTCTTGAGTATTTACATACTTTAATTTGGAGAAGGAATGATATTAATAATCTGTTAAATGCAGTCTTGCACTGGAAATACTGCTTGTGAATACTTTTTCTCTTGATCAGTTATTATTGAGTTCATTCAAATTTAGATTAACTGTTCTATCTTAAACAGGACTTACAAATGGTGATTTGCCAACATTTGGTCTTGGAGTTATACAGGTAGTGATAACACATCTTGGGCAATATATGTTAGTTTTGACCTAAAATTACACCCCGTAAATACAAATATGCTCATTATCATTCAGGTTCTTGCTACTGGAGTTACTACTTGGTTACTCGATAGAGCTGGTCGAAGAATTCTTCTCATAGTGAGCAATAACTAGATTATTTTCTTTACACATTAAAAGGTTATATAATAATTAAAGATAAATTATATTTGACTTGTTTTTTTCCTGTTTCACAGGTCTCTTCTGTTGTTATGTCTCTCAGTCTTCTTTTAGTCTCAGTTGCATTTTTTCTGGAGGTTAGCTCATTGCAGTGATTTTTTTGCCTCTTCCTTGCTTATTTCTTTGGTTTTCTGTATCAACTAAAATTTGCCAATTTCCATTTCTCTGTTTAAATTTTGTTCGGTTACACCTAATCTGTTTTGCTGACATACTGGAGTCAGGGTACTTTTTCTGCAGACTCTAATTCTTTCCACATAATGAGCATTCTCTCATTGGTTGGACTGGTGGTATGTACCAATTATGAAATTGCGATTTTCTTGATAAATGTTCACTTTTTCAAAGTGTTGAGCTATCATATTTGTTTAGGGTTATGTGATTGGCTTCTCTCTTGGAATGGGAGCTATTCCATGGATCATTATGTCTGAGGTATGTAGGTTTTTCGTCTTGTTTTTTTCCTATGCAAGCTACAAAGTTGAAACAACTTGTAGAGTTCTCATGTGAATAGATCAATCCTAGCCCAAGCATGTTATTAACTATTTTAATTTATCAATCATTAGATGAGAACTTGTATGACAAGATTGGTTTGTCGAAGTGTATATATCACCTTCTACTTTTATCAGTCACTGTGTGTTATCCCATTTATACCTTGTTGCTATTTGATATGTAAGCTTTCTTTATTATGCAGATTCTTCCCGTCAACATTAAGAGTCTTGCAGGTAGTGTGGCAACATTGGCTAACTGGTTGACATCTTTTGTAGTAACAATGAGTGCCAACTTACTTTTGAACTGGAGCACTGGAGGTTGGATTCTCTTTCTCAGGATGTTACCTATTTTCTTTTCCATAACATCCTTTTTGTGTCTAATTTCTCATCTTCACCAGGGACCTTTGCCATCTACACTGTTGTGAGTGCTTTGACTCTGGTGTTTGTGATCATATGGGTGCCTGAGACCAAGGGAAGAACTCTTGAAGAAATACAGTGGTCCTTCAGATGAGATCTCTGATACTATGATTGATATTGTCGCATTTGTCTGTGTCGAATAACATCTCTTTCATTCATATTGCTTCAAAATATCCTGAAGAATTTCCTCCCCGAGCAAGATCCAAATCGTGACATTTAAATTGAAGAGTAGCAATAAGCGACTTGAACACCTGTTCCACAGTAAAAATAGGTACACATATTTAATAAGCTATTGGTTGTTCGTGTCTTTATGTTGGAGTTTTCATCCGAAATGTAAACTAGAAAGAAGCGGAATGTGGTTTGTTAAATTTGATGACAATGAATTTGTTCATTCCTTGAGAGTGCAGGGAATTTTTTATTCAATAGTACGAAATGTTGTTTAATATTTATTTAAAATAGTGTTAGACTTTCTGGCCGCGGTATGCAGAGCGCCCACGGTAACAGCACAAGGAGCCAAGCATTGATGCGCTGATGTTCAAAAAGTGAAGCCAAGTACAGATAGTACTCCCACACATAAATATGATGACCACTACTTGTTAACAGATGATAGCAGACGTGAAGTCAGTGTACTGGCTGATTCGATCATCTCTGCGATACAGATTATCGGATCGTCCAAAAGTCACTCATCAGCAAAACTCAATTGAAACTCTCAAGCAAAGAAAAACCACGAAGCAATTGAAAGCCATCATGCATGCATGCCACCATGCATGCACGGAAACGTGATTTACTTCCCTCATGGTCTGAGATCAGGTGCGACAGGAGCGCTGAGGCTAGCGATTTTACCTTTTACCACACCATGTATGCACGGCGACGACAGAGAAAGTGAGCAGCCTGTTTTTCCGCCCCGCCCCTCTCGCTTTCCAATTCCCTGCTTAACATGGCAGCCCGTACGTACTCCCCAATACAAAACACTGGGGACACCAATCCAGCGAACCAGATGCAGTCCCTGCTGCCACTCCTATTGAGGGCAAGCAAAGCCACAAAACTACACATTGCACACCTCCATTTTTAAAGAAAAACAATTAAAATACATATAGTATTATTGCAAGGAGAGGAGACATGTTATAAAATAATAAAGAAAACAATAGACAGTGAGAAAGATTGATTAGTGCACGAAATCATGGGGTTCACGAGACTACCAGCAATCACGAGCCCTACAGCCAACGCTAGCGGACGTCTTCTGTGTCTTCCAATCCTCGCAGAAGCCCAAGGAGGGGAAGTCGTGGAAGAAATGTTAAAATAATTGTTAAAACAAGACAAAACAAATTTGCATGATGAATATAAATATAATTTACAGCCTTTTTCTAAAATAAATCTAAACCAGATCCTGATATGATATCATCATACAAGACAAATTCTTGATTGCCTTCTTCCACTTGTCATTAACGAACCATATAATACACATGGCTTAACGATGCATTGAGTGAACCATAAGAAACTCTGAGATTTAACAATGGTGCTTAATTATATATCCTTGTCTTGCAATTGCTATCTCGTCATAAAGAACAAAAACAGCCCTACTGAGTTTCTCGATTCCTTGAAGTCATTGCCATGCTGACCATTCAGTGAGAGTAACTAGCTAGAATTTCTGCCCTCTGAGCCCAACTTTTGTTTTCTCTCGATCGATGGGTCCCCTCAAAAACTAAGCCAGTGAATGTTTGTAAAATTTTCTTGAAGAATTGGGTTGTGGCAGCAATACTGCAATCAGACTAGAAGAACAGAAGTGTACTTGAAGAGTTGTATCTTTTATTTTCTTGAGAGTAAAACGAAAGAGGAAAAGTTTCACCTGAGTTCATTCATGATTCAAGTTACAAGAGAGTGCGCATGGCATGCAAGCAAGAATGTACCCGCACAACATACAAAAGTAATTGAGAGAGGTTTCGAGTAGATGAGAAACTTCATCTTAAGCAAGATTTGGCGCCATTTGATAATTCACCAAAAGGACCACAGAAGATGGAGGAAGGAATCTGATGAACCTATAATTACGTGTGCTCTGTCTGTTATGTTAATTTGATTCGTCCCTGAAATTTGTTACTGAATTCATCTACCGCCAGCGTTATCAGAAACGATACAAAAGAAATGCACAATAATAAAACTGTATATCTACTTTTCATCCCACGTAAATCCAGAAAAACTCCGGGAGGAATGTAAAGACGCATTAATTATAGGGAGAGAAGAGGGGTCATTTGGTTTTTGTTTTGTTCCTCTACTTTATCAGGCGGTTTGGAGTGGACAAAGCAGAATATTTGAAGCCCGTGACCGAGCTGCATGTGAAGAAGAGGGAGAGCTGCTAAGCTCGCTGCCTGCTCACCTCGTCCATTAGGCTCATTCACGTGTTGAGAGCCAAAGGCCTTGGCTTTTGCTCCCTTCGAGCTACCATCCACGTACCGCAGATTAAAACTAATAAGAAAGGTACCGATAAGACAGCGAATGAGAAGAGAGTGTGGTTGGTGACAAAGGTGCATGCAAAAAAGCTTGAAGAGGACATTTTAATTCTCTCCTTCTTCATTTTTTTTTTTTACTGATTACCAATATATTCAAGGCACATCTCTGCTATTTAAACCTAAGCTTCCCTCCTCGCTCTTGTCCCAACTAGCTAAGCGAGTGTGGTTAGAATGAGGTGCTTCGGGTTGCTCCTTTTCCTTGTCCTGTTCTTGTTGTGCTCAAATTTTGATGGTTGTGAAGGGAAGAGAGGAAGGCATTGGAAACAGAGGAAGACTCCTCCATCCTTGGTCAGGAAAAAAGAAAGAGCAAAGAATGGTAGTCGACATGGACATGGTGGTGGTGGTGGTCTTGGAGGAGGAGGAGGAGGAAGTGGTCACTTGAGTCCTCCACCGGCGCCTAGCCCAAGCCCGAGCCCGAGCGCGAAAACAGGGTCTCCAGTGCCGGCGCCTGCATCGCCGAAGAGTGCTGGCGTCTTCGACGTGCTTGACTTTGGGGCGAAGGGAGATGGTGTCACAGATGACACGAAGGTTGCCGTCGTTGTCTTCTGCTCTTGTTTGTCCATGGAACGCCTGCATTGCTCTCTGTTTTCTAGCAATTCTGAAACTCCAAATTAAACTTGCTTCTTTTTCTTCCCTCCTCCATTTCGTTCGCGTGAATTCTCAGAATGTTTCTGAAAGTGACAATGATTTCCGTCCTCGTTCATGAATGCTGACTTACGAGCAAATTAAACGCAGGCTTTTGAGGCTGCATGGGCTGCTGCTTGCAAAGCGGGTGACTCAGTCATGGCTGTTCCGGCAGAATTCGAGTTCCTTGTGGGTCCCATCTCCTTCTCTGGGCCTTACTGCCAGCCCAACATTGTTTTCCAGGTAAAAAAAAAAATACAATTTTTTTGATTGAAAGACTAAAATTTAGAAACACAAATTTCTCAAACCATAGAAATCTGCAGCTAGATGGTATGATCATTGCTCCAACAAATGCCAAGTACTGGGCTTCTGGACTTCTATGGTGGATTGAGTTCACAAAACTGAAAGGCATAGCAATTCGAGGGAGTGGAGTAATCGAAGGGCGAGGAAGTGTCTGGTGGACGGACACTGACTCTGATGTCGATCCAGTAAGTGTTTCATCTTCTTTCAATCTCTCTCAAATCCATCAGCTCAAACAGATTGCCCATCTTTAACAGACACATGATGAGCTGAGCTCCAACCTGCCTCAGATTAAGCCTACTGTGAGATCTCCTTCCTCATGATCTGCAAAGCAAAGTTGCAATCTCGTCCTAACATTTCTGCTTCGCAGGCCTTGAGGTTCTACGGGAGCTACAATGTGTCAGTGACTGGCATCACAATTCAGAACAGCCAGCAATGCCATCTTAAGTTCGACAACTGTGAAGCTGTTCAGGTCTACAACATCACGATTGCTTCGCCGGGCAACAGCCTGAACACGGACGGAATTCATCTGCAGAACTCGAGAGATGTCATGATCCACCATGCCAACATGAGCTGTGGTACATATTTCACTATCCTTTACTGATGAATGACGACCCTAAAGGAAAAGTTACTGACACTTCTAACAAACACACAGGGGATGACTGCGTCTCAATCCAAACGGGCTGCTCAAACATCAACATCCACAGCGTAGATTGTGGACCTGGCCATGGAATCAGCATCGGTGGGCTCGGAAGAGACAACAGCAAAGCCTGTGTGTCTAACATCACCGTGAGGGACATCAATTTGCACGGCACCATGACCGGTGTCAGAATCAAGACCTGGCAGGTAACTTTGCATGTTTACTACTGATACATCAAGCAGTGACTAAGTTTCTTTGTGTTGTTTCATTAATTGCAGGGCGGATCAGGTTCGGTAGAGGGCATAAGATTCTCAAACATAAGAGTTTCGGAGGTCCAGACTCCGATCGTGATCGACCAATTCTACTGCGACCGGAGCTCTTGCAAGAACCATACATCAGCAGTGGCCCTTTCAGGCATTGCATATGAGAACATAAAAGGGACTTACACCGTGAAGCCAGTGCACTTTGCTTGCAGTGATGCCTCTCCGTGTTCAGATATCAGCTTAACCCGAGTAGAGCTTCAGCCTCTGCAAGAGCGTTACCACATGTATGAACCCTTCTGCTGGCAGACCTTTGGGGAGCTGTTTACCCCAACCGTCCCGCCGATCGCCTGCTTGCAGAATGGAAAGCCGGCGAGCAATCGCATACTGTCCGACCATGATTTGTGCTGAATTATACACTATACCTACAAGGTCGATCCCAAGTGTTGCTGGTGCACATTCATGTGCGGTCGTTGTAATTCTTGCGACCCCTTAGCACCACTGCTTCAGAGTAAATATATTGTTTAATTTGGTTGTTAAGAGCCTATACAGACGCTGCTGCTGCTCCTCCTCCTCCTCCTCCTCCTCCTCCTCTCAAGTGCTGTTAAACACATGATTATATCATGAAAATAAGCCTCGGTTCCCTGCTAGTGCCATTTAAGCATATATTCTGATTCAAATGTTGGCAATTGTGAAGAAATTGTAATAAACGTGTGCACAACTCTGTTATGCACATTTGGCTTGAGTGCTAAAACACAATTAACTCCCGTTTGGCAATTGTATTAGTTGAACCGAAATAGACTGGTTCGAAGTTTACGCCTGTGATATTTTTTTAAACTTTAAAGGTTATTTCAAAGAATTGTTAAACTTTGGAGGTCATTTTACACACACACACACGGCTACCTCACTCGACCATCGTGCAGGGCTGCCTCGCACCCATCGTGAGCAGGGAGCGATCGTGCAGCACGACCTTCTCAACTTCTCTGCCTCTGTTTTCTTCTTCCTTAGATCAATGGGAGGTGTGTTGAACTGTTTTTGATTCCCGTTGGAATTTTTGTGATCACGTTCGTTGAGACAAAGTAGCAGCGGCTTACCCTAAGCTATAATTTATATGACTTATGGGAGATAAGAGAGCACAACATCAGGATTCATCTTTTGGATCATAGAGTAGAGAAGATGCATTCCTATTGTTAAGCTGCGTTTTGTGAAGGGAAGAACAAAAAGGAGACGATTTTGCAAGAAAGGTAGGGTCTTGGTTGAGTGGAGGAGGAGTGATGTTGCCTTCTTTCGATTGGTGGAGGAAGGACACCCGCTGCGGAATGTCCATGGTAATGAAGATGGAGGGGAACCCTAATTGGTCCACCGCACCGTCAATGATGAGGATGACAGCGGTGGAGGGGAGTTATTGTGAGACGAGACGAGGAAAGGCGGTAGAGGAAAGAACATCAAGCATATTACATGAGTGTTCCTCCTCCAGGCCCACCGCACTGTCAGATGCTTCTCCAGCCTTGCATCCGCCACAATCGGCCTCACATCCGCAGTGCAATGGCGTGGCCATAGGCCGGACTGACTCCGAAGCCGCTGCGCTCCACCAGACGAGACTCTCATGGTGTGCACCCGATTCTGCTCCATCAAGGTCTTCCTTATCTCTCTGTTATTTTTTTTTTGAGTTCGAGGTTTGCTGCATTTGCTGATTGTGCCCTCCTTCCTACCGTTTCCTTCTCTTTCTCTCTTTCTTCTGAGGGATGCTTTTCTCTTCCCTTCTGTTCTTTTTCTTTTCTCTTCCTTCCCCGTAAGGATTTTTTCCCTTCGATGATTCCTTTCCTCCCTCAATCCACGCCTCCGAGTAAACAGAGGAGCGAGAGGGTCGGGGATCGAGAATCGAGATGCTCAGCTACACAGCGAAGAGGATTCTAGGGTTAGGGCATGGGTTTGCCGAGCGCAGACTTCGCGCCGCCTCGATGGCGGTGCGAGGTTACCATGAGAGGGTGGTGGACCACTAAGATAATCCCCGTAACGTTGGTACTTTCGACAATAACAACCCGACGGTGGCGAAGTGGCTGGCTGGTGCCCCGGCCTGCGGCGACGTGATGAAGCTCCAGATCGGGGTGGACGAGGCGACCGGGAAGATCACGGACTCCTGCTTCAAGACTTTTGGTTGTGGCTCTGCCATCGCCTCGTCGTCGGTTGTTGAGTATCTCTGCCTTCTTAGAATTGCTTCTTTTTATTACTGCCTACGAGGATTAAAGAAGTTATTGGGGAATTCTAAATTGATTCGATAACATGCTTGGTTCTTATTTTCTCCCGCGGCTTAGTTCTTCAATTAGAGAGAAAAAGATTAGAACTTACTGCTTTCTATTGTTTGCACGAGTGCCTAAAATCACAACATTTAGGATCTGGTTGCATGATGATGCGAATCTTCATAATTTGATTGTTCAAATTCTTGAAATAAGATTTTATGTTCTAATTATTTGCTTGAGTGCCTAGAATGTACAACATTTCGGATCTGGTTGCATGATGATGTCAATCTCAGTAATTTGAGTGTTCAAATTATTGGAAGATGAGATTTGCTTTAAGTGGAGATTGATTATCTAATCCCTCAAATTAAAAAGAAATTCTGCATATTTATTGTCAAGATTGCCATTCTAATTGTTGTTTTAGGTGGCTAGTTTTTCTTATGTTATTGTACATACACAATAATGTCCATATCAACTTCTCTTAGGCCCTATCTATACACCAAGACTAGAAAATTTTCAATCTTTGTTCCGACTCCGATGACAATGGGGCGAGGGCACCGTGATCGTGGCCTTCATGAGCTAGGGTTATGATGATGGAGATGGCTGCAACAAGGAAAGCACAGGCAAACTTCTTCATTCCAACCATGATGAAGGATCATGGCGAGAGGGAGAAGATAAGGGGGAAAAAACTACAGTTGTGGGTGAGAGAAGAAGAAGAAAAATTCGTATTACTCTTGGGTAAAGAAAATGAAGAAAGGAAAAGAAAAGAAAGAAGAAAGGAGAAAGAGAATTTAAGAAGAGGAAGTAAGAGAACGACGAGAAAGGAGGAGATGACGACAATTGTTTTGGTTTTTTTAAAGGGAAAATACATAAGAAAGGGAAAAGAGGGGAGAAAAATGATAAATCTTCCTAAGGAAAACAAAAGACAGTGCACTATAGAAAAATAAAAAAAATAAAAAAAGAGAAATAACATTAAAAGAATAGAAAATAAGATAGAAGAGGAAGACACGATGGAAAGGAGGAGGTCTACTGGATGGAGAAGAGAGAGTGAAGGTTGCAGGGGAGGATGTTGGACTTGCTTTTACGAGAAGAGGAGATTGGCGTGCATATGGTGGTGGGGCTTCTGCTGCATGGGTGGAAGAGAAAAGGGGAAAAGAAAGGAAAGAGGAACGTGTGAAAGTTCATGACTCGTATCATGTTGAAATAGAATTGGGGCACATAAACATAAAAAAGAAAGAATTGAGAAAAATAAAGAGAAGATAATTACTTCTTTATTATTATTTTTATTATTATTGATGATTGTCACAGCTAACAAGTCTATATAGTCATCAGTAATTCAAAGCTACAATTCTGGTGGTTGGAATTTGCTAGAGCAGCCATTCTTGGAAATATATTGCTATGTGCCGAGCAAAACTTGGAAAAAAAAAAAAGAACCTTGCTATTTGGCCGGTTAGAAGATGGTTAAAAAGAGACAACACCTAATGGAGGAAAGGCAATTATAATGTGGCTGCTGTTGTAAAGTAGGAGAGGAGGAAGAGAAGGAGAAGGTTTGTTGGCTCTGAGGAAGAACAGGAAGAGGGAGAAGGAGAAGAAAGGGAGAAGAAAATAAAAAGAGGGAAGAAGCTTGTTGTCCTTGAAATTAAGGAGAAGAAAGGAGATGTTGCTCTTGCTACGGGAAAAACGGGAGGAAGATAAAAAGAAGAAGAAGAAGAAGAAGTGGAATGTGCTACTGCTATTGAGAAGAGAAGTTTTCTAGATTGATATTGAAAGAATGGGGAGGAGGTGACAAAAGAAGACTTGCTGCTTTGAGGAGGGATTGAAGCTTGCTATTATTGATGAAGGAACAAATTTCAACGGTGCTTCTTTGGCTTAGATGTAGTGGCTGAATAGCTTCACAATTGATTTGAAGGAAGACAATCGATGCCAAGGTGTTGAGGATCTTAGAAAGAAGGGAAGAGTGGGGAATGTGAAAGATTTGAGAAGCTCAATTAAATAGGTGAAAGAAATAGTAGTAGAGAAGAATTTAAAGTAGAAAAAGAGAGACAAAAGAAGGGGAATTAAACCAAAAATAGAAGGGCATAGGACAATCCAAACAAAGTAGAGGAATGAAATAGATATTTTTTTTGTTTTTTTTTGGTGGCTTCGGTGGCTCAAAGGAGTGGAATTGTTAGCCTATTGCAGGAAAAGAAAACAGCAACAAGCTGTACTGCATGCTCGAAGAATAAAAAACATTAAGGGAGAAAAAGAGAGGAAGAAATTGAGGTGGGGAAGAAATTGAAATTGACGAAGAAGGAAGTTGGTGGGAAGATGTTGTTACTGGAAAATTTAAGGGAGAAAAAGATTAAGAGGAAGAAATTGAGGAAGAAGGAAGTTGGTGGGAAAATATTGTTGCTGGAGAAAAAAATGGCAATTAAATTGATGATGCAGCCGTGAGGAAGAGAGGAAAGAGACTGGGACCCAACAATATTGCTTGTTGGAAAAAGAGAAAGGCAAAGAGACTTACTACTCGTATTGCTAGAAATCAGGAAGAGGAGAACAGAGGAGAGGGTTGTTGCTGGAAGCTTGGCTGATTTGGAGTGGAAGAAGAAAATGAAACGGGAAGAAATAGGGAAGAGGAAGAGGTGGCGCATGAAAAAAAAAAGAGGCAGCAAGTTGTGCATGATTGTGAACATTGGACTGGCTCCAGTGACAATGGGTCTAGGGCACCGTGATTGTGGCCTTCATGAGCTAGGGTTACGATGATGGAAATGGCTGCAACAAGGAAAGCACAGGCAAATTCTTCATACCAACCATGATGAAGGATCATGGCGAAAGGGAGAAGATAAGGGGGAAAAAATTTCTGTTGTGGGTGAGAGAAGAAGGAAAAAAAAATCAATTCGTATTACTCTTGGGAAAAGAAAAGAAAAGAAAAGAAAAGGAAGTAAGAGAACAGTGACGAACGAGGAGGTGACGCCAATTGTTAATTGTTTTGGTTATTTTTTGAAGGAAGAGAAAAAAACACATACTAAAGGGAAAAGAGGGGAAAAAATCATAAATCTTCCTGAGGGAAAAAAAACAACAGTTCACTATAGAAAAATTAAAAAAAAAAGAGAGAAATAATATTAAAAGAATAGAAAAGAAGATAGAAGAGCAAGGCATGATGGAAAGGAGGCCTACTAGAATGGAGAAGAGGAAGGTATGTTGTTGTTACTTGTTGAAAAGAGAGAGTGAAGGTTGCAGGGGAAGATGTTGGACTTGCTATTACTAGAAGAGATCGGTGTGCATATGGCGTGGGGCTTGCTACGTGTGTGGAAGAGAAAAGGGGAAAAGAAAGGAAAAAAGGAAGGTGCGAGAGATCGTGACTTTGATACTTTGATACCATGTTGAAATACAGAATCGGAGCACATAACATAGAAAAGAAAGAATAAAGAAAAGACAATTGCTTGTTTATTATTGATGATTGTCATAGCTAACAAGTCTATTTATACATACTACCAAGATAATATATGAAAAATGAATGTGAATGCAATCCAAACATGGTAAGTTATCAATAATTGAAACCAATTTCTAATTAATATCATAGAAAAGAAAGAATAAAGAAAAGACAATTGCTTGTTTATGTTTGTGCGGTTAGCACTAACGGTCTAACTCAGATTTTGATGAATGACAAATTAGGTTAAGTTAGGTTTGTCGTTGTCTAACACTCTAATCGAGTGTGCAGGCGAAATCCAGACAGGTCGACAGGCTGACCGGATGTCTGGCACGAAGCCCAGCTAGGTCAACGGGCCGACCGGATAGCTGGCACGAAGTCCAAGCGGGTCGACGGGCTGACCGGACGCTTGGCACGAAGTCCAGCTAGGTCGACGGGCTAACCGGATAGCTGGCACGAAGTCCAGACAGGTCGAAGGGCTGACCGGACGTCTGGCAGGTAAGTCACTGGAGGAGAGTGACTGTGAGAACGCGTTCCCGGGAAGGGAACTTAGGCGCCGATCCGACTTAGAACTATTTCGGAACTCTAAGTCGAGATCTTGACTAGATTCCGATCTCGGAGAGACGAAATTTAATTAATACTCTCTTTGTTAAATTATAAGCTGTGCTGACAATTTATTTTGCAGGATATACATTGTCTCGGACTAACCTTGTCTTGCAGGAGAAGGAGTTTCTGGAGAAAGGTGGTTTGGGCGCCCGGAGGCAAGTTTTATCCTCCTCGCGTCGTCGCCACGTGGAGCCTCCTGGTTGGGTCGGCTACGTCATGGTCGAGGCGCCCTGAAGGTTCCAGGCGCCCCGAGTCTCCTATATAAGGAGGGTCAAAGGCGGAGCTCCAACAACAACTCAGAATTCAAGATCCACTACTCTGTGCTCCTGCGACGCTGCGAACAGATCTCCGACTCAGTGTTGTCTTTCATTTTTTATTCTATAGTCGGTATTTTCTTTCTATCAGTTCTTGTACTTTAATCTTGTAATTCTATTTTTGAATTGATAGTGATTGCCCATCGAAAGCACCCTCGTGTGCGAGCCTTGGAATAGGAGTCACCAAAGGCTCCGAACCAAGTAAATCGTTGTCTTCTCTGGCTTGTCTTTTGTCTTTCCGCTGTGATTACTCTTTACGAAAGTTTTTTGTTGTCGATATTCACCCCCCCTCCTCTATCGACTTTCACGATCCAACAGTTTATTATTGATGATTGCCATAGCTAACAAGCCTATTTATACATATTGCCAAGATAATATATGAAAAATGGATGTGAATGCAATCCAAACATAGAAAGTTATCAATAATTGAAACTAATTTCTAATTAATATCCTCGACTGCTATTTTTGTTGTCATCACTACCTTTGTTATCATCACCCTCGACAAACTCGACAGGGAGATATCGAATGTTGAGTTTGGTTGCCAATTTATTGAAACATCTTCAATTATATGACTAATCAAATTTTCTAAAATAATGACCACTAGTAGATAAAGAGCTGCAAAAAACTATAGTTTTGTTGTTGTTGAATTTCTGGAAGAGGACAGTGATAACTAGTATTTTTTGCGCATTATTTTGGCTCTTATTCTTGGAATTTTTATCTTCTCGCATGTTTAATTATGTATTTATATTATGTTTTATGAGTATGATCTATTTTAGACTTAATTGTAAATTTTCTATAAATTGTGGTATTTAATCTCATATTTTTATTATGGATGTGTAAGAAATCAAAAGAGTCATCGATTAGTATCAAGTCGGATCAAATTTGACTTGATTTGGAGGTCAAATGAGGGAGATCAAGCAGAATTAATATGAGCCGTTGATTCAGATCCAAAGATCTTGTTCCTTCATTCAGATCAAAGCCATCCCGTCCTCATCTAGATTTGAAGCTATGTTGACCATCAGATCTAAAAAGTAAATCAACCTCAATTTAATCTCAAAATAAACAGCTCAGATGTATCCTTCATCATTTTAATCAAATGGTCAGGATCCATCTTCATCAAATCGGACGGCCCAGATTAAAGGAGGAGAAAACCCTTTCCTTTATTCTTCGCACGGCACAGTACCCACGGGGCCGTCTCTGTTCGCGACTTCTCCTCGAGCTAGGGCTCGCGACGCCACCGCCCTTCGTCACTTCCTCCTTCACCAACGGCCGGCGGCCACTTCTCATCATTCATCGCTGCCGGCCGGACTTCTCCTCCACCTCTTCACAGCCGCCTGTCGGAGCTTCCCCTCACTTCCTCCATCTGCCGGCCATTGATTTCCACTGCCGGCTCTTCCACAGTTCTTCTCCTTCTTAGATTTCGGCGGCGAGCGACAGCAGTCTTCACCTCGCCGGAGAGGGTTTCTCCGGTGTGACCTCCACTTCCGACTCCCGTCCGATAGCTTCTTCCAACTGGGGTTCAGGCAGCAGAGCAAGAAGGAGCGGCAGTTCATCCAATTTCACAGCGCCTCACGGCACCTCCATTACTTCCGTTCAGCTTCCATCCGAGGGGGTTCTTCGGTGGAAGATCATCGCCGTTGTTGAAGTGTGCACAGCCGGTACCTATGCTGCTGTCCACTGGTTCTGGGGTTCTGGAGCTGGAAATTGTGACGGCAGGGAGAATTAGAAGAGGAGAAGTCATCACCCATTCCGCCTCATTTCAGTCAGCAGTTCTTCATCTGTTCAGTACAATTGTTGGGTTGTTTCTTTCCTTTAAAGTTTTCATGTGTTGGTTGATTTGTTGAGTTAATCATTTGGTTGTATGATTGTTGGTTGTTGAGTATGTTAAATGCTTGTATCGAATTGAACTCCCTTGTTAAGGTTTTATGCATTAGTTTCAATTTGATGATTTCTCACAACATGTTCGGTAAAATGCCTCAACCAATTGTGCTATTCTAATTGATGTTATTTCTTTAGTGTAATTCCATGCAATGCTTGTTAGTTTAGTGATTTATGTTTCTTTAAGTTCTAGTTTTTCATTTGAATGCAATTAGGATAGATTAGCTTAGGTTTCTTTAATGCTCTAGGTTTCGTTCCATGCTTAGTTTTGTTATTGTCTTACTTCATGTTGACTTTTAGTTCCTTGTAATCGCAGTTTAAGTTAGACTTAACTCTCATTTCTGCATTATCTTTTGTCGATTAGGATTAGATTTTATCGTTTGCTTGCTATTTCGTATCATAGTGTTAGAACTCAAACCTAAACCCCCAGTTTCATATCAAAAATCCAAAAGTCATAACCAATCCTGAAGTTGTCATCCTATTGTTACATTCTTTGGGAGATGATCCGAGTCATTTCTATACTACTTTAGTGTAGAGGGGTTCGGTAACTTTAATTGTAATTTGATAAGCTCCCGTAGCACGACACTCGAGCTCATATCAGGCAGCGAACTTGGTGACTTTGGAAGAAGAAGAGACAGCAATTCTGGTGGCTGGAATTTGTAGGAGCGGCCATTCTTGGAAATCTGTTGTGTGCCGAACAAAACTTGGAAAAAAACTTGCTATTTGGCTGGTTAAAAGATGGCTAAATAGAGACAACACTTGATGGAGGAAAGGCAGCTATAACGCTGCTGCTGTTGTAAAGGAGGAGAGGAGGAAGAGAAGGAGAAGGTTTGCTAGCTCTAACATTGCTGGAAGAACAGGAGGAGGGAGAAGGAGAAGAAGATAAAAAGAGGGTAGAAGCTTGTTGTCCTTGAAATTAATGAAAAGGAAAGAGATGTTGCTCTTGTAAGGGAAAAACAGGAAGAAGAAAGAAGAAGAAGAAGAAGAAGAAGAAGAAGAGGTGGAATGTGTTACTGCTCTTGAGAAGTTTTCTAGATTGATCTCGAAAGAATGGGGAGGAGGTGACAAAAGAAGAATTGTTGCTGTGAGGAGGGATTGAAGCTTGCTACTATTGATTGAGCAAATTTCAATATTGCTTCTTTGGCTTAGATGTAGTGGTTGAATAGCTTAACAATTGATTTGAAGGAAGACAAATGATGCCAAGATGTTGAGGATCTTAGAAAGAAGGGAAGAGTGGCGATGTGAAGGATTTGAGAAGCTCAATTAAATAGGTGAAAGAAATAGTAGTAGAGAAGAATTAAAAGTAGAAAAAGAGAAAAAGAGAAAAAAAGAAGGGGAATTAAATCAAAATTAGAAGAGCATAGGACAATCCAAAACAAAGTAGATGAAAGAAATAGAGAATACAGATTTTTTTTTTTTTTTGGTGGCTTCAGTGGCTCAAAGGAAAGGAATTGTTGGCCTATTGCGGGAAAACAAAACATCAACAAGCTCTGCTGCATGCTCGAAGAAAAAAAAAAATTAAGGGGGGGAAAAAGAGGAAGAAATTGATCTTGGGAAGAAATTGAAATTGACGAAGAATGAAGTTGGTGGGAAGATGTTGTTGCTGGAAAAATTAAGGGAGAAAAAGATTAAGAGGAAGAAATTGAGGAAGAAGGAAGTTGGTGGGAAAATGTTGTTACT
Source organism: Zingiber officinale (assembly GCF_018446385.1). Classification (NCBI taxonomy): domain Eukaryota; kingdom Viridiplantae; phylum Streptophyta; class Magnoliopsida; order Zingiberales; family Zingiberaceae; genus Zingiber; species Zingiber officinale. The sequence goes on from NC_056001.1 coordinate 2,135,579, forward strand.
GGAAAAAAATGGCAATTAAATTGATGATGCAGGCATGAAGAAGAGAACAAAGAGACGGGAAATTTGTTCCTATTGCTTGTTCGAACTAGACAAAGGCGAAGAGGCTTATTGCTAGAAAACAAGGAGAGGAGAGAAGAGGAGAGAAGTGAGTTGTTGCTGGAAGTTGGGCTGATTTGGAGTGGAAAAAGAAAAAAGAAACCGGAAGAAATAGGGAAGAGGAAGGGTGGTGCATGGAAAATAGAAGAAGAGGAGACGGCAGGTTGGGCATGATTGTGAACATTGCGACCGATGTCGGTGGACTGGCTCTAGTGACAATGGGGCTAGGGCACCGTGATCGTGGCCTTAACACTTCTTCAATTATACAACCAATCAATTATTCTAAGACAATGACCACCAGTAGAGAAAGAGAAGACTATAGTCTTGCTGCTGAATTTTTGGAAGAGCACACTGAACTTGGTGACAATGGAAGAAGAAGAGTCAAGCTGCAATTCTGGTGGTTGGAAATTTTTGCTGGAGCAGCCATTCTAGGAAATCTGTTTCTATCTGCTGAGCAAAACTTGGAAAAAGAAAACTTGCTATTTTGGTTAGAAGATGGCTAAAAAGAGACAACACCTGATGGAGGAAAGGCAGCTATAATGCGGATCAGTGTATTCAATAGCGGCGAATAGCGCGCTACATAGCGGCGAATAGCGCGCTACATAGCGGCGAATAGCGCGCTACATAGCGCGCAATCGCGTGCTACGACCAGCGAATGCTGCAGAGCGTTCGTTGAATCGCGATGTCCCGAATAGCCCACGCTATTCGGGACAAAAGCGTCGATAGCGCACATAGCGTGCGCTATCATGCCCTAGCGCCCCATAGCGGGCGCTAAAATTACAAATTGCTTTCCAATAGCTAGGGCAAAGGTGAGTCAAATCGTGACTGTGGCAGAGGCGAAGGTAGGGCAGACTGCAGAGGCGACAGGCGGCGATCGACGAGCAGCGAGCGGCGAGCGGTGAGCGGTGACCTGTGAGTGGTGGCGAGGGACAGCGATTGGAGGTAAGCTTTTCTCCTTCCTTTCGTTTTCTTCGTTTAGGTTTTCCTTCTCGTTTTTTTTCTCGAAGGAGCAAAAACGATTTCGCGATTTCCAGAAGTTGAGCATCTGGATCGATCCAGCGATCAATCCAGGGTCGAACAGAAAGGATCTGGATCGATCCAGCGACCGATCCAGATCCTTTCTGTTCGAACAGAAAGGATCTGGATCGGTCGCTGGATCGATCCAGACCCTGGATCGATCGCTGGATCGATCCAGATCCTTTCTGTTCGACCCTGGAAGGATCTGGATCGATCCAGCGACCGATCCAGGGTCTGGATCGATCCAGCGACCGATCCAGATCCTTTTTGTTCGAACAGAAAGGATCTAGATCGGTCGCTGGATCGATCCAGATCCTTTCTGTTCGACCCTGGATCGATCGCTGGATCGATCCAATTCCTTGGATCGATGCAATGATCGATCCAGATGCCCTGGATTGATTTTTTTTTTTTGTTGATTTGTTTCTAATTAATTAATTATTTATTCTGATTTTTTTCTTTTGTTTTTCTAGGATTTTGATTGTCTAGTTAGAATTTGCAATGTCTACGAATTTATCAAAAAAAGATAAAAAAGATATTGGTTGGAAGTATTGTTATCAAAATGAAGGGGAAAAAGCTGTTCGGTGCAAATTTTGTCATCATATATCGAATGAGGGATTACTCGCTTGAAGGAACATTTAGCTCAAACTCATAAAGGAGTTGCACCTTGTGTTAGTGTTCCGGATGATATTAAGAAAGAAATTAGAGAATCACTTGACAAAATTAGAGCATCTAAAAGTAAACAAACTGAATTGTTACGAGAGATTGGTGAAGGTCCCCAAAGTATGAGTACGCAATTATCAAAAGTTGGAAGTGTAGGGGGAAATTCAATTGGATGTTCTGGTAGTGGTGAATCAAAAGGTAAAGGTACTCTTCATGGGTTTATTAGTTCCGAACCTCGACAAACAACCCTAAATTCGACATACAAAAAAGATTTGTTGGTTGATGTGAAGCGTAGAATTGGTCGTTTTATTTACTCTGCCGCACTTCCGTTTAATGTTGTGAATGATCCTTATTGGCTGCCTATGGTTGATGGCATTGCGGAATATGGAAGAGGGTTCAAGCCTCCTTCAATGCATGAGTTAAGAACTTGGATACTTAAAGCTGAGGTTGATGGCATCAACCTAATATATGAGGAGCATAAAAAGGCATGGAAAAAATATGGATGCACTATTATGTCCGATGGTTGGACGGATGGAAAGAATAGAAGTTTGATCAATTTTTTAGTAAATAGTCCCGCCGGCACTTTCTTTTTGAAATCTATTGATGCATCAGATTCTATTAAAAATGGGGAATTGATCTTTAAATATCTTAATGATGTTGTTGATGAGGTGGGAGAGGAAAATGTAATTCAAATTGTCACGGATAATGCTTCGAATTACATTAAGGCGGGGAAAAAAATTATGGAGACTAGACATAGAATTTGGTGGACACCTTGTGCGGCGCATTGCATTGCATTGATCTAATGTTGGAGGATATTGCAAAGTTGAAGATTTTTTCTGACACAATTGAGCATGCTAAGATGGTTGTGAAGTTCCTTTATGGTCATGGGACTATATTTTCTTTGATGAGAAAGTATACAAACGGTAAAGAAATTCTCCGTCCCGCTGTTACTCGCTTTGCTACTTCATTTCTCACTCTTCAGAGTATGTATAAGGTTAAAAGGCCACTTGAACAAATGTTTGCTTCCGAAGATTGGGTTAGTTCACCACTATCTCAAACAACTCAGGGGAAGGTCGTGAAGAGAATTGTTATTAATGATCCCAACTTTTGGCCACATGTTGCATTTTGTGTTAAGAGTGTTGTTCCTCTTGTAAGTGTGTTAAGGGAAGTTGATTCGGAGGAGAGATCGGCCATGGGATATATTTATGAACTTATGGATAAGGCAAAAGAGACAATAAAATTTAATTGTGGGGGAGTTGACAGAAAATACAAACTCATTTGGAAAAAAATTGATTCACGATGGACTCCACAACTTCATCATCCTCTACACGCGGCCGGGTACTATTTGAATCCGCAATTGCGTTATGAAGAAAGATTTTCTTATTGTGATGAAGTTAGAGATGGATTGTATACTTGCATGGATAGGATGTTGTCTTCTGATGATCGTCTTAAAGCAGACATCCAATTGGACTTATATAATAAAGCTGAAGGAGAATTTGGAACTCCAATAGCAAAACGAACAAGAATGTTGCGAACTCCGGGTAAAATTTTCTTCTTGTAACCGTTCTTGTAAAATTATACTAGCATTCATATTTTAAAATTATATACATTCTTGTAATTTTTTTTAATGTTATTACTTATTAGTCTCGTGGTGGGAACGTTTTGGAAGTAAGACACCCGAGCTTACTACATTTGCAATTCGAGTGCTTGGTCTCACTTGTAGTGCTTCGGGATGTGAAAGAAATTGGAGCACTTTTGAATCGGTGAGTATTCTAAGTTTCTAACTCTACTTGAATTTTAATTGTTTTATAATTTTCATATCATTGTTTATTTTTATATATATATGTTTTCTTTTTTGTAATATTAGATTCATACAAAAAAGAGAAATAGGCTTGAACCTGCAAAGTTGAATGCGTTGGTGTTTGTGAAATATAACTTCAAGCTTAGGGAGAGAAGTATTAGGAGGAGAGACAAGATTGATCCCATTGTAGTTGATGAAATTAATTCAGATGATGAATGGATAACTGAGAAAGAAGGTCCAGTTCTCCCCGTAATTACTAAATGGCTTGAAGATGATGAATTATTTGAAAGTGATCCTATTGTGAGTGTGTCATCTGCTACCTTTGAAAGTCTTTTCGACTCAGATAAGCGAGTCGAAGATGTTGAGGATATAGTTGAAGTTCCTCCTACGAATTCAAAAAAAAGAGTTGCTGAAAATTCAAGTAAGTACTAAGCATATGCAAATTATTTATTTATATCTACTTCATCTATAATTGATTCTTAAATGTTGTATCTCTTATATAATAGGTGGAAGCAAAGACAAACAAGCAAGGTTGAGTCTTGTTGATGTGGAAGATAATCATCTTGATGCTGAAAATTATGGAGTAATTTCAACTTTTGATAGTGGAAATTTTCCAACCATAGACACTATTGATGATGATAGTGATATAGAGTTGGATGATACTGATTATTTTTAAGTTATGTTGTTTTAATTATAAGACTTTTTAAATTGTTGGTATTGGGATATTTTGACATGTAATGAATTATTATGATTAATTTTAGGTTATGTTATTTTTATTTTACTTATATAAGTATATTTTATTTTTTAAAATTTAAACATTGACGTGCACGAAAAGCTTGCGCTATACGCTATGCTATTTACGCTACGCAATGACAAGACAAAAACGCTATGAACCAACGCTACGCGATTTAAAACACTGATGCGGATGCGGTTGTAAAAGAGGAGAGGAGGAAGAGAAGGAGAAGGTTTGCTAGTTCTAACATTGCTGGAAGAACAGGAGAAGGCAGCAGAAGAAAAGGAGAGGGAGATAAAAGGAGGGATGATGCTTGTTGTCCTTGAAATTAAGGAGAAGGAAAGACATGTTGCTCTTGCTACAGGAAAAACAGGAAAAAGAAACAAGAAAGAAGAAGAGGTGGAATGTGCTACTGCTATTGAGAAGAGAAGTTTTCTAGATTGATGTTGAAAGAATGGGGAGGAGGTGACAGAAGAATTGCTGCTGTGAGGAGGGATTGAAGCATGTTAGTATTGATGGAGCAAATTTCAACTGTGCTTCTTTGGCTTAAATGTAGTGGTTGAATATCTTCACAATTGATTTGAAGGAAGACAATTGATGCCAAGGTGTTGAGGATCTTAGAAAGAAGGGAAGAGTGGCGATGTGAAAGATTTGAGAAGCTCAATTAAATAGGTGAAAGAAATAGTAGTAGAGAAGAATTAAAAGTAGAAAAAGAGAGAAAAAAAAGAAGGGGAATTAAATCAAAATTAGAAGAGCATAGGACAATCCAAAACAAAGTAGATGAAAGAAATAGAGAATAGAGATTTTTTTTTTTGGTGGCTTCAGTGGCTCAAAGGAAAGGAATTGTTGGCCTATTGCGGGAAAATAAAACATCAACAAGCTCTGCTGCATGCTCGAAGGAAAAAAAATTAAGGGGGAAAAAGAGGAAGAATTTATCTTGGGAAGAAATTGAAATTGACGAAGAATGAAGTTGGCGGGAATATGTTGCTGGAAAAATTAAGGGAGAAAAAGGTTAAGAGGAAAAAATTGAGGAAGAAGGAAGTTGGTGGGGAAATGTTGTCGCTGAAGGAAAAAAAAGGCAATTAAATTGATGATGCAACCGTGAAGAAGAGAAGAAAGAGACGGGGTACTTGTTCCTATTGCTTGTTGGAAAAAGAGAAAGGCGAAGAGGCTATCTGGTCATATTGCTAGAAAATAGGTAGAGGAGAGGAGAGGAGAGGAGAGAGTTATTGGAAGCTGGGCTGATTTGGAGTGGAAGAAGAAAAAGAAACGGGGAGAAATAGGGAAGAGGAAGAGGTGGCACATGGAAAAAAAAAAAGAGGCAGCGGTGGGTTGGGCATGATTATGAATATTGCGACCCATGTCGGTGGACTGGCTCCGGTGACAATGGGGCTAGGGCATTGTGATCGTAGCCTTCATTAGCTAGGGTTACAATGATGGAGATGGTTGCAACAAGGAAAGCACAGGCAAACTTCTTCATGCCAACCATGATGAAGGATCATGGCGAGAGGGAGAAGATAAGGGGAAAAAAACTATTGTTGTGGGTGAGAGAAGGGAAAAAAATCAATTCGAAAACGAAGGAAGGAAAAGTAAAGAAAGAAGAAAGGAGAAAGAGAAATTAAGAAGAGGAAGTAAGAGCGGTGAGGAAGGATGCGGTGACGACAATTGTTTTGTTTTTTTTTATGGAAGAAAAAAAAACACATAAGAAAAGGAAAAGGGGAGAAAAATCATAAATCTTCCTAAGGAAAAAAACGACAGTGCACTATAGAAAAATGAAAAAAGAAAAGAGAAATAACATTAAAAGAATAGAAAAAAAGATAGAAGAGCAAGGCACGAAGGAAAGGAGCAAGGCGCGATGGAAAGGAGGAGACCTACTAGGATAGCGAAGAGGAAGGCCTGTTGTTGTTGCTTGTTGAAAAGAGAGAGTGAAGGTGGGGAGGATGTTAAACTTGCTGCAAAAAAGGCGGATTCCGCCGCCCAGCGGCCCCCTACGCCTGCCCCCGTGGTATTGTAGGAGGAAGGTAAATCAGGGTGAATGCTGGGTTGGCAAGTTGATGGTTGTTCGAGGCTTTTAAGCCAGCAGACGGGGATATTATCCCACATTGCAACTGGCGACACTCGAACCGTCGCTCCATGCTGCAAACATACCATCAACTTACCAACTGATCCAGCCCCTGGGGGCTGGAGGATGTTAAACTTGCTATTACTGGAAGAGGAGATTGGCGTGCATATGGTGGTGGGGCTTCTGCTGTGTGGGTGGAAGAGAAAAGGGGAAAAGAGAGGAAAGAGGAAGGTGCAAAAGATCATGGCTTTGATACCATGTTGAAATACAGAACCGTAGCACATAAACATAGAAATGACAGAATATAGTGAAAAATAAAGGGATGACAATTGCTTTTTTATTATTGATGATTGTTATAGCTAACAAACTTATTTATACATATTGCCAAGATAATATATAGAAAATATAATGATGAACATGGAATATTATGATAAACATGGTAATATTAAATATAAAAATAATTATAAATATGATTGTGATTACAATCCAAACAAAGTAAGTTATCAGTAATTGAAATCAATTTGTAATTAATATTCTTGACTGTTCTTTTTGTCGTTATCACTATCTTTATTGTCATCACCCTCTTGAAGTTATTGCATTTAAACATTTCTATGCTATCACAAATACAATGCTCCTTTTATTATTTTTATTAAGTTGAAAAGCCTTAAGTGTTTAAATGTTTGATCGTTGCAGCTACTGAATGGGTAAAAGGGAAGACGATGGATGAAGTTTTATCTATTAGAAACACGCAAGTAATCCGGTCTTACTAACTCATTCTATTTTTTTACCTTACTATAGTGATTGGTTGTTCTTGAGAATATATCACATATGTTTTTGAATTATATTCCTTAGTAGTTGATATAATACAATTTTGGGTTCTCTAATCCATTTGATTTTTGATATATGTTCATGCTCTGAACCAGAATTCTATCGATTATTTTCTTCTTGAATGCATGGTTCAAAAGTTTAAGGTTTGATTGCAAATCAAAGTGTTTTTAAGTGCTACCAAAAACAAGTGGAGATTATCAAGCTTGCCTACGGATGCTTGTGATTTGAGACTTGGTTCCACTTGCTATGGGCTACTTATTGGGGCAGGGATTTTTTTGTCAAGTATTCACTTATTAGTGCTTAGAGGTAAATTCTTATGATTGTTAAACTAGATAACTTTTAAAGAATCATCCTGCGTGAGAATCTTAGGATGTGTGTTTATCTGGAGGATCAACTAGTTGGGGGAATTCTAAATCTTGTATTGACTCATGTAATTGATTATATTTTGCATGCTTGTTCATATAGTTGCATATCATCCATTTCCAGGCTGTAGTTGATAAGCCGTAACTTAATAGTTGAACTAATCAAAGCTGTCTTAAGCATTAGGGAGAAGTTGACACTTGGACCGAATAAAATTTTGGTCATTCACAGTTCACTCCCTCTTGGAATGATTTCGGGAAGTTGTTTGTCTTTTAACAGTTCACTCCCTCTAGCTCTGTCTGTTTAAATTTTTCTTCTTTTCTTAGAAAATAAAATTGAAAAATAAATAAATATTAAATTGACCTTGTTTACACATTTAATTTTTTTTTTAAAGGTGAAGGATGTCATCAACATTGTTTTTTAAAAATTTTAATTATTTTATTTTTGAAATTAGAAAACTGAAAATAGAAAATTTTCAAGAACCAAACAAGGCTTAAATTTCTTGGTGTTTATAAGTCAATATGTTTCTAACCCCTCCCTGGACTTGAGGAGCTCCGTGCTACTTTTTCCTGACTCCTAGCTTTGCCTCTAATCTTTAATCCAAATTTTGGTGCCAGTTTAAATTTGGCATTTTGAACATATTTCAAGGTTGGCAATCAATTCTAACTGAGGGAAGCTGCTTCCATATTGGTTGAATCCCGAGACCATCAGTTTTGTTTTATTTTCTTTATACAATTCCTGATAGACACTACACTTGCACTGATTTTGGATCTGGCTCTGTATTATGCTTAATTATGCCCCAGCAAGTTCGAAATGTTTGAGACTCCCAAGTACAATTTCTGTATTAGTACAAGAAACCACCCCAGATGTGCGCATACGCTGACACTTGGGATTCCTACACGAAGATTGGCAAACACCTTTCACTGCCTCCAGTTAAGCTGCACTGCAAGCATGCTTGGTGAAGATGTAATTAAGGCCGCAGTGAGATTATGTAGCAAAGAAGTCCAAACACTCTCAGTATGTTGAAACCGACCAAGTTGACAGTGCAGCTCAGCCTTGAATGCATTGGCAGTTTACATCTTTCTGCAGTGCTGTAGCTTCTTTTTTTCTTTTTCTTTTTCCGTATCTTTCTCCCTTATCTTTTGGCAACAGTTGGGTAATGGCTTCCAAATCTACTAATGTAAATTTCAGCTGTTTAAGAGTTTTACTTGTGGTATATGGTTATGATCCACATTCGTGGTTTTCATTTGAGTTTTATAGGCGGATAATACTTTCATTTCCATAACTTCAACTCGCTTAAGATTGAGTGGATCAACTAACGAGATGCCCCCAAAACTCGTGACTTTCTGTAAGCTATCAAAAAAATAAAAAAAAAGAGTATTTGAGAAATAATCTTATGGGATTGTTTGAGAATTTTTAGAAATTTTTCGGGATTTAAACGGGGTTCGTATGATTCATTTTGAGGGAATGAATTGATGGGGCTAAGCGGAGCTTGTTTGGAATATTCATTTAAGTTGGGAGTTAATTAAGAGGTTAACTTAGGATTTAATTAAGTTGACCTAAGTATTTAATTAAAAACCTTAATCTCTAAATTTCCCATTTCATCTCCCGAAGCCCTTCTCGCGCAATATCCTCTTCCTTGACTCCTCTCCCTCGCGATCCAGTTTCATCGTCGGTTGCCGGGCATCAACGTCGACCGTCGACAACGGTCTTCTCTAGGGGGTCTCAGTCGACCCTTTTAGGTCGATGGTGTTGCGATTCCTTTTCCTCTCCTCTCTGATTCTTCCCTTGCTGTTGCGCCATCGCCGCTGGCATCTCGATCGCATCGACGCACTGCCAGCCGAGCTTCCCTCCTCCCTCTCCCACTCGAGCCGCTGCGAACCGTCGACCCACGGGACGTTGAAGCCTTTATTGGAGTTGTGCCCTAGCTTTGGGTGGTGCCACCATCTCCCTTCAACCAAGCCCTAGCTTCTCTCTTCTTGGTCGGTTTCCACTGTGAGTATGAGCCAGTTGCCACCAATTGTCTCTGATCGCCGGGACATCTGATCCCAGCCATTCTATGGCTTGACGAGGGGTTTCTGCCACAAGAAGGTATGGTTGTCTCCTTACCTCTTCTTACTCAGTTGTGGTTCCATTTGTTGATGTATTGGATTGATTCTTGAAGGAATGGATTCTTTGCTAGGATTGATATCAGCAGAGCAATGTTTGGCTGGGGGATAGACATCTGATCGTTATTTACACATCAGGGTAAGTGTGCTTTTTCTGATATGTTATTAATCTATTTTGTTAGGATTGCTAATGATTATTAGATTTTGTCTAGTTTTGATTACATAGAAACATGTGGAGGGATTATGAAAAGAGAATGGGTTGGAATTGGGGTTTTAGTGGAGTTAACTGTGCTTAGTTGTAAATCGTAGATTGATTAGGGTTTGTATTGGGTTGGACTTTGTGGATATGGTGATTGGTTGATATGGATTGTTATGTGATCATTCTTTGGATCATTGGATTGATTGTTGGTTGGGTTATCAGATGTGGTGGTTTGGTTAGTTATTGATGATGATGTTAGGTTGTTGTGGATTTATGGTAGAGATTTGATTTTGTGATAGGTTATTGTGGGTTGATATCATTATGAGATGAATTGATATTAGAGAGATAGATTTGTTATTGGATTAAAGGATGTGTTGATTTGGGGGATTAGTCAGAGATCAGATTTGATTGGAGTGACCTATTGGGTTAGAGATTTTATTTAGCTATTTAATTCATATGAATTTAGCTAAATAAAATATAAACATATTGATTGCTGCAGGACTTGGATTCGGGACAAGTGTCTCGACACCGGATTACTTGGCACGATCTACATTTTAAGGCCGGTATTTCTTCCTTGGCTGTATGTAGATTTTTATTGAGCTTAGTGCATGGTTATTATGTGATGGTTTAGGTTGTTTTACCTTATATCGTGTTCGTATGTTGCTTTCCTGCTTGATACTGATGCTTGACCCTTGTGATGATCTATTTAATTCTTATACAGTCTGCACTTTGGTTATCTATACTCTGTGGTATTTTTACATGTAGAGTATGTATGATAGGGGATACCTCGTTGGTGGTGTTCATATGATGATTGTCCATTTGTATGTCGTGTATATATTTTTCTGGTGTGATGATTGAGATAGTTATGTTGATTGTATATTTGTTGTATATACACGTGTCTAATGTATTTACTGGAGGATACATGTTGATTGTACCTATGTTCTGTATACATGTGTCTAGGGGGATTGTTGGAGATTCTTGGTTGATTATACATGTGTAGTTGTATATATGTGTTTGGTGGGATATGTGGAGGTATCATGATGATTATACTCATGTTGTGGGGTACTTAGGCGGATTTAGAGTTTGCATGGATGATGATGGTGTTCGTATCATGATTATATATATATATATATATATATATATATATATATATATATATATATATATATATATATATATATATATATATATATTATGTTCATCATTCATTGCATACTGATGATTATCGTCTCCCTTGTAGTTGAGAGGATTGTCAGTCTTTTATAGTTGTCAATTCGGCCATTATTAGAGAGTGGTAACTTGGAGCTAGTCCTGTTACGCTTACTCAGCCGCTCAGTGTTCTGTCAACCTCGACCACTCTAGAGTAGTGAGTCTTGAGGATACAGTAGTCAGAGGCCTAGAGATGTGAGTGGTCAGGGACCCTTAGCTATGTAGTTAGATAACTACTTAGCTGATCGTCCGCTTCGACCGCCTATAGCGTTGCATGTACTGGAGGCTAGTACAGTTTGTCACGGACCCAATCCTCTTAGTCATACAGGAGTCGTGATGTCTAGAGAGGTGGCGAGGGTGACCATGGAGCATGCATACACAATTTTGCATATGATGCGCGGTGCATCTTTGGAGATATTTTTACATACATGCCTAGTAGATACTAGATGCATGTGATTGTGTTTGTTGCACTTGTTTGAGATATGTTTGTTGCATATGGTTGTCATGCTGCATACATGTCATTTATTTTACATGTATATGCAGTTGTATTTATATTGCACAGGTAGCATGAGTGAGTTTGTTGTAGATCCGGTGAGTTCACTGATCATTGTACTATGTGTCGATTCCAGATTTGGGTATGTATCTATCATTATGATAGTTGTGGTTTGTACAGTTTGTATGTCAAGTTATTATGTCAGATATGTTTAGGTGCATTGTTTATGATAGTATGATCATGTTCTTTATTCCCTACTGAGACTGTATACTTTGATCTCCATGTTTATTTATAGACCATGCACTATCTTGTCTATTACCTGCTGAGTTACCTATACTCACCACCGCATTTATACCTTTATGTTTGCAGGTAGCAGTTAGATGTTTGGTGTGTCGCTTGGAGTATCCTGTCTGCCGGGTCCTACGTCACATCCGAATACCGTTTCAGGTTTTGTATATGTTTTATTTGTATTTGGTGTTTGCTATATTTTGTGTGTTGTCGTATTTGTTGTTGTGGTTGTTGTATAAAACTTAGCCGGCTAGCAGTGTGTTGATTTGTGTTGTATTGGGCTTTTCGTTATCGTTTTTCTGTTGTGTTGGTTTTTAATGCAGCCCAGTGAGTTGTTTATTGTATATATATAACTGCGTGATTGTGTTTTATTATGTTCAGCCGCATGTGGTTGATGTATTTTGTGTGTATATATGTTTCAGATTGTCACCGGTATAAAGGAGATGCTGTCAAAATTTTTCAATAAGATTTCCTTTGAAGACGTGACACTTTCAGGCTGGTGTGGGAGCTTTAAGGCCAATCTAAGCTTGTTACTAGATGAACCTACCAGAAGGAAGTTGTAGAAGTATGAAAAATGGGAACTGTGAAACGCAGTTTCAATGATATAAAAATGAGTGGCGTTGCTGAAATTGACAGATGCGAAAGTCTTAAGAGTTTCAACTGTGCAGGTGCATATTTGATCAGGAACATGTGGGTGAATCAATTCGCCCCTTGCTTAGTGGTACAAACAACACAAACAGTCCATACTGACTGCTACATCACTTCAAAAGCAAGCATGCATGCAATGCAAGGCTTGTCCTTCCTGTCCCTTTCGTTTGCAATCAATCAATCCCTCATCCATCCTTATCCACCCTGCCCCTCTCTAGTCTCTTCCCAGCACATTCCAATTCCCCTCTCGACAATCCCTTTCCAACTCTTTTCCCTTTTAGCTAACAAAACGTGGCCTTTATCCCCAACAACACACATTAAAAGCCCTGCCCGGCCACCTCATGATCAACTCTAACCATGAAACTTCACTTCCTCAGCTCAAAAGCCCTGCCTGACCCTTCCTTAAATACCCAAATCCCGCACGTGCCGCGCCTCCAATTCGTGGCCATCGCGAGCTTACCCTCCCGACCGAATCCAATTTGTGGCGGATATCGACGACGTAAGATGGCGGGAGGATCTACAAACTGGAAAACAGATTCGCACGTGGTGGATTAGGCGGCGGTCGGCAATTAACCGCATACCTAACTATTAGGCTCACGTACGTTCATCGACTCTATGCGCCAAAATGGAAGGGGCCCTAAAGACGGATTCGGGTTTGCTCCAAATGGTTGGGTTCGGTATCGGCTCCAATCAAACTGGGATTTGGAAGTGCCGCCGTACGCTGCTACATCCATTAGCCAGTTGATAGTTCGAATTCTAGACTAGTTCACGTGCATTGTTTCTTTCATGGCCTACATATAATTATTCCTAGCTCATAGCAAATACAACGTTAACATTTTTATGATATCAAACATTAATTTTAGAGTAATTTTTTCGGCCATCAACACATTTTAATTAACACGCTGCGAGGATTTCAACGTATACAAGGATCGATAATAAGACACATAACAAGTGTATTTTAGAGCAATTGTCATATAGCAAAAGCTTAATTACAAAGCTAGCTAATTTGTACAGCATCAAGTCGCTGGCTAGCTGGCTAGCTCTAGACAACAAGCTCGATCGTCCACTTCTAGTTTAATTTATATGTGATCGATATATAATTCGATCTCTCATTACGGATTAATTGGCGCGTTAATATATATTGTCTTCATATTAATTTAGTAACCAGAAATCCTCCACGGACCAAAAGTTGAAGTCATCGGAGTCCATGTACTGAAGATCGCCGTCGATGATGTTGCCGTTGCAAACCGGTTTAGCGCCGCCGCCCACATCTCCGGCGGCGTTGACTTGAAGTGCGCTCGTGCTGGCTTCGTCCCTGAGCATCAAGTTGTTCTTTAAGCACTCACCGTGTTTGAGCCTCTTTTGCACGCGGGTCCTCCAAAAGTTCTTTATCTCGTTGTCAGTCCTCCCTGGGAGCTGCCTCGCGATTTTTGACCACCTCGCAAGTTTGCAAATTAGAACAAAATCTCAATTAGTAACTTTATTAATTCCTTCACAGTAGAAATTGGTAATTTGGTTCCTTAATTAAAATTGTAATCCTTAACGTACAAAAATCTTCTATCTATAATTGAAATTAGTAAGAAAAATCAATAGGAACTAAATCTATCTACACCAATAGAATAAATAGAATTCCGTGCACGTGCTCAATCAAATTGGTGGTTCTCCTGCGCCGGAAGCCGCCGCCGGAGAATTCTGGCCACACATCGCCTCCCATTATATTAATACCGTGCGCCCTGTCTAGCTAACCCACTCATTATATTAATACCGCGCGCCCTCCTCTTCTTGCTGGATCTCTCACCTGTTTCCCCACCTCGCGTGAAGCTCCATGATCAGCTGCTCCTCCTCCGGCGTGATGTTGCCCCGCCTCACGTCCGGCCGCAGGTAGTTCAGCCACCTCAGCCTGCAGCTTTTCCCCGTCCGGTTCAACCCTAAAATCGCAAATTAAAGAGCAGCAGAGAAGGCACATCGAGATCGAGCTTCCATTTTAAGAAACAAAAAGCTGTAAAATATATATATATATATACCGGCAGAGCGAGCGATGTTGCTCCAGACGCCTTCGCCGTGGTTGGAGATGTAGTTGACGAGGGTGAGGTCTTCCTCCATGGTCCATGGGCCCTTCCGCACCTCCGCCTCCTCGCTGTTGCTTATTCTCTTGTCCATCCCGATGGCTTCCTCCACCATGAATTCACAGCTAGCTGAGATCAGGTAGATACTCTGCAGTGACACTGTGACAGAGAGCAGTTGTGGTAGTTGACGAGGTGCAGCATGAAGAGATGTATATACACATGCTGATGAGAGTAGTGAGAAAGGTATATGTATATATAGGGTTAATTTTATTGTCTCATTCGAAGCTTTAAGCTCTCACTCTGATCATAATGCATGCTCCAAGTTAATTAAAGGTGCGATAATGCTCTGAGAAGAGAAGTTATAAGTTTTAGTCTCAATGAAATATCTTTCGGAGTTTGGTGGCTGTCACTTGTAAGGAGGAGATTCCTCTTGAACTAATTAAAGGCCACTTCTTAAGAAGTACTTTGTACTGTGTACGCGTATTCCATATGTGCGATAATGCTCTGTGTACTTTGTCACTTCTGTGGCGTTTTGAGAAAAATAGTTGACTTTTGTTTAATGTAACTAAAATCTTTGAACTCAACATTCAGAGTTAGCTAACGAGTGTAATGTTTTAATTAATTTCAACATGAACACACGTGAGAACGTACGATTGTTGTTGGCTGATCTGTCTGAAAGTGAAAAAGATTATGCGCTGACTTAGTCGACCGTGAGGAGATGAAGGCCTTGAGGATGCGGACCAATCTATGCACACAAAGGAATCAACAATAGTGTTAGAGTGAGAATTAAGAAGTAATCCTTGATACATAGGTATTCCGACGTTTAATTAGAATAATATTTTGACGAGAAAAATGGAATAATTAAAGATGAACAGTAGAATAATAGTCGGGATATGTGCATAGGAATTAGCGAATCTGGCCCATGAAGATGACTCCTTTTTATACCGTCTCTCATAATCCCGTAATAATGAGACGATAGAGAATGTCTGATGTCAAAATATATCAAATAAAGAAAGAGGTACGACTACCTTCAAAGGAAGATTCCATTATGTGCATATGTTAGGATAGCGAAATATTTTTTGAGGGGCAACAATTATTTTCTAATAAGTTGTTACGATTCTCTGACACTGTTATCTCCTGGAGGAAATACAACTGACCCTAGGGCCGACCGACTGCATACTGGAAGACTTACACGAAGGAAGTTAAGAGCTAATTAAGTCCCGAAGGCCTGATCAATTATGGGGTCGACCAATGGTATACTGAGAGATTTACCTTTGAAGAGTAGGAGCTAAGTCTTGAAGGTCCGATTAGCTCTGGGGCCGACTTGCTATATGCTGAAAGTTATGCCCAGAAGAAGTGAGGAACTGTGTCTATAGATCTGGTCGTCTATAGATCTAACCGACTGGGAGATTTGCGCAAAAGAAGTAAGGAACTTAGTCTCGAAGGCCCAACTAGCTTTGAGACCGACTAGTTGTATACTAAGAGATTTGTTCTTGAAGAGTAAAGAACTAAATTTCGAAGGTTCAACTGACTCTCAAGCCAACTGACTATATGATAAGAGTCACGCCCAAGAGAATGAGGAACTAAGTCTGTAGATTCGACCAACTTTTAGACTAGACAGATTTATTTTGGGAGTTGTGCCCAAAAAAAATAGTTCGCTCAACCACATATCCCTTAATTTTGATCACCACCTCATCTTAATTTCAACCCTAACTTTGGGAACCTAGCTATCTTATTCATAGCAGCTATTAAGTAGATGCATGACTTCAATCAGCAAGAGCACATTGTTAATTAGTATATATGTTTATTGTAGATAAGTGATGAACATGGAAAGGAAAACAATATTATGGAATGCCCCTTTTATATATATATATATATAAAATTGTAGATGAATGTAATGTAAGGATATGTACTTACAAGGTAGCGGATATTTCAATTCTTTGGAGGTGCTTTTAGGAAAATTGAGGCAAAGGAATTTTCGATGAGAAATGATATAAAAATATATAATTAATTTGCATCGTCGTCTTTCCCCCGCTGGTTGACTTGCTGCGAAGATGGATCCCCTCAGCCTGTTCCTGTCCATTGGATTGAATCAGAGGACGGCGGAGAACGCCCTCGTCAACCGAAAGGTGACCGCCAGCCTCACCGCCGTGATCAAGGAGGTCATTTCTTCTTGATTATCACCTTCTTGTTCTGTTTCGTACGTGAAGTTGTTTAATCGCGGTTGTTCGAATTTTTATGCCATATTTTGTCTGTCGGGAAGTTTGTAATCTTTCAAAAAACTTACTGATTTTGTGCCTTTCATTGCAGGCCGGCGTTGATGGATGCAGCAAGACAATCGGAAACCTTCTTTACGTGGTATTTCTTCTCTTGTTCATTCTGGGAAGTGTTTGAGCAGCTAAATAGGGTTTTCTGTATGCGATTGTATTTTGGATTGTTTTGTTGCGCGAGATAGGTTGCGACGAAGTGCCCAGCTAACGCACTAATTCACCGGCCTATGCTGGTTCGGTATATAGTTTCATCAAAGGTACTGCTCCTTGGCTCTGTTGCACGCAACTAAATCTCTAGTGTGAATTATGGGCTGTAAGGCTGCATATCCTTAGTTGATTTTTTTTTTTCATATGTTCATGGTAAACAAGTATTCATATGATAGAATGATCTTATTTTTTTATTTTTCTTGCAGATTAAAAACCAGGCCCAGCTAGATGCAGCTTTAGCATTTCTAAACAGTATTGAACCTGAAACTTTCAAGTTGAATGAATTTGAAGAAGCTTGTGGTGTAGGTACTAGTGTTATTACTTTAAATGACGTTTGACCTGAAATTCTTTTATAACTTTTACAGTGAATTTCTACATCTACATAGCAATTTTCTCTTTTCCTTCTTTGCATTGTAGTTTGGAAGAGAGTTTTACTATCAAATTTCCAGAAACATTAAATCAAAATCTATCTTGACTTTAGTATCCTTTGAGGAATATTACTATCGGTGATATATTACTTGATTTTTCTTATGATACTTTACCATTAATGATGTATTGTTTTGCTAAATATAACATGAATCAATAATGTTTTGTTGGTTACTATCATGGATTCCTTTTCACTGTTTATTTCTATTGGGTGTATTTCTGTCAGTCAACGTCTTCAAAATTAATTACTAATTGTCACCTCCTAATTTCTTTCAAAGGTTTAAATATGTTTACCTTGCTAGATTTCTTGATTTTATTCTCTTACAATTTCTTAAATTAAATGATTGCACTATAACCTGACTAATACAAGTCTCAATTGTTATGACTGCTCATGTTCTCATGCAAATTATGATCTGAGAAGTCAATCACAGTATGTTTTTCTTATCAGACACTACAATTTTACATGCTCAACAACTCTTTTTCTTATGGATTAAAGGTTGATGAAGGAAACACTTGAATTGAGTTAAACCGATATTCAATTATCTGTTTGACTTGATGTAAACTTAAAACAGTTGGAAGAGTATTTAGTCCTTTTAGATGTATTTGTTATTTTGGCACACTAAATATTCTTATACTGACTGAAAAGCTAGAGTTAGAAACACAATTAAATTCCAGATGCTTTATTTTTTTGTAAGACCAGTCAACATATGCGTATTGACTGACAAGTTATGAAGTTGAAAGAGTAGTTAGACTTTTCATCTCTTTTAGTTTTTTTTTCACAATCAAAATATCCATAATTCCAAGCAATCAATATTTTTATGTGGTTGTCCAACCTTAATTAGTTTACTCAGAATATATAGCAAAAGATCATTGTAGCCAACATGTTGTAGTAGTTTATAGTATTTCCATCACTTAAAGTTTCTTGAGGTAATCTTTGCGCATAATGTATATTTTTTCTGTTATATCTTTATAAAAGAGCATCTTTCTGGGTTTAGCTTGTGGATTATAACTTTTTGGTGGAAGTAGAATTTTCACTTTCTAACTATCCCCCCAATGAAGGGGAGCATTGGTGCAACGGTAAAGTTGTTGCCATGTGACCAAAAGGTTACGAGTTCGAATCCTGGAAACAACCTCTTGCAAAAAGAAGGGTAAAACTGCGTACAATGGATCCTTCCTCGGGATTCCGCATGGCGGGAGTTTCGTGCACCGGACTGCCCTAACTATCCCCCCAATCTTACTGTGTGAATGAATGCAGGAGTGGATATTTGGAATGAAGAGATTGAGTCATCAGTTAATGCTGTCGTTGAAGAAAATATGAATTCGATATTGGAACAACGTCATCGTATCAATGGTTTGTTCTTTTTTCCATCTTAGTTTTTCCCCCTTCCAGTTATTACCTTGTACAATTATTTTTATAATTTAAAAAGATATAAAACTTTCTGAACAGAAAAGGTATAAAAGTTGATCTAAACAAGTCAACTCATGATTGCCATAAAATCCTTTCTTATGAATTGCTGATTCTTTTCATTGTGCATCTCTAGTAATGTGATTTAGCCTGCCATGTTAGTGAGCGCCAATATCCACTTAATGTGTGCTGACTCTGTATGCATTATCATAGAAAATTATCTTTCCATAGGATTACTAGGCGTGCCTATTCATTTATATACATGTATATTTTCATTTCCATTTCATGAAATTTGTTGTTTTTCTTTTTGAAAACTTTCTCCTCAAATTGTTACCATGTACATTTGTGATTTTGTGTTTGATTGCTTCTTGTTCAAAACCAGTCGGCAATCTATGTGGTCAAGTCAGAAAACATCACCTGTGGGCCGATGCCAGAATTGTGAAGGTAAGTAATAGAATGCACAGGTCCTTAGCAAATTTTATTTTAATCATTAATGTCATTATATTTTTTTTCTTAGTTCTTTTTGATAAATCAACAGGAATTGATTGATCAGAAGCTTCGAGTGATTCTTGGTGAGAAGACAGCTGAAGATGATAAGGAACCTCTAAAAAAAAAGGAACAGCCTGTGAAAGTTGAGGTAAGAATGCTATTGGCTGCTTAAAAAGAAGCATATTGTGGTCCTTGGATGATTTTTGTAGCTTTGTTCATATACTTCTAGGAAAAAGCAAGTGATGCAATTGCATGTGTTCCAAGTGTGGAGGAGGAAGTGAATCCATTCTTGATATTTCCAGAACCTGCTGAAAACTTTAAGGTAACTTCCTCAATATCTTTCTGATCAAATATCTTGAATCAATATCTAGTTGCATTTTACTCAGCTTAGCTGTTCATATCTGATCCAAATTTTAATCTGTACATGATTGTTTAACTTTTGTCTTATCATGTGCTGCACCTGTATTCTAGTCCTTTCTATTTCATTGCTAGACGAAAGGTGATAACTAGGCCCATTTTTCTAATCTGATATGGATAGATGTACTAGTCAGAAATAGTACTTTTCTTGTTCTTGTGCTATTCTGTCAGTATATTATCTAGATCCATAAATGAGTTATCTCTGTCATAAATATAAGCATTGCATCACGAGTGAAGAATTATGGCTAGAATTTATGTTTTATGACTTTTTTTCTGATCATAATGAGAATTTTCCTTTCTTATTTTAGTAGACAACTACCAACAGTACTTTATGAGGAAGTTGAAAGATCTGCTCGAGCTTTGACTTCTTTCTTCCACATTTTGCTTCACTGGTGGCATGATAAGTTCTCTATGGTTGCTTTTCTGCTTTGAAATCGCAGGTTCACACAGAGATATTTTTCAGTAATGGAGACATCTGGAGAGCTTACAATACAAAGGAGAACCTGGAAAGACATCTTAAGTTTACTGGTGGGAAGGTTTTCACTCGTTTCCCTCCCGAACCTAATGGATATCTACATATTGGCCATGCTAAGGTAGAATAATTCTGCTTACTAAGGTATTGTTTGGTGTCTATTTTTATATTTATGTTTTGCATCTTCAGGCACTGTTTATTGATTTTGGTTTAGCAAAAGATAGGGGAGGGTCATGCTACTTAAGGTAAGGAATATATCTCTTCACTTTTATATAGTGTTAAACATTACTTTGCTTTTCTGCTTCTGCATTTAAAATAACAATTGTGGTCCTGATAAATTTTTAGGTATAATCTGTGTCAATTTTGTGTGCCTCTTGTTTGTCTTCCTTGAAATGAAAATTTGGTTTGTAAATTAAACACTGATTATTTGTATGTGGTGGTCGAACAAATTCTAGTCTGGATTAGAATAGTAGCTACATATTATTTTCTGTTTGATGTAGATATCATATGTGTATATATCCCTAATTCATCATAGTAGTTTGGCTTGCTGTTGTGCCCTCTAGGTTCGATGATACAAATCCTGAAGCTGAAAAGAAAGAGTACATGGATCATAACCAAGAAATAATACAATGGATGGGTTGGCAGCCTTTCAAAGTTGGTATCTAGTTTCTTTTATTATAATTTTCTACATTATCAAACTGGTATTTGTTTTATCAGGTTACCCACACGAGTGACTACTTTCAAGAATTGTATGATCTAGCAGTGGAATTGATACGCAGAGGCCTGGCATATGCTGATCATCAAGTATGTTTTATATTTGTTTGCAATTCTGTTTGGGGATATCATCAATATGCTTGCAAAGTATATTAACATTGTTACTGAAGAAATTATAATATTTCTCATTACTAGATTGTGAGGAGTGAGATAAACATGTATGAAAATAACTGCTAGTTTTACTTTATTTTTCTCTCCAGACCCCAGAAGAAGTAAAGGAGTACAGAGAGAAGAAAATGAACAGCCCATGGAGGGATAGACCTATTGCAGAATCATTGAAGTTATTTAAAGACATGAAAAGAGGTTTGATCGAAGAGGGAAAAGCTACACTCAGACTGAAGCAAGATATGCAGAGTCATAATAAGAATATGTATGATTTGATAGCGTATCGTATTAAGGTGAGATATTTGCTCTCAAACACAATTGATACTTTTAGACTTAATAATACTTACTTTGTATTCCACAAACTCTGTACAGTTTGTTCACCATCCTCAAGTCGGCGACAAGTGGTGTATATATCCTAGTTATGACTATTCTCACTGCATAGTGGATTCACTGGAAAATGTTACACATTCAGTAAGTGTTCCTTCCACAATCTATTCAAGCTTTACCATCACAGGGTATATTGGATTTGTAATTAGTAAATCATAATGGATTGCCATTGATTAATCTGTCTGCTACGCTTAAGCATTCCATATACCTTTTAATACTGACATTTGTGCAGTGGACTATTATTGCTTTCATGATCATATGAAGTTCTATTTGGTTGGGTTTATGTCTTTGAATGTCCTATGTCGCACCAATGATACGTGATGCTCACTGAATGTAAGAACATTAATGAAGATCTTTTATCAATTATCCTTTTCAAATTTAGTTGATATCTTGAGGGGAATCTGACCTTGATGCCCTCCACTACTGAAACAAGATAAGACAATATAGAAATTAAAAGGCAATAGAGAAATTAAAAGAGTAACCATTGACTTGGTAGCACATGAACATTATATGGTCCAAATAGTGAAGTAGCATCTATCAGGCTACCTTATTCTATGTCCTATTAGTGACAAACCCTTTTCTCTAATGTCTTGCTACATTGTTATATGAAATGTTTGCTGTTTTGTAGCTTTGTTCGCTTGAGTTTGGCATCCGCCGTCCTTCATACTACTGGTTACTTGTTGCTTTAGGCCTTTACCAACCATATGTATGGGAGTACTCACGTTTAAATGTTACAAATACTGTCATGTCTAAGCGGAAGGTCCGTTGTTTTTCTGTCCTCGGTTATTAGCACAATTTACTTATGTTATTATCTATTAATGAATCATCCTATTGCAGTTAAAGCGACTGGTAACAGAAAAGTGGGTTGATGGATGGGATGATCCCCGTCTAATGACATTAGCTGGGTTGCGACGACGAGGAGTCTCTTCAACAGCAATCAACTCTTTTATCAGAGGAACTGGAATTACTAGAAGGTTTAACTCGAGTTTCATCTACTAAACTTTCTGTCATTTGCAGCTTCAATTATGCTGTAGGCCTTGTGTCTGACCTTCTAACAAGGCAACTATTAGTGGATTTCATTCAGGACAGTCATCAGTAACTGCACAATTTTTATGATAATGTTGTACTCTCAGTGGAATATGCATGATAATCAACTTAAAATTTAGTGTTTTAATGGCTTGGCAAATCTTAGTAGTTACTCTCTAAATATTACTATACAGTGATAATAGTATGATTCGAGTTGATCGCCTTGAATACCACATTAGAGAAGAGCTCAACAAAACTGCACCTAGAACTCTGGTGGTTTTACATCCTCTAAAGGTATTCCAATTCCATTGTGAGAGTCTTTCTTGTCGTATATTATATCATTAATCCTTGATTTTGGAATCTTTACTGCAGGTGATGATCACAAATCTCCATCCTGATTCAGTTATAGATCTTGATGCAAAGATGTGGCCTGATGCTCCATCAAATGATTCTTCTTCATATTACAAGGTATACCATTAGTCAAAATGGATGCTAACCATGAAATTCATAATTGTTTCCAATCTTTCCCTCTGCATAATGTGGACACTCTCACTACAGGTTCCGTTTACAAATGTCATTTATATAGAGCAATCAGATTTTCGTCTTGAGGATTCAAAAGATTTCTATGGCCTCGCACCTGGAAAAACAGTTCTTCTCAGGCAAGTGTTAAAATTTAAGCTTTGCACTCAACAAAATGATACTATAAATTGATATGAAGTTTAAATTGCAGATATGCGTTCCCTATAAAGTGCACAGAAGTAATACTGGGGGATAATGGCACTGTCCTCGAGATTCATGCTGAGTATGACCCTTCAAAAAAAACAAAGCCAAAGGTTTGCAAACAACATGCTTTGGTTGTTGTCAGACTTAACAGTAATGGACTGAGTTTCTTCTTTACCCCAAATGCAGGGTGTTCTTCATTGGGTTGCTCAACCTTCCCCTGGTATTGAACCTCTCAAGGTGGAGGTCAGGTTATTTGAGAAATTATTTCTTTCAGAGGTTAGTTTCTGTTCTTCAATCGTTCCTTCTATGCTCTTTTGACAATTTTCTGCAGTAAGTTAGCCCATCCTCGTTACACATGCTCTTTAGGATCCAGCCAAGTTGGACGACTGGTTAGCAGATCTCAATCCACATTCAAAGGAGTTGATTCCTGAAGCATATGCAGTCCCTTCTCTCGCAAATGCTGTTTTGGGTGACAAGTTCCAGTTTGAGAGACTCGGTAAGTTCCAGTGTTGTTGTTGTTGTTGTTGATCATGCAAAGAATTGTCACTTCATTTTAGTTCGTTTTGAATTATTTTTCATGTTCATTTCTCAGGCTACTTTGCTGTTGATCTGAACTCTTCTTCCCCCGATAAACTGGTATTCAATAGAATCATCACCCTCCGGGATTCATATTGTAAGTTTGGAAAAAGAGTAAATCTCAGTGTGTCTTACTAAATCAGTTTATATTTCTGAAATTGATTGTGTCGTTTTCATCTTCCTGTGTAAATATGCTGGAAACGTAATGTTAAAACATGTCTGGTGTTGCATATCTTCTAGCTATTTATGTTAGATAATATAAAATAGCATAAGACTAAACATTAATTAAAAATAAAATAAATTCAAAATAGTTTTAAAAATAAAAAGTAATTATTTCATATGATTAGGAGATTATAAATCTGCGAAAGATGATAATTTTGACTATCATGATAATATTTAAAGAATTAATAAAAAAATTATTTTTGATATAATTTCCTTATCAAATGGTTGAAACTATTTTATTCAAATTATATATAAGTGAGTGACTCATGTACGATGCTCATGTATAACTGATTGTGCGGAACATCCAGAAGTGATATGGATGCTCGAGTGGGCAGTCACTCAAGGTACCCAAATCACTTTCAAATGCTCTGACTATTTAGTCGTCCATGAGTATCACATATAGGATGGGCAAGCTAAAAATTTCTTATCGGATAAAAAAAATGCAAAAGACATCATAAAGTAAGAGAAACATATGAGTGTCTCTTTTTTCAAAAAATAAAAAAAATAATTGGATGTCCCTCTCATAATTTTATTCCAAAATTATCCCTTGACTTAATATTATTGTTGCAACTATCGAATAGTTTCTATAACGTGTAGAAGTTATCTAGTAGCTATTATAACGTATTTAGAGTGAGTTTAGGATTTAAGATTTTATACTGTATAAAAACTACCTAGTAGCTACTAGCTACTATAATATATTAAAGATATTCGGTAGCTACTACAACAAATAAAGGTTATCCATTAATTGATATAATTTGTTTAATGTGGATTTAGGATATTTAAACATGATTATTATAAAATATTATTGATTAATTTAGTTAAAATTATTTAAACTAAATCCAAACAACTTGTAAATAGTGTACAAACTATTTTGATTCTAAATCTTAAACTTAAACTTTAACACATGGTAAGTTATAGAAGAAGCTTCTACACTAGTAGCGGTAATTTGAGGAGAAACGCACTTTTGATTTTTGATTTTTTTAAAAAAACAAAGGCATGCGTTTGATGATTTATAAAATCGAAGGAAGGAAGGAATTTATAAAGGAGACGGGGGCCGATATGTAAATAAACCACGTTGTCGGAATCGAAATGAATAAAGATCAAAAGCGATCCTGCTAAAGTGGATCCACGCGGGACGAGGGTTTTAAACTCCGCTCCCCGTCGTTGCGCCGCCGTTCGTGCTTCGTTCAGACAAGAAGAAGGCTTGTTTCCATCTCGGTGTCTTTGCAGCCATGCACGCCCCAGTCCTCGTTCTTAGTAATTATCTCTCCTTGCTTTTAGAAACCTGCAGATAGTAGGGGTTTCTGATCTCGTCTTTCTTTTTCTTGGCACCAGACTGGCGGTCATTTCTTTTTCAACTTATGTTTGTTTTCGAGGCGAAAGTTCTGTTTTTGGTCGGTATTTCATTTTATTTGTCTTGGAAAAGAATAGCTATTGTTCTTTTTAGTCTTCGGTCGTTCACTGGGGGTATTCGACTTGAATAGTATGGAAATTAGAGAAGAGCTGGGGTGGCTTCGACTTTCTTGTCAATTTTGGTGGTTGTGTATATGTTGTATTTCTAAATGTTTAGTTGATCCCAGCAAGATTAATGATTTGGAGGTCGCTGATATTTACTGTTTTCCCCCGTTTTGCCTGATCAAAAAAGCTTGCAGCCGTTATGTGATTCATTTGGAACAATGAAGCTTTTCTTATTTTCATAATGCTAGATTTATTTTCTGTGCCTTTGCCATTCAAGTTATCTGATAATTGCGCTTCTTGTGAGCAGAGGATTCCTTAAAACGGGAATCTGGCACTAAGGTCCATCATGCTAATATCCAAGCATCCAAGGTGAGGATATGTGCTATCTGTTATGATAGTTCTCTGTAGACAGAAACATGCTTTACTATGTATTTCATTGTCTCCAATCTTAATTTGTGCTAAAATAAGTATAGAATTTGCTTGGAAATTTTTTATCTTGCAAAAGCAATATTTATAGTTGTTTGGTTAACAAATATCAAAATAAAGATAGATGGAAGCTCTGTTTTGTTGGCCCACTCCTGGTCACTTGAATTAGTTCCTGCCTCTGTGTCAATGTAATTGAGTAGTTTCTGAGACAGACTAATATTTTTCCTTTTATCTCATCATTGTTGATACTGAATGTTAGTCGGTAATCATTTTCATTTTGTGCACAGGCTGTGGCTGACATAATCCGAACTACTTTGGGTCCTCGATCGATGCTTAAGATGCTGCTTGATGCTGCAGGAGGTCTGTTTGAAGATGTTGTTGCTGACGTAAAGTAGATACATAATTCTAATGCAAGTTATTGCTCATGTCATAATGTTAAGTGTGCTTCTCTTGTCTGACTTATGGAGCTCAAGTTATTGTGCATAATCATATCATATTGTTTAATTGTTTAGATAAATGCAAACTCATTAGGATATTATTGATATGCATCTGCTTGCAAAACTAACAAGTTAGATTTGTTAATGCATATTAGTTGGATAGCCATATTGCAGCATAATTATGTCAGTAGAGTATCTCTTCCTGTTTGTATTCACTTCCTTTTAAGTTGAGTTAGAACAAAGGGATGGTGTGAAGTCATTGATCATCGTTCGCTTTTGACACTATTTCAAATGGAATCATAGATTGTGAAATCTGAATTGTTATCAGACGATAGTAGTAACTTTAATCAACCTCCCAAAAATCTAAACTTTAGATGGAATGGGGAAATTATTAGGTTTATTCTCCTTAGGTACTCTCTGTACCTTGATATAGATTATTGTTATTGTTCTTTTTGCATATATTAAAGTTAATTGGTTTACCAATTATCACCAAAGCTCGTGCCTCTCAATAATGGATTATCACGCTTGTCCATGTGAAATTAATGGGCATAGACTATAGGCAACCCGGCTTCTACAATGTTTACATCCCTCATTTGGCCGTATTCTATTTACTATTTGATTCTCAACATCCTTCCTCGACCATTAAACTCTCAATTGACCTGTTGAAATGGTTTTGCCAGGTATCGTAGTCACCAATGATGGAAATGCTATTCTACGCGAGCTTGATCTTGCTCACCCAGCTGCTAAGGTACGAGTTATACTTTTCATTGACCTTTTTACTTTTTACATCTCTAATGTCAATGATTTGTTAATAGTGTTATAGTAAAGATTCTATCAGATCTTTCATGGCCAGCATAATCTTACTAATGATGGTTTCTGAACTGGTAGTCAATGATTGAACTGAGCCGCACACAGGATGAAGAAGTTGGTGATGGCACGACCTCTGTTATTGTTTTAGGTGTGTCTTGTGATCTTTCTTATCTTGGTATGAGTTTGTGTTATTTCTCATTATGTCTTGATGAGGCTTAACTATGGGCATCATAGAGTTACTCTGAGAATGTACAATTTGGATTCTTCCTTCTAAGCATCAGTTGAATAAGACATTATTGTGTAAATTATCTTCTACATCTTCATTTATTTATTTATTTTTTGTTGTGATTGCATTTTTTTTCAACAAAATTTTGCATTGTGTGTTTTGTCTTATGAGGCCAAATATAAGCATCTTTGGGTGTAGTACTGACTTTTCACATCATTTGCTTTAAGCTGGGGAGATGCTCCATGTTGCTGCAACTTTCATTGACAAAAACTATCATCCTACTGTTATATGTCGAGGTGATTTTTGATAAAATTTACATCTGCATAAGCCTTTTGTTTATTTAGTTTTCTCTAACAGTGTCTAGCCTCTCTTTTCAGCATATAATAAAGCTCTAGAAGATTCTATTGCTGTTCTTGACAAGCTCGCAATGGCTATTGATGTGACTGATCGTAAGTACTACACTGCATCTGATATTTTTGCATTGCATAACAAATTGATGTTTGTGACAATTGGTTGAATCATCGTCATGTTAGTCCCAACTATCAGGGTGAACCATGTAGATCTTACCTTATCCTTTCATTAATTATGTTAGCAAGAGTTTCTTTACCTATTCTATCTTTGAATCTAATAGATACAACTTTGCAACTATAAAAAAAATGTTGAACCAAGTAACACCGAACTTGGGACGACCGGTCCGGCCCCACGGAAGTTTTCCACCGACCGCCAAGGTAAATTGGGAAGCGCTCGTGGCGGGCGGCCGTAGTTAGAGATCGAACCGCGGATGTCTGGTGACAACTTTACAACTATAAAATCTATTGGTAGTCTTTAATTTAATTTGTCTGGACTTATTCTCTTATTTTATCCGGTATCAGAACTACACAAATTGCTCTTGAATAGTACTATTCTTTTATTTAACAATTCTAGTAACTACATACACACATCCATTATAGCATTCTCAGTTTGCTACACTATTTTTTGTGCATATTGTTTTCTAACTATCCTGTACTCAGGTCCATAAAGTATGCTCGGTTGTACCACTATGTTATAGAATATCCTTATAGTTTAAACAACACGCAACAGCCACACAAGATTTAAGGATCTCTTCAGTTCAACCGCTCACCTTTTATTCTATTATTGTTATCTTCATCACTATCTCCTCTTTGTTAAAGATCCAAGATATCTAAAACTCTTACATGACAATTGGTTAAACATCTCGTCTTCATTATGCTAATATATTTTCTGGCATGAAGTCTGAATGGAGTCATTCCCTTGGATGCTCTTCACAGGTGCTGCAATGCTGGACCTTGTTAAGAGTTGTATGGGACAAAATTTACTGGACAGTTTGGGGACTTAATTGCTGTGAGTATTTTTTTAAAGGTGTCGCCATTTTTTGTTTTCAATGTGTAAGTTGACCATCTGATAAAGAATTTTGCTTATACCAGATGAACAAAGAACTTTTGTCGTGAATGTCTGTTTGTTTGTAATGGACATAGATGATCAACTATTAGTTGGTATCAGTTCAAATTCAGCCTGTTATCTGTAGTATGAGATTTTAGATCATGGTTCGTAGTGTGTCATATATGCATATGACTTTATTCTACACCTAAGAATTCTAACCTTCTTTACATTTGTTTCTAGGATCTTGCTATTGATGCTACGACAACTGTTGGTGTGGACCTTGGTCAAGGTGTTCGTGAGGTTGACATCAAGAAGTATATAAAAGTCGAGAAGGTTCCTGGTGGTCAGCTAGAGGATTCAAGGGTTCTCAAGGGAGTAATGATTAATAAAGATGTAGTGGCACTGGCACCTGGGAAAATGAGGAGTAAGATATTGAACCCTCGCATTATCCTCCTTGATTGCTCTCTTGAGTACAAAAAAGGAGAAAATCAAACCAATGCTGAATTAATAAATGAAGATGACTGGTAGGAAATTAATTTGATCTTCACTCGCAACATTTTGACGAACAACTTCTTTCTGATTGTAGTGTTAAGAAATGTGTAACTGGAGAAGAGAGAAGATAAAGTCTTCATTTTGTCAGCTCAAGGCAAGCCGGGTGTTTAAAAGAGGCTAGTGTTAGGGGGTCATAGGTCTTAGGCGAATGCTGAAGAATAGTGAGTTACAAAGATGTATATTAAATAATATCAAATACAACTGATTCAAAGGAAATTAATAACTGATTTAGTAATAGGTCAAAGGAATGACGAGATATGAATTGAAGAAAAGGAGTCACTCCCATGTTATCCAGGTAGGGAAGAAAATTGTTAAATTGAAAAAAAAAAAAATTGAAGAGAAGAGATATATTACCTTTTGCAAGTGCAAGTTGTATTGCTGCATACTTACCGATACAGAAATTGTGCAAGCTGTGTTGCTTTTTTTTCCCCACTGATACAGAACTTGTGTATACTCTTATCTCTTTATTTCTCACTTCTTTGATCTCCTTTTTGCCTTCTATATTCACAGTTTAAATATCTATTTTTGATCTTCTTGTCTTAAGGTGGTGAATAGTGTGTTGGATTGTATACAAACTTTCTTCATTTTTTTTTTGTATCAAAACCATGCTGGCAGAAAACACAGTAGATGTTGAAATGGGGGAGAAAAAATGAAAATCTACTTTTAAGTTGCTGTATTGAGTATGTCTCACCTTTGATACTTCAATTGCACCAATCTATAATTACTTTGCCTTAGTTCCTCTAGATGTTTTAGGTGTGGTACCTTAATGCCTAATCATGCACCTATTGTGTACCCATCATAAGCAGCCAAAAATTACTTGTTCATATTTTATTAAGATGGCTATTATATGGATAACCAGCAATTCCTGTAGAGGTGAAATGGCTCTGCCATGAAGTTGGTTTTCCCGAGTATGCCAGTATCTAGTCAACCTGGCATGCTCACAGTCTAACAGAAATCTAGGTATATAGAGTTGTGTTCTGTCCATTACCTAAAGATAGTTTTTTTTTAGGCGGATAGTGGAGCTAATTTATTGATGAACCAATAGCATCTTTTCAATTCTCTGACCTCGATGTCTGACTGGTATCAAGAAATTATACCTTTTATTGTTGAAAGCGAAGGTCCTCCAAAAATCCAGTCATTCATCAAGATGATACCTTCTTTTCTCTGCATATGCTTATTGAAGATGAACCAGCATTTCTGCATTTGTCAGGGAAGTACTGCTGAAGATGGAAGAGGAATATATACAAAATATGTGCATGCAGTTACTAAAGTTCAAACCTGATTTAGTGATTACTGAAAAAGGGCTTAGTGATCTTGCGTGCCATTACCTCAGCAAGGCTGGAGTTAGTGCTATCCGGAGATTGAGGAAGACAGACAACAATAGAATTGCTAAGGCTTGTGGGGGTGTTGTTGTAAATAGACCAGAGGAGTTGCAAGAGTCTGATGTTGGAACTGGAGCAGGGCTGTTTGAGATCAAAAAATTTTGGTGATGAGTTTTTTGCATTTATTGTGGATTGCAAAGATCCGAAAGCTTGTACTGTGCTTCTGAGAGGTGCTAGTAAGGATCTCCTGAATGAGGTTGAAAGAAACCTGCAGGTACGGTTCGACGTCCCCACCAACTAATTTAAATTATTTATGCATCCTTCAATAATAGTAGATGTTGACAGGATGCAATGGCAGTTGCTCGAAACATTTTGAAAAACCCAAAACTTCTTCCTGGGGGAGGTGCAACTGAGTTGACAGTATCATCTGCTTTAAAACAGAAGAGTTCTTCAGTTGAAGGAATAGAAAAGGTGGCGACCTTTATTTACTTATCTAATATGTTTGCAGTTTTTTGAAGTGTACCTGCATTGACATTTGACACCAATGTTCAGTTCATTTTTGTGCCACATAGCAGCTAATTGATCCTTCTATGTGGTTCTCATTAGTGGCCCTATGAAGCTGCTGCTATAGCTTTTGAAGCAATCCCACGGACCTTAGCTCAGAATTGTGGGGTAAATGTAATTCGTACAATGACTGCTCTCCAAGGAAAGGTAAAGTTAGCCCTACTATGATCAGTTAGTTGGCCGAGTCTTACTGTGGTTTGATGGATTATGCCAGTTAGATGCATTGATCAACCATAGTCCTCAACTGAAGCGAGCAGTTTCATTTGTTTACTTTCTATGCTGCAGCATGCTAGTGTCGGAAATGAATGGGTTGGCATTGATGGAAACACTGGTGAAATTGTCAATATGAAGGAACGGAAGGTCTTGTTTATGCCTCCCCTTTCCATCCCATACTCCTGTTTTTCTTTTTCCTCTCGTTTAAGTATTCCTGTTGTCCTTTTCCTTCAGATTTGGGACTCGTACAATGTGAAGGCCCAAACGTTTAAGACAGCAATTGAAGCAGCTTGCATGCTTCTGAGGATTGATGATATTGTGAGTGGTATAAAGAAGAAGCAAGCTCCTGGGTCCGGTCCAACCCCATCTAAAACCAAGGTAGAGGAGGAAGGAGAAGCAGACAACGACCAGCTAATTCCAGAATAAACTGAATTGTTTGGTTTTTCCTCAACTTGAAAGAACTTCTGGGGCTTTAACAATCGTGTCTTGGTGCTCTGTCGCATTCACGAGATGAATTCACTTGCTAAATTTTGTTTTTTATTAGTGAAAGTAGACATTTGGTATTCTTCTTTCACCAGAAGTGTATGTGAAACAATTGTCGGTGCATTAGTTCATACTTTCGGTATTTGATGCTTCATGCTTTAACTGTCAGGAATTTTTTTTCTTTATCCACAGAATGCATGGAAAGATTCTGAGCTGACATAATATGTTTTATCATTTCTCCAGATCTAGGTCTAGCATCATACATATTTAATCCAAATTGTTTTCATGTTTTGACCGATTTCAGGAGCCATTATTGAATTTGGAAAAAAAAAAAAAACAGTGTCTTTGGCACTTCTCATCATCTATAAATGGGAGCAAATAATGAGAACGTTTATCCCAAGCGGTTACTTTATGTTCAGAGCTCGTAAATGTACTCAATAATGAGATTGATTTGATTTCCAACTACTCATGCATGTTTGAACACACGAAGATTCCGTGGGGCCGGCACTAGGGGGGCCGCTAAGGTAGCGGATCTACCTTTTTGAACACACGAAGATGATGAGAGATCGAGTTGAAGCTTAAAGTCTTCGCTTGACCAACCAAAAAGGGGACCAAAAGTAGCCCATTAAATGTTAAACGTGTAAACAGCACACACCGCTCCACAACAGCTTCCTCACCTTACATGATAAGTGAGAAAGCGAACGAAACGACTAAACATGCTAATTGCATTTATCATGAATTCAAATAGATCATGAGACCAGTCTAACTCTCAACGACTCAGGTTAGACTATTGCATCAATTTCTACCAGTTCTTTGTGTGCGAGCGTGTGTGGGGAGAATCTTGGCACAAGGGTTTGTGGCCTGCTTACTCACAGTCAACAACTGTGGCACATGATGTTCTCCACTTGCTCTGCAACAAAAACCAACTCCACTTGCTTGTGGAGGAAGAAGGAGAAAGAGGAGGACAAAGGCAGTCAGCATCCACTCGTTTCCTTGGTGTCCTTTTTGTGGACGTCTAACTTTGACTGGTGTCCTTCGTTAAGAATTTTATATGGTGTAATACTTCTTCATTGTTACAAAAGCGTCAGGCAGGGTAGCAAGGATACCCGAGTTTAGCTGATGAGGAAGTTAAACGGTGTTATGATTGATTGGATTAATACGAGAAGCGGGGCTCACCAGTGGACTCGTTAATACGTACGGCAAAGACACCGACCAATCAGAGTGAAAGGAAGGTGTAGTTTTCCCCTATCTTTACGGGACAGGAAACATGATTATATCTTATCCGAGTGGTCGAAGACAGTGGCGTACGATTAGTTGGATAAGGAGTTGTGGTCCCTGTCTTGGTGATGATGGCAGAAAGACCACAGGATGGGTGAGGGCAAAAACGTCATTTAGCCAGCAACAGAGCTTCAAAAGGAGCTGAGAGGACCGAAGTTTCTCGTGTGGAAAGACGCGAGAGCGAGAGAAGAGACAGAGAGAGAGAGAGGGCATACGTTACGGGTTGCGGCACAACGTCGTTGTAGATCGCGAGAGGTAGACAACGGCGGTGATGGCGCCGAGCGCTGGCCGAGGCCTCCTCGAGCACAAGCACTTCGATCGGCAGATGGGCTGCATGTCCGGTTTCCTCCACCTCTTCGACCGGCACCAGATCCTTGCACGGAAGCGACTCCCTCCACCGCCAATGGTGAGTATGCAAAATTTGGCTGCCGTTCGTCTCCCCTTTGTGCCGTTTTTGTGATGGTGGCTTCTGATCTCAGGTGATGGGTTCGTTCGCCTCGCCGTCGGAGATATCGGATGCATCCTCAGGCTCGATGAAGGACGGTCTTCGGTCCCCGTCGCCAGATTTTCGTTCTCCGCCACCGCGGGCGCACCGTCTCCCGCTGGTCGAGGTCATTGATAGTTCGAGGTCCTCGTTACGTTCCAGAGATACTCAGTGCCTTTCTCTCGACGGCGAGAGCAGGCACCGCGCGCGCGGGGCCTGGTCGGCGGCTGTGGTTGTCTCGCCCGGCGAACAATCTGACGCCTCAGAGGCGGCAGACGAAATCAATCGGAAACGTCGCTCTCCTAGTGTCGTAGCGCGGCTAATGGGGCTGGATGCTCTACCAGATTCTGCGGTCGACGAGGGCGGCTGTGAATCTGGCCGGCCTGAGCTCCGTCGATCCGCCTCCGAGTCTCGCGTTCCTGGACACGCAACATCCTACCGGTTCCTCGACGGGGACGTCTACCCTAAACGATCGCCGGCGGAGGCGGACCGTGTCTCCGTCGAAGAGTGGATCAGAAAGGCAAATCTCGGTGACATTCGTATTCCTGAGGCGAGGAAGTCTAAATTTCAGGCGAAGACACCTCGCCTTCCACCGCTTCAGAGGAAGAGTTCCTTTGACGCGGACGAATTCTTCCCCGAGCCGAAGAGACGCGGATTGCTCCCAATTGAACTCGAGAAACGGCATTTGATTCGAGGAATGGATGAAGCGCCGAGGGATTTGGAGACGCTGAAGCAAATACTGGAAGCTCTTCAGCTCAAGGGACTTCTCCACTCCACGCCATCTGATCACCATATCAGTGATCGCCGCGACCTCTATTCTAGGTTTTCCAATTACTCACCAATCGTCGTCATTGAACCTGTTCCCTCGCCGCCCAGGCCACCATCAGCAGAGCCTCGTCCGCAGATGGCTTCCAAATCCATCGCTGGTCGGAGGAACAACGTAGAAGAGGCAGCCATTCCTTCGCTACGGCAAAACCGAAGGGTAGAAAATGGGACGAAGGAACGGACCCCGAACTCCTCTGCCAAGCGGAGGATCTCAAGTGCGACGG
Organism: Zingiber officinale; assembly: GCF_018446385.1. Classification (NCBI taxonomy): domain Eukaryota; kingdom Viridiplantae; phylum Streptophyta; class Magnoliopsida; order Zingiberales; family Zingiberaceae; genus Zingiber; species Zingiber officinale. Next base: position 2,170,346 of record NC_056001.1, read on the forward strand.
ATTCTGTGCAGACTCTGCTACCACGACCCCGAACCTCAGCCGCAAATCCACCTAAAACCCCTCCTCACCGATTTGCCACTGTTCCAGCATCTGGTCGACCACAAGCGAATCGGCGACAAAAACTAGAGGTAGCACCGAAGCAGAGAATAAACTCGCCGGCGCAGGGCGATACGAACGCCACCGCAGCCCCTCCCACAATGGACGTTGAGGTATCCTTAATTGGCAACATGGCCATTCTTAGTTTACAATTTTCTTTGGTCTCACGTGATTTGGCTTTGGGTGGTGATGCAGAAGTCTTGGGCGGAGGATTACTGGGCGGGACGGCAGCTGTTGAAGCGGTGTGACCAATTGCTGAGCAGCATCGCGGAGTTTACTACGGCGGCGCAGGCTGCCGTCGCGGTGGATCCAGTTGCTAATGCAGCAACGGAGCAGCAACCAAGTCCCGTCTCGGTCCTCGAGGTAGCCTCGCCGCCGCGCTCTCTGGTTACGAAGCGCGCCATCGATTTCGAAGGAAATCAGTTGCCTGGTTGCGAAGAGGAAATGGTTGCGTCAAATGATGGAGACGATCCGGCGGCGCGAGTGGAGGAGGAAGGAGAGGAAGATGTCGAGAGCAACGACGATGATTATGCGTGCGTGGCGCAGATCCTGCGATCTTCTGACAGCCCCGCCGGCGCTACCGACGTGTATGCTCGATTCGAGAAGCAGCGCAGTGCCTTCAAGTCCGTACCTCTCCACCGCCGCCTCCTCTTCGACGCGGTGGCGGAGATCCTCGACCGGAAACGCTGCGCATCGCATCCGCCCTGGGAGTTCTTCGTGCGCCCAGGCTCCCTCTCCGCCGCGAGCCAGAGTGCGGGTGCCGGCCCGATGCTGCCGGAGGTTTGGTCGGAGCTTCGGCGGGCGCGTGAGCCAGTGTTCGCCGACGACGTCAACGTCGTCACGTGCATGGCGGCTCGCAGGGACCTCGAGCGGGAGGACCACGACGGCTGGGCCCGGCCGTCCGCCGAGGTGGCGGAGGCCGCCATTCAAATCGAACGGCGGATATTCAAGGACCTCGTCGACGGCACCATATGCGACCTCGTCGACGCGTGCCCACCGCGGGAGCCCAAACCGAGCAAATCGAACGGTCGGCGTGGTTCAATCAAGACCAACAAACGGTAGTGATGGATCGCGGTACTTCTAGGCCCAGTTTAAGCTCAATTGGGGGCCAACATAGCGTTTTCTGAATGATTGCGATTAGGAAGGGGGACAAGGCACATGGTGAATGGTAGTGAGGGTTTGGCTGATAGCAGGAGAGGCGATGCGAATGGACAATATCGATCAAATTCAAGAAGGAAGAGATCCTATCGGATTCAACCTATTACTAGCAAGGTAAATCTGATCAGATCGATCAGATTTTTTTTTTCGGTTCCCAAAACAGTGACGGTTAAACCACTGATTCAAGCAAGTTCAAATTGGCGACTTTCTACTAATCCTCTCTTTTTTATTTTCATTTAGGACAAAGACAGAGACAACCACTAGCTGTTGATTTTGTGAGGTATGTTGGTGAGTGTAGTAATTTTCTGGCTCCAATCTTTTCTTCTCAGCTGTCTTTTAATAGAAGACAAAAAAAAATTAATTGTTTCTATTATAGATATATGTGCCTGAGTGAGTCTCATTGGCTCATTGCTAGCTGAAAGCCTGAAACTTAGTAAAGTGTTTAAAAAAAAAAAAACTGCCACATTAGCGGTCCCACTCTAATAGAGGGAGGTTCAATAGGAGTGGAGGTGTTAAAGGCATGATGAGATACTCATAGAAGATGAAATATTGGAGATCGACTTGTTTGATCTGGATAGAATATCATGTGCTTACCCTTTAAGCCAAACCTTGAGGCAACTTAGTGGAGAGTTAAAGCAATCATTGTATATGACTATAGGCTGACCTAACGTCATTATTTGTTATGACAAATTATTTTCCATGTGATTAAACATTCAATTAGGTACACCGGATCTGTGATTGAAAAGTCCTGTGTCAACGAAAAAATTCAAGGGAAAAAGATCCTTAAGAACTTAATATTGTCTTAACTAACGTTGAAAATATCATTTTTTGTTTTGAATCCATAGCCTATTCAACAGTAAAATTTACAGTAAGCAAGATACCAGTTAATTATGAAAATAATATAGATACTATGTAACATAATTTTTAAAATATTTTATTGAAAACCAGTTGATTATTTTTCAGAAAATATATTTTATCTGAACAGCTAGGTCACGAGGACATTTGCACAATATATATCTATTATTGCAATTTAAATGGGGAACTGTAAAAAGTATCCGAGTCATTCTCATATGTTTGTTTTTCCAGCAAAATAATTTACTTACTGAAAAAAAATAAAAATAAAAAATTACAGAGAGAATATAGATATTTTCAATGCCATTTTATGTTTTTTTTTTTTAAATAATTTTTAGTTTGTCTGACACAAGAGGAAATATTGGTTTGTAAAAAAAAATAGCCAAAGGAAAAGTCAATTGAGTAAGACTATTGAGCTAGGTAGACTAGTCATCACAACTTTCCTTACGATATATTAACATCATTCATATTATCAATAAAATATCTTATATCTCAAATTTCATAATAAAATATATTACAAATTAAATATTTATGAATCTTAATATCTCATTTTTAAATATTTCAAATTTTATAATTAAATATCTCTCTAATTAAATATTCATATGTGATTATCATTTTATTAATTTACATCTAATTTTATATTTAAATAAAATATCTTCATTGAATTTTTAAAAAATAATAAAAAAATAAAGAGCAACGCAGGTGTCCCCTGTTGTAGGCCTATCTACGTACGTGTGCTAGGCACGTGTGCGCTCACTTTTTTTTAAAATAAAAATCAATGAGTAAAATTTTTCTTCCGATGATGTCTAATATTCGTATCCCTTCTAATAATGGAAATTTAGAATTTGAAGATATTTAAAAAATATATCATCTTCAAATATCCCCATTACAGATGATTTTAGACACAAATAAACCACTTAGAATTATTAGACCCACTCAAACTGTTCAATATTAGCTCCACACTTGAATCCATTAAAACCTTGAAAAGTCAACTTAAGTTGGTTAATCAACTTTGCCCACTTGACTTACCGATTGATTTTGACAGGACTGCTCAACTTATTTATTTTTATAATTTAAATGTTTAAATTTTACACGATTAATTTTGAAAGTAAATAAGTCCAATAAACGGCTTTTACTAAATAAATTTAAAATATAATTTATGTCAATTTCAATTTTTGTTTATTTGTTCATATAAATATTTTCTACAATTTATCAAAAGGTCACCTAACTTTATGAATTGATCAAAAAGATATAAGAATTATCAAGGGCACACTAATTTAGTCTTTCCATTCTACCCTCTACCAACCATATGCAACCTTAACATCTAATCTCTCCCTTCTCTCTCCCGTCTTTCTCTTCACTCATGGAAAGCAAATCTTTTTGCTTCTTTCTTTTACCAATTGATTTATTCAACTTTTTTTTTTTCAAAACAATACCATTATATAAAAGTGAAAATAATAATGAATGAGATATTTAAATTCTTTGTAACTTAGAAAATCATATGAATTGAAATAGTTATATATCATCGGAGTTTTCTATGTCAATTAGTAAATTTTGACCAAAACTCACTAATTAACTTAGAAAGCTCCGATCACATCAATTTCATGACATGTGGATTCTTGGTATTACAAAAAATTTAAATATACTATCTATTGTTTATTTATGATTTTATGGAGATATTAAAGAATTAGCTGAAATCCCATCAGACATCACGTGGAATTTCAGTTGATTTCAGTTAAAATTAATTAATTGACTTAGAGAGTTCAGATTATACTCATTTAAAATCTTATGACTTTCTAATGTTATAAGGAGTCCAAATATGCTCTCATTATATATTTTAGCTTTTCCATAAATATTAAAATATTACTAAAAGAATCAATTAAAATTTCAGATTGATCTCAAAAAGTCGAAATAAATAATAAAAGATATATTTAAACTCCTTACCATTTTAAAAATCTATATGATCTAAAATTAATACAATTAAAACTCTATCAATTAATGAAGTTCAATCAAAATCAATTAAAATCTCACATTAAATCTGATATGAATTAATATCAAGTCTAACAGACCTTATTCGAGTTCATCATCATCTCTTCCCACGCCGCTGTTTCACTACACTCCCTGGTGATCCTCTCTTCCATCATCATCTCCGCCATGCTAGGACTTATCAATTACGAGGCGGTGATCTATCTGTGGCACGTCGACAAGGTTGACTTCTGCATTTGCGTAGGCGCATATTCGGGAGTTGCCTTCGGTAGCGTTGAAATTGGATTAGTCATCGCGGTATCTCTCTAGTCAAAACACGTGCTCAAACAACCTGTTGCAGGGTAAGTACTCAAATCTTGATTCATCAGTCCATATACTCTGTTCGACTACTCCAGGTTTCAATCTCCGTGATGAGGGTTTTGCTCTTCGTTGCGAGGCCAAGGACTACTGTGCTCGGCAGCATCCCCAACTCGATGGCATATCGAAGAGTCGATCAGTATCCTGCGACACAAAGTGTTCTTGGAGTCCTCATCCTTGGCATCGATACTCCAATATACTTTGCCAATGCAAGCTACTTGAGAGAAAGGTTGGTTTTGCATCGATCATTTAGTACTTTGATGAAATTACAAATACAAAGCATCATCAACAAACTGGTATTCTTTGATTGATAGGATATCGAGGTGGATTGATGAAGGGACAGAGAACCAAGGGGGAGACTTTTTTACAATAGTTGATCTGGGACTTGGGTGGTAATTAGCTCAAAAACATGAGGTGACCACAGATGATGTATAGATTGGCAATTGGTTTTGAACCAGAAATAATTAAAAACAAAATCATCAATATGAATAGTAACCAATTCGAGGAGAAAAGTTTCAAAAAGAAAAAACACGAAATGAAAATATATATCTATATAAATTGAAGCGGTGAGAAGAGAACGGGACATATGAAATAGGGGCAGGAGGGTCATTTCACATTTTGTTTTTTTTTAGGGTTTTGGTGCTTCGTAGACTAGGGTTCTGGGGGCTGGATATTTCTCCGCATTCGGCTTTCACGCACGCCGCCGCCCTCGTCACACCACCCACCGTCCGACGCCGCCTCGCCGCCGGCCTCCCCCTCACGCATGCATCGACCCTCCCTCTCTCTCCCTCTCTTCCGCGACCAGGCCACTTCCAGCGGCCGTCGGCTCTGCAGCCGCCCCATCGCCTCCAACAGCCGCCCTCGGCCGATAGCTCTGCAGCCGCCCCATCTCCTCTCTCGTCGGCAGCCTCTACAGCCCTCGCTGACCCCATCGCTAGATTTAAGCCCTAGCTGGCGGCTGTCCCCATCGCCGGACCTACGCCCTCACTGCAGGCTCCGCCCGGAACCCCCTCTCCAGCTGCTGCAGCAGCAGGCTACCATGTCAGCCCTTCCGTTCAGAGCAGACATCATCAAAAATAACAAATACGTCTAAGATGATTAAATACTCTTCCAACTGGTAAGTTTTCATCTAGTCAAACAGATAATTAAATGTCTGTTTAACTCAATTCAAGTATTTTCTTCATCAAGCTTTAATATATAAAAAAAAGATAGATGTTAAACATGTAAAATTATAGTATCTGATAAGAAAAATATAATATAATTAATCTGTCAAATCATAATGTGCATTAGAATACGAGATTTTTATAATTATAATAATTGACACTTGCATTAGTCAGGTTGTAATATAATCCTTTAATTTAAGAAATTGTAAGGAAAAAAAATTAAAAAATCTAATAGGGTAAATATATTTAAACCTTTGAAAGAAATTAAGAGATGACAATTAGTAATTAATTTTGAAGACACGGACTGACAGGAATGCACCAAGTGAAAATAAGAAGTGAAAAATAATTATCATGATAGAAATTAACAGAGTATTATTTATCCATGTTATATTTAGCAAAATAGCATATCATTAATAAATAATAGTAAAGTATTATAAGAAAGATCAGTAATATATTACCAATAGTAATATTTCTAAAAAAATATTAAATTCAAGATAGATTTTGATTTAATATTTCTAGAAATTAATAGTAGAAGTTTCTTCTAAGTTACAATGCAAAGTAGGAAAAGAAAATTGACATGTAGATGTAGAAATACAGTGTGAGAGTTATAAAAGAATTTCAGGTTAAACGTCATTCAGATGTAATAATACTTGTACCTACACCACAAGATTATTCAAAGTCATTCTACTAAGGTTTCAAGTCCAACTGTGCTTAGAAATGCTAAGGCTTCTTTGTTGGAAGCTGATTTTTGAATGCTGATTAACCATTGAATTTCATTCATCTGTGAAGTACTATCTCATCCAATAGCCCGAGTTCCTTCGCCTCTCGGGGGTCAAAGTCCTGATATAATCATAGTTTTGATCGATTTCTTTGTGTGTAATGAGAATAATTTGACTAAGAGATTATGTGATGTCATCAACTTCTTTGTTAAGGCGAACACATCAAAGACGTCGTCGGAGATACTCTTATAAGGTGGTTGAATAGTTATGATAAATTGGGGGAGGGTGTGACGCTTGCCCTTGCCGACTACAAGGAGTAAGGCACCTATGGAGTATACTTGGCCGATGCGGAGTGTAGACATTAGATTACTAAGATGCTGCATGGTATTATAAATAATAAATTCGGAATTCAACGAACTTCAGAGTAGCCAATGTACATGTTTATAGGCTCCGAGTTTATGGATTATAGCAAAAGTAGTTGATATTTGACCGCAGATGTCATAACTTCATCTATAGGACGTCAATAATCACAATGTGTTGCTTCGATAAGATGTCGAGGGAGAGGTTGTGCGCGCGGATGGAACAACATCGGATATTCCACAAGCAAAGGCGAGCAATGATGCGAACAACAACGGCACGAACAACATCTGTGAGCGGAACAACACACGGCAAGTGAAGATCGGATTAGCACAAACAGCTTGTTCGCTTGTCACGTGCTGATCCGCTCTCCACTGCTATTCGCTTTTCGCGTGTTGTTCCGTTCGCCGTTGCTGTTCGCATCGTTATTGTTCTGTCTGCACTCGCCGCTGCTTGTGGAATATCCGGTGTTGTTCCGTTCGCGCGTGCAACCTCTGCCCCCCAACATCTTATCGAAGCAACATATTGTGATTATTGATGTTCTTATAAATGAAGACATTACATATGCGGTCAAATATCAACTACTTTTGCTAGAATCTTTAAATTCAGAGCCTATAAATATGTACATTGACTACTCTGGAAGGTCGATGAATTCCAGACTTATTATCTATGATACCATGTAACATCTTAGTTGTCTAGTGTCTACGCTCCGCATCGGCTAGGCATACTCCGCGTTACTCTTTGCGGCCGACAAGGGCAAGCGCCGCGCCCTCCCTCATTTTATTATAACTATTCAAATATCATATGAAAGTATTTCTGGCGACGTCTTTGATGCGTTCGCCTTAACAAAAAGCTGACGACATCACATGATCTTTTGGTCAAGTTATTCTCATTCCACACCAAGAAATCGATCAAAATCATGGTTGTATCGTGACTTTGACCTATGAGAAGGCGAAGGAACTCAGGCTATTGGATGAGATAGTATTTCATAGGTGAAGGGAATTCAATAGTCAACCAGCATTCAAAAACCAGTCTCCAATAAAGAAACTTTAGTATTTTTAAGCGCAGTTGAACTTGAAACCATAGTTGAATGAATTTGAAAAAGCTTGTGGTGTAGGTACAAGTGTTATTGCATCTAAATGGTGTTTGACCTGAAATCTTTTTATAACTCTCACATTGGGTTTCTACATCTACATGTCAATTTTCTCTTTTCCTACTTTTCATTGTAGTTTGGAAGAAGCTTCTACTATCAAATTTTCAGAAATATTAAATTAAAATCTATCTTGAGTTTAGTATTATTTTGAGGAATATTACTATTGGTGATATGTTACTGATTTTTCTTGTAATACTTTACCATTAATGATATGGTATTTTGCTAAATATAACATGGATCAATAATGCCCTATTAATTTCTGTCATGATGATTTATTTTCACTTGGTGCAATCCTGTCAGTCTGCGTCTTCAAAATTAATTACTAATTGTCATCTTCTAATTTCTTTTAAAGGTTTAAATATATTTACCTTGCTAGATTTCTTGATTTTTCTCTTTACAATTTCTTAAATTAAATGATTGCATTACAACCTTACTAATGTAAGTGCCAATTGTTATGATCGTGAAAATCTTGTATTCTCATCCACATTGTGATCTGACAAGTTATTTATAGTATGTTTTTCTTATTAGACATTACAATTTTACATACTTAACATTTGTCTCTTTCTTATAGATTAAAAGTTGAAGAAGGAAACACCTGGATTGAGTTAAACATATATTCAATTGTCTATTTGATTTGATAAAAACTTATAAGAGTTGGGAGTATTTAGTCCTTTTAGAGGTATTTGTTATTTTGGTGCATTAAACATTCTTATACTGATTGGGAAACTAGAGTTAGAAGCACAGTTAGATTTTAGATGCTTTAGTTTTTTTAAGATCAGTCAACATATGGATACTGACTAACAAGTTAGAAGTTGAAATAGTTGTTAGACATTCATCTCCTTTAGTTTTATTTTTTCACAATCAAAATTCCGAACGATCAATATATTTTTTGGTTGTCCAACCTTAATTGGTTTACTAAGAATATTTAGTAAAAGATATCATTGTAGCCAACATGCTGTAACAAACTCATAGTATTCCCATCATTTAAAGCTTCTTGGGGTAATCTTTGCTCATAATATACATTTTTTCTATTATAACTTTATAAAAGAGCATCTATCTGGGTTTAGCTTCTGTCTTATAACATTTTGGTGGAAGTAGAATTTTCAGTTTCTAACTATCCCCCCAATCTTACTGTGTGAATTATTGCAGGAGTGAATATTTCAATTGAAGAGATTGAGTCATCAGTTAATGCTGTTGTTGAAGAAAATATGAATCCTATATTGGAACAGCGTTATCGCATCAATTGTTTTTTTGTTTCCATCTTAGTTTTTCCTCTTCCAGTTATTGCCTTGTACAATTATTTTTATAATTTAAAAATGTAGAAAAAATTCTGAACAGAAAAGGTATAAAAGTTGATCTAAACAGATCAACTCATGATTGCCATAAACTCCTTTCTTATGAATTGCTGATTCTTTTCATTGTGCATCCCTAGTAATGTGATTTAGGCATTTAGCCTACCATGTTAGTGAGCACCTATATCCACTTAATGTGTGCTGACTCTGTATGCATTATCATAGAAAATTATCTTTCCATAGAATTACTAGGTGTGCCTATTCATTTATATACATGTATATTTACATTTCCATTTCATGAAATTTGGTGTTTTTCTTTTTGAAAATTTTCTCCTCAAATTGTTACCATGTACATTTGTGATTTTGTGTTTGATTGCTTCCTGTTCAAAACCAGTCGACAATCTATGTGGTCAAGTCAGAAAACATTACCTGTGGTCTGTGGGCTGATGCCAGAATTGTGAAGGTAAGTAATAGAACGCACAGGTCCTTAGCAAATTTTATTTTAATCATTAATGTCATCATATTTTTTTTTCTTAATTCATTTTGATAAATCAACAGGAATTGATTGATCAGAAGCTTGAGTGATTCTTGGTGAGAAGACAGCTGAAGATGATAAGGAATCTCTGAAAAAAAGGAACAGCCTGTGAAAGTTGAGCTAAGAATGCTATTGGCTGCTTAAAATGTAGCATTTTGTGGTCCTTGGGTATTCTTTTAGCTGTGCGCATTTACTTCTAGGAAAAAGCAAGTGATGCAATTGCATGTGTTCCAAGTGTGGAGGAGGAAGTGAATCCATTCTTGATATTTCCAGAACCTGCTGAAAACTTTAAGGTACTTCCTCAATTTGTTTGATTACCTGTTATCACTTTATTATATTTTTATTTTTCTGATCAAATATCTAGAATCAATATCTAGTTGCATTTTCCTCAGCTTAGCAGTTCATATCTGATCCAAACTTTAATCTGTACATGATTGTTTAACTTTTGTCTTATCATGCGCTGCAACTGTATTCTAGTCCTTTCTATTCCATTGCTAGACGAAGGTGATGACTAGGTCCATTTTTCTAATCTGATATGAATAGATGACCTAGTTAGAAATAGTACTTTTCTTATTCTTGTGCTATTCTGTCAGTGTATTATCTAGATCCACAAATGAGTTATCTCTGTTATAAATATAAGCATTGCATTACGAGTGAAGAATGTTTTATGCTTTTTTGTCTGATCATAATGAGTATTTTCCTTTTCTTATTTTAGTAGATAACACTCAACAACCAACAGTCCTTTATGTGGAAGTTGAAAGAGCTGCTCAAGCTTTGATTTCGTTCTTTCTTCCACATTTTGCTTCTCTGGTGGCATGATAAGTTCTCTATGGTTGATTTCCTGCTTTGAAATCTCAGGTTCACACCGAGATATTTTTCAGTAATGGAGAAATCTGGAGAGCTTACAATTCGAAGGAGAACCTGGAAAGACATCTCAAGTTTACTGGTGGGAAGGTTTTCACTAGTTTTCCTCCCAAACCTAATGGATATCTACATATTGGCCATGTTAAGGTAGAATAATTCTGCTTACTAAGGTATTGTTTGGTGTCCGTTTTTGTCATTAGTTTTATATTTATGTTTTTCTTCTTCAGGCACTGTTTATTGATTTAACAAAAGATAGGGGAGGGTCATGCTACTTAAGGCGAGGACTACATCTCTTCTCCACTTTTATATAGTGTTAAACACTACTTTGCTTTGCTGCTTCTGCATTTAAAATAACAATTGTGGTCCTGATAAATTTTTAGGTATAATCTGTGTCAATTTTTTGTGTCTCTTGTTTGTTTTCCTTGAAATGAAAATTTGGTTTGTAAATTAAACACTGTTTATTTATGTGGTCGTCAAACAAATTCTGGTGTGGATTAGAATAGTAGCTACATAGTAATTTTCTGTTTGATGTAGGTATCATGAGTGTATCTAATTCGCCATGGTAGTTTTGCTTGCTGTTGTGCCGTCTAGGTTCATGATACAAATCCTGAAGCAGAAAAGAAAGAGTACATAGACCATAACCAAGAAATAATACTATGGATGGGTTGGCAGCCTTTCAAAGTTGGTATCTAGTTTCTTTTATTATAATTTTCTACATTATCAAACTGGTATTTATTTTATCAGGTTACCCACATGAGTGACTACTTTCAAGAATTGTATAATCTAGCAGTGGAATTGATACACAGAGGCCTAGCATATGTTGATCAGGTGGTATGTTTATATTTATTTGCAATTATGTTTGGAGATGCCATCAATATGCTTGCTATGTATATTAATATTGTTACTGAAGAAAGTATAATATTTCTTGTTACTAGATTGTGAAGGAATGAGATAAATATGTGCAAAATAATTGCTAGTTTTACTTTATTTTTCTCTCCAGACCCCAGAAGAAGTAAAGGAGTATAGAGAGAAGAAAATGAACAGCCCATGGAGGGATAGACCTATTGCAGAATCATTGAAGTTATTTAAAGACATGAAAAGAGGTTTGATTGAGGAGGGAAAAGCTACACTCAGACTGAAGCAAGATATGCAGAGTGATAATACGATATGTATGTTTTGATAGTGTATCGCATTAAGGTGAGATATTTGCTCTCAAACACAATGATATTTTTAGACTTAATAATATTTAATTTGTATTCCACAAACTCTGTACAGTTTGCTCACCATCCTCAAGTCGGCGACAAGTGGTGTATATATCCTAGTTATGACTATTCTCATTGCATAGTGGATTCTCTGGAAAATGTTACACATTCAGTAAGTGTACCTTCCACAATCTATTCAGACTAACCAGGTATATTGGATTTGTAATTAGTAGATCATAATGGCTTGTCAAGTTGTCATTCATTAATCTGTCTGCTATGCTTAAGCATTTCATATGCCTTTTAATACTGATATTTGTGCAGTGGACTGTTATTGCATTCCTGATCATATGACGTTCTATTTGATAGGGTTTAAATCTTTGAATGTCCTATGTTGCACCAATGATGTGTGATGCTCACTGAATGTAAGAACATTAATCAAGATCTTCTATCAATTATCCTTTTCAAATTTGGTTGATATCTTGAGGGGAATCTGACCTTGATGCCTTCCATTACTGAAACAAGATAAGACAATATAGAAATTAAAAGACAATATAGGATAGGTAATAAAGTATTGCAGTATTGTCTTTCCTTCTAAACATTTTTCTTTTAGTTTTCACCAGTTCCAGCTGCCCTTTCTATTGACTTGATTGAACAAGTTTTGAGAAATAGAAGGATCAACAGTTAATTAGATATATCAAAATCTTCAGTTTAAACTGATTTTCACCAATAACCTTTGGAGAATTAGACTAAAAAAAATCTTCATTCAATAGAGGTTCATTTTAGCACATTCTATGACAAATTATGTACAAAGGACATTTTTGATTTCAGATACTGGCTGTCATAACTTCTCTGATTTGTGTTCCATATTTTCTCTTTAAGTTTATTTCTTGTGCTCAAATAAAGTAGTCTTCTTTATTAGCTGCATTTCTGGTAATTCATTTGTCTATGGAATATGTATTTTGTTTCACCAGTTGATTCTGTAGGGATTTATTGTTCCTTTCTAAATTGGTTTTGTTTTCCAAGCTTCTTATTATATTGGGATTAGAATTAAAGTCTGCATAAAATTTTAAAAAGTAACGATTGACTTGGTAGCACAGGAACATTATATGGTCTAAATAGTGAAGTAGTATCTATCAGGCTACCTTTATTCTATGTCCTATATCACAACCCTTTTCTTTAATGTCTTGCTACATTTTTATATGAATATTTGCTCTTTTGCAGCTTTGTTCACTTGAGTTTGGGATCCGCCGTCCTTCATACTACTGGTTACTTGTTGCTTTAGGCCTTTACCAAGCATATGTATGGGAGTACTCGCGTTTAAATGTTACAAATACTGTCATGTCTAAGCGAAAGGTCTGTTGTTTTTCTGTCCTCGATGATTAGCACAATGTACTTATGATCTATTAATGAATCATCCTATTGCAGTTAAAGCGACTGGTAACAGAAAAGTGGGTTGATGGATGGGATGATCCCTGTCTAATGACATTAGCTGGGTTGCGACGACGAGGAGTCTCTTCAACAGCAATCAACTCTTTTATCAGAGGAACTGGAATTACTAGAAGGTTTAACTCGAGTTTCATCTACTAAACTTTCTGTCATTTGCAGCTTTAATTATGCTGTAGGCCTTGTGTCTGACCTTCTAACAAGGCAACTATTAGTGAATTTCATTCAGGACAGTCATCAGTAACCGCATAATTTTTATGATAATGTTGTACCCTCTGTGGAATATGCATGATAATCAACTTAAAATTTAGTGTTTTAATGGCTTGGCAAATCTCATTAGTTACTTTCTAAATATTACTATACAGTGATAATAGTATGATACGAGTTGATCACCTTTAATACCACATTAGAGAAGAGCTCAACAAAACTGCACCTAGGATTCTGGTGGTTTTGCATTCTCTAAAGGTTTGCCAATTCCATTGTGGGAGTTTTTCTTACTGCAGGGGATGATCACAAATTTCCATCATGATTCTGTTATGCAAAGATGTGGCCTGATGCTCCATCAACTTATTCCTCTTCATATTACAAGGTATACCATTAGTCAGAATGGATGCTAACCATGAAGTTCTTAATTGTTTAATTTGTTTCCAATCTTTCCCTCTGCATAATGTGGACACTATCGCTACAGGTTTCGTTTACAAATGTCATTTATACAGAGCAATCAGATTTTCCTCTTGAGGATTCAAAAGATTTCTATGGCCTCACACCTGGAATAACAGTTATGTGATTTCCCTCGTTTTGCCTGATCAAAAAAGCTTGTAGCCCTTATGTGATTCATTTGGAACAATGAAGCTTTTCTTATTTTCATAATGCTAGATTTATTTTCTGTGACTTTGCCATTCAAGTTATCTGACAATTGCGATTCTGGCGAGCAGAGGATTCCTTAAAACGGGAATCTGGCACCATGGTTCATCATGCTAATATCCAAGCATCCAAGGTGAGGATATGTGCCATCTGTTATGATAGTTCTGTGTGGACAGAAACATGCTTTACTATGTACTTCAGGGTCTTCAATCTTAATTTGTGCTAAAATAAGTATAAAATTTGCTTGGAAATTTTTTATCTTGTAAAAGCAATATTTATAGTTGTTAGGTTAACAAATATCAAAATAAAGATAGATGGAAACTCTGTTGTGTTGGCCCACTGCCAGTCACTTGAATTAGTTCCTGCCTTACAGTGTCAATGTGGTTCAGTAGTTTCTGAGACAAGACCACGGTTGTGCTATCAGAATCCTTGTCTCGTTTTAACCTGTCAAGCTCATCATCTAGCTTGGAGTGCCCAACCTCAAGGAGTGATTCTGTAGGTTGCTGCCTGGTCGAGGGTCACAAGGCGTATTTTTTCTTTTGATGGTCGTACTAGATAAACATGATGACAAAAAAAAAAAAATGTTCGCCCCCGCCAACACTGAGGAAGGACGAATTTCATAAAAAAAAAAAAAAAAAATATTAATTAGGTTGAATAACGTCGAGTTTGGGTGATTAGTCTGATTTTACAGAAATTTTCTATCGATCATTAAGATAAATCGCAAAGCACTTGTAGCGGGCAGTCTAGGAGTCCAAGAGTCCAGCATCTTTTAGTTACCTGTCTCATTGTGAACTTCATAAACAATAGAAGGTGAGGGGGAGAGAATGACAGAGAGAGCACGCACACGCTGAGTTTGTTACATATAAAACACTTACGTATTTTTTCTTTTGATGCTCGATCAAGCTTTGTGGTGGCTTTAGGGAGAACGGAAACAAAGACGGAAGTGGAAGTGGAAGCGCCAGTGGTGGGAGTGCATAGGGATGATAATTTTCTCGTGGGTTCGGGTCCCGTGGGGAAAATCTGAAAAGGAGATGAGGATTTCTGATTTTTTCGGGGATAGGACGAGTTTGAGATAGGTATGAGAATACTATCCCCAACTTTTCTCGTTAGAAATATTAATAATAGTGTTAATATTAATATTAAAAATTTTAAAAATATTAATAATAATATTAATATTGATATTATCATTAATAATAATAATAATAATATAAATTAAATTTGAGTATGAGACGAGGATAGAGTTTGATCCCCGTGGATTCGGATTTAGAGAATCTCCGAATCTGAAAAAATGAAAAAGAGATGAGGATGACAAATCCACCCCGCCCCCCTCCTCCTCCTCCTAAGTACGGATTCGGAGAATCTTCAAATCTAAAAAAATGATTTTGAAAAAAATGAGAAATGATAGGGATGACAAATCCGCCCCGCCCCCCTTCTCCCCTCCTCCTCAAGTGCAGCCTCGGAGGTTTAATGGAAGTTTCTGGATACTCGTAGCCTCGAGAAGAAAATCAGCTGGTAGCACCCGTTACAGTTACATGTGTGCGTGGATTGGATTCCGCTACGCGATGCCCTCTTTTGGCCCAATATAACGTGGGCAATGTTGGGTTTGGAGAGGCTCAACCCAACAAAATTATTTTCTCGAGAATTGATCATAAATCTATCATGATTAATATATAGCCGAAATTAAAAATATGCCAACGTTTTCAATATATATATATATATATATATATATATATATATATACACATACGTAGAAAAGTGAATCATGGGGTCTATTTATATAGTACTGAAAATGGATAAATCTGGCATCATTTATGATCAATGGGTTCTTATCATCTTATGCCTCTTATTAAGTGCCCAAAACTTTCTAGCTATAATCTTGTGTCTTTAATTTCTCACAAGAAGATAATTGATTTGATATATATTTATATATATATATGGCCCATGAAAGTAGAGTATCACAGGGACTGGCCGAACTTAAAATAAATACAGATTCTGTAAGCATTATGATTGCTATGAATAATGGAAGGTTGATAGCTTATAGCACAAAGGTTTTACGTTGAGGTGAGACTTGAGAGAGAGATATAGGCTGATGAGAAGCTTAATTCTGATCTGGACAGCAACGTGGATGGTGCAGAGAAAGCAGATTCTCATCATCCTTGTTTGCCACTGAACATTGTAGAATGCAGAAGAAATTAAGTAGTTGGCCGATAACTCAATTATTTCATCAAGGGCCTAGTGATAGCACATATATTCTCAATTCTCTAAAGCATCTCATATCTCACTCAAGATAACTACAACTCATATCTTGCACTTGTTTATAAGTCAAATTATAAGCTAGCAGGCCAAAGGGCATTAGTGATCCAGGGGCTAGTGATAATGCCTTGGACTTTTCTTGGAATGCAAAGTATATTTTTTTTAATTCCATTATTTGGATGGAATGTGGGTGGTGTCTCGGCCACTCAAACCATGCAATGCATGTGTACAGCAGCATCGCCCAAAGGGATATGGTGGGTGGTAGTGATGAGGGACAAGGAAGCATTAATTCATGCCTAATAATTGGACCAATTCAATGGAATATGCAAACTTATTCTCTTTTTTTTTGCCCCTCTGATATTGAAACTTTAAATTATGTATGTTTGTTCCTCGAAATATCAAGAATGTGTATTGCTACTAATTAAGCTGATCGAATAGAACGCGTGGCAAAATGTAATGACTGAAAAATAAACATGGATCTGCTTTATACAAAAGGTTCAATCATTGGATTTGATTTTGCATTTTAATTTAGATTCGGCTCCTCCATAATAGACTTAATGAAACCGTTGACTTCAGATATACTGCATTATGAATGCGCGTTGACTCTCTCTAGAATATTCTGACGGCACTTTTGTTCCACTCGGGTTTGACTCATCATCTTTTGCATTAATTGGAAGTAAATATGGAATATTTACAAAAGTTGTTGAAAAGGAACGTAAATAATGGTTTGAACTGTGCCTGAGGATGCCATCGCACTACTGCATAAATTATTCAGCCCATAATTTAAATTCAGTTGGCAGAAGTAGCTATCTGCCAAGTCAAAAGCACTATTTATTATTTATTTATTTTATGTTTTTATTTTCTCTGACTAAAGTGTTGTGGTGAGCCTCCAATAATAATAATAAATAAGTATATGGAACTCGAAACTCATCGATTGTAACGTATTATTAAATATTTTTATTTTTAATGGATAGTGGACCTGATAATACTATTTATCATGATAGATCGTCATATATATTTCCTCGATTTATTCTAGTGATCAGTCGAAATCATTTCCTGAGTCTATACAACCTTGATTATCATTAACACTTTGACTCCATGACGTTCCTGACCTTGGGTCGTCCGTTTCTGAGCCATCTCCTGATTTGACGGTGCCCTGACTCCATGACACTCCCAATCAAAGACAATGTCGTCGTTTATTTCGCGAAAAATGGATAACATATGTGTAGATCTTGAGATTTCGGACTATTTCAAGAAGTAGATAATGATCGTGCAGATCTCGACATTTCATATTATTTCATAAAGTAGATAACAATAGTATAGGTATGAGGACACGTGGAGAATGTAAGAATCAACCGTTGCTTTATAAAAGATAGCTCACTTTTACAGGCGCAAGTAGGTACATACATGTATAAAAAACCCTAAACATCTCTTTATCACCAGGGAATACCTTGCCGTCATTCTAACCCGCTTTTATCTTCTTCAATATAGGCTCTAGTAGATTTACCCACCCATCCTTGTTGCTACCAAGCGATTGGTGACCAAGTTAGCAACTGCGTCAATTCATCAGTGGTTCGTTCGTCGACAATCTTAGGCAGGATTAGATTCAATCATTAATTGGTGTTTTGTTATAAATATAAATATGTTCTTGATTAACAAAAACTATCCCTAATGCCGAATTAAACTAGATTACTGAAACTAGCTTGAAAAGTAGTAGTTAGTTTTCTCCCTCCAGACATTATGAACAAGGCTTGCATGCTTAGTGGTAAACAAATACTTTTTATTAATTTATAGAGATTTAAATATGTACTAATCAATCTTAAAAAAAACACTGTGGCATTTATTAATTCCAACAAAAGATTTTCTTGTTCTAGCTAATGAAAGATTAACTGGAGAATTTTCTTCTCCTCCTAGGATTGATAAATCAATTCGTTTGCACTTCTAAATCTAAATATGTGGTGCCTAATAGATTATCTCACAACACAAGAATTTTTAGTAAAGACAAACTTTAAAGGATTTTCTAATTATCTCATTTTTTTTATAGATTAGTTATTTTTTAATCTTCAAGCTAACAATTAGGCTTTGTTTAGTTGTCCTTTGATTCAAAACATTACCATATATAAGCATTGCCATGTTACTCTATGCGCAAAATATTTCCTTCAAAAAAACAAAGAGAGAAAATTTTGCCAACATACATTTATTTTCGTTAGTTGTTTGATGTCCTAGGCTACACCGAGAGGAATCTCTTTCTTTCTTAGGTCATGGACAAAATCCATCTCCTTCCCATTAACTTAAGGATAAAGATGCTTATCTGAAGGTAGGAAAATGTCACAATATTGAACAAGTGTGTGTATTTATATATGAACCATTCCATTGTCCTTTTATATATATAACATAAATATAACATGGGTTGTGTTAGAGATTTATGAGTACCCTTATAAGCAAAATAAATGAAGTGGACATATGCTTTCTACTTTAATGATTAACTATTTAAACTAATATATAATAGTTGAGAATCAAATATTATTTCTATATTTGTTGGAGGTGAGATTGTATATTTAGATCCACGGATGATTGATTTGCTTTTAGGTATCATAAAGAGATGAATCCAATGGAAAAGACAAGGTGTTCTCATAAAGTATGAGAGTGATCAACTATGACAAGCTAACTAAGGTTGGAAAATAGAGTCCTTTGGAGATATTGTTTGGCTTGGAGTAGTCGAAATGACAAGAACGAGCCAAATTGAAGAAGGAGCTTAATTGAGAATGCCCTCTACTAGGGTTTGACCGCTTGCTAGGTAGGGCACTACAAGACGATAATATATCTTATACATTCACGTGAATCATTCAATTATACATCCATAGACCCTAGAGAAATAAATAAAATCAATCTTTATCCACCATATATCTTCTCTACAAGTACACTAAAGTGGTTAAACAAATCACAAGGAAACATTAATGATTAGAGGTTAATCAACCAATTAAGGAAGAAAATATGATTTCAAAGAGATTAAGTGAAGACACGTGTCCGAGTGGGAGGGGGGCGAACAAAATTGCATGCCGCCTTTTGCAATTGAGATGGCGTGTTTCTCGTTAGCGCGTCGCTGCAAGTCTGCAACAGACAGATTCCTCCACGCACCTTCTTCGTCCAACCAGATCTCTCCACGTGAGCTCAGTGGACGCTTCTCGGTCCTAGATAGCAACGGCCACTAATTACCCGCCACGTGTTTTGTCCCAGTCTGGACCCACACGCCACCTCCACTGTGGGAGTGCGAGCTCATGCCCCTCTCTATATAACAAACCCTCCATCCTTCTCCTCTCTGTGCCAATTAACCTGTTCTGTAGTCTCTACCGATCGACTCTCTTCTTCTTCCTCCTACGATTCTCTAATTATTTAGTTGCATGGGGAATGGGGACGTGACGTTGTCGGAGTTCGCTCGACGGGTGCCGGTACCGCCGGCGCGGCCTTTCCTGGACACCTTCAGGGCCAACCTGAAAGAGACCTTCTTTCCCGACGACCCGCTCCGGCAGTTCCGCGACCAGACGGTTCCCCGCAAGTTCATGCTCGGACTCAAGTACTTCCTCCCCATCTTCGATTGGGCCCCCACCTACTCCGTCTCCCTCTTCAAGTCCGACCTCATCGCCGGCATCACCATTGCCAGCCTCGCCATCCCCCAGGGCATCAGCTACGCTAAGCTCGCCAACCTCCCTCCCGTCCTCGGCCTCTGTAATTAATCCACTCATCCTCGATCCCATCCGTCAAAATCTGATTTTTAGTGGATTAATATGTTAATTGTTTGATTTCCTATTCGTGAACATGCAAAAGATTCGAGCTTTGTGCCGCCGCTGGTGTACGCGATGATGGGCAGCTCCCGCGACTTGGCCGTGGGCACGGTGGCCGTGGCCTCACTCTTAATCAGCTCCATGCTGGGGAAGGAGATCTCGCCGGTGCAGGACCCTGCATTGTACTTGCATGTAGCTTTCACCGCCACCTTCTTCGCCGGACTCTTCCAAGCTTCCCTCGGCTTGCTGCGGTAATATATAATTATATATAGGATCGATGCTTCTCTTTTTTTTACCTAAAACTAGTTATCATCAATTAGCTAACCTGCAGCTTTTGAATTAATTAAAACTGTGTATTAATTGTTGCAGGCTGGGTTTCATAGTGGACTTCTTGTCCCATGCAACCATAGTGGGGTTCATGGGAGGAGCTGCTACTGTAGTGTGCCTTCAGCAGCTGAAGGGGATGCTCGGTCTTCAGCACTTCACCACAGCAACTGACCTCGTATCTGTTTTGCAATCAGTCTTCTCTCAAGTTCATCAGGTTCATTCTCTTCCTCCCTTTCACGTTCTGTTTACTTTTCCCAAAATCTAAATTTATCTGGATTAATTGAGATCTCTAACTGATCATGCATGGTACGTGTCTCTTTTTTTCTGATGCAGTGGAGGTGGGAAAGTGCTGTGCTGGGGTGTTGCTTCCTCTTCTTTCTTCTCGTCACTCGTTTCTTTGTAAGCATCTATATATATATGTTAACTTCACTTTCCTAGCTAATTAATTAATTAATTACCAAAATAATATACAAGTGACCAACTTAATTAATAAGGAACGATCACGATTCTTTATCAAGCAAATGGTAGAAAAGTTTAAGGACTTAATTCCCTTGCATCCATAAGGGACACAAACCCGTGACTGCATGCATGCCAATTATTGCACTGGTACTTGCTGTCATCGATCGTTCCATGCATCCAGAGAACACGTTGTTGTCCTCTTCTTCTTGTCCATCGACTCACTCTGAGATAGTGAGATCTACCCTTTTAGTTGATTAATATTGCAGTTCGAATTTTTATTTTTATTTTGTTTGAATAAACAGAGCAAAAGAAGGCCAAAGTTCTTCTGGGTGTCAGCCGCTGCCCCCTTGACTTCTGTAATACTCGGAAGCCTTCTGGTGTACCTCACTCATGCAGAGAACCATGGAGTTCAAGTGGTGAGCAATCCTTGCCATCTTTGATCTAGACGATGGAATTAATTAATCACCAGTTCTATTCCATTTGGTTATACCTTTTTTGTCCCTGCACATTTACAGATTGGGCACCTAAAAAAGGGTCTAAACCCTCCATCAGCAACCAGCTTGACATTCATGCCGCCCTATATCATGGTTGCGCTTAAGACCGGCATCATCACCGGCATCATCGCCCTCGCCGTAAGTCCAGCTCTTTAATTTGTTCAAGACATAACTTCAATCTGATGGATTGAAACCAATCCACAACTCGTAACTGGTTGTGCTGATACATACGTATATACAGGAAGGTATTGCAGTCGGAAGGAGCTTTGCCATGTTCAAGAATTACCACATCGATGGTAACAAAGAGATGATAGCTTTTGGGACGATGAACATGGTTGGATCATTAACCTCATGTTACCTAACAACCGGTGCTTCTTCTCACCCCAATCCCATCTAACAATTGAACTTATATTATTAATTACTTAGTGTGACCATACATGCATGTTCTTAATTACTGATGTAAACTACTGGTGTTCGTTTAGGACCATTCTCACGGTCGGCGGTCAACTACAACGCCGGTTGCAAGACGGCGATGTCCAACGTGATCATGTCGGTCGCGGTCATGATCACCTTGTTGTTCTTGACGCCGCTGTTTCACTACACTCCCTTGGTGGTCCTCTCTTCCATCATCATCTCCGCCATGCTAGGGCTTATCGATTACGAGTCGGCGATCCACCTGTGGCACGTCGACAAGGTTGACTTCTGCGTTTGCGTAGGCGCATATTTGGGAGTTGTCTTCGGCAGCGTTGAAATTGGATTAGTCATCGCGGTATGTCTCTAGTCAAAACACGTGCTCAAACTACTCAAATCTTGATTCACCAATCCACATACTCTGTTCGACTCCAGGTTTCAATCTCCGTGATGAGGGTTTTGCTCTTCGTTGCGAGGCCAAGGACTACTGTGCTCGGCAGCATCCCCAACTCGATGGCATATCGAAGAGTCGATCAGTATCCTGCGGCACAAAGTGTTCCTGGAGTCCTCATCCTTGGCATCGATGCTCCAATATACTTTGCCAATGCAAGCTACTTGAGAGAAAGGTTGGTTTTGCATCGTATCATTTAGTACTTTGATGAAATTACAAATACAAGGCATCGTCAACAAACTGGTGTTCTATGATTGATAGGATTTCGAGGTGGATTGATGAGGAGACAGAGAGAACCAATGGGGAGACTAGTTTACAGTACTTGATCCTGGACTTGGGTGGTAATTAGCTCAACTTGTTTTGGCTCAACCTTCTTTTTTTTTTTCTTTCTCTTAAACTTCAAATCCATTTTTTGTTTCCAATTGTTGCAGCTGTTGGCAGCATCGACACCAGTGGAATCGGCATGCTGGAAGAGGTGAAGAAGATTGTTGATAGAAGTGGCATTAAGGTACTGCAAATCTTGTGCCATCACTAACTAATTTTCAGTGTCAATAGCATGCTAATTTGATCGTTTCTTTTCAGCTTGTGTTAGCAAACCCAGGAAGTGAGGTAATGAAGAAGCTGGACTCGTCGAAGGTCCTTGAAGCCATTGGCCATGAATGGATCTTCCTAACTGTTGCTGACGCCGTCGCGTCCTGCGACTTCATGCTGCACACTTGCAAGTCTAATGGCGCTTCGTGCGAGAATGTTGTTTAGATTTGATTGTGCAGTAAGAAATGTTGGAGATTTGCGATGAGGGAATTTTGTGGTAATCCTTTGGCTAGAGATGGAATACTGTAAGTTGTATTATTTAGGATGGAAGTATCATGCCTTTGTTACGTTGTGGAGGGAAATAATCATGGTAAAAACTCTTCGTCATTGTCTGTTACTGTTTCATTCAACTACAGAGCTACTGATTTTAATAGTAATTGATTACAAGCAATTGCAGAAAGGAATTGAAAGAACAAATTGACATGATAATCATTATCAATACTTGATTTCGAGATGAAATAGATAGTGCGCTTCAAATCATCAACAATGTTCACAAACGAATGAAATTCGATTGATGAGGTTTCTAGGAACACAGAAGGTGAAAAAGTAATTGACAGTCTAGCTACACTAAAAAAGTCCACAAAAGAGAGAGGCAACAATGGACAAAAGCCACTAAATAAGGAAAGGCACCGAGAAGATGTAGAACACAGAGACAGCCAAAGGAAGAAGAGGGACGAGAACAATGGCAGGCCGCATGCACTTTGTTGTCTAAGATGTCCTTTTGTTGACATCTTAACTTTTAATTGATGTCCTTGGTTAAGAATTTTTTATATGGCATAATACTTCTTTTATCGTCACAAAAGCATTAGAGTATCCATATCCATTAGTCTGGCTATAAATTTTATCCTAATTTTTAGATAATAAAGTTAAAAAATCTTTACATCAGTTAATAAGATAATAATATATCTGATTTGGATAGGATTCTATATCCTCCATCGATGATATATATCCATACTTATTAAATGATTAGATATTTTCTATAGTTATAATTTTTCTTCTTTCTATCTAATTATTATCATTCAGCAAAAATATATTAAAATTAACATTCTCTCTCTCTATATATATATAATTTAAAAAATAATTTAAACATCTATATAATCTCCTCCTAATATCAACAAAAATAATAAGTTGATTTTAGAAAAAATAAAACTTTCTTTAATATATATATATATATATATATATATATATATATATATATATATATATATATATATATATATATATATATATATATATATATATATATATATATATATATATATATATTATTTAATCGAGTATTCGGGTCAAGTATCGGGTATTAATAGTCCCTCCATACCCTGCCCCATTCGAGTCGGATATTGAATCCTCCATCGTGTTCGAGAGAAATTGACACCCCTATCAACCACCCTATCAATTCTCTAAATTTAGCATTTAATAGTACTTCTCTAAATTTAGAGCATTCACACCACTTTCCTTATCCAACATGTATAATTTAGAGTAAAAGGATTATTTTATTAAATTCACCATATATCATCTTTCCTATTTTTCTTTCTTCTTTATAATGTTTAGAGAATAGAATCTATTCCTTAAATTTCACTTACTATTCATAAATGTTAAATTTAGGGAATGGATAGGACAGTTGATGTAAAGATTTTTTAACTACCCTATCTAAAATTTAGGGTAAAATTTTTAGATAAAGTAACTGATGTTGATGCTCAATGAATTTTATTCCTTAAATATTATAAAGGAGAGTGAAAAAAATAGGAAAGTTGATATATAGTGTAGTGAAATGTGAATACTCAAATTTAATAAATTAATTTTTTTATCTTAAATTATGTATTTTAGATAAGAATAATGATGTAGATGTTCTTCGGCAGATCACAACAGTACTCGAGTTTAGCACCTCTCCAATAGTTAAAAGCTTTTTTTAAGTACCCAATATTATGTCACATCGATACCCATCACAAATAAAAATTTATTATTTTCTCCGTGATTAAAAAACCTCCATACAATCCTACATTATAAGTTATATATCTTTATTTATTATTATTTTTTAATTTAATATCTCTATATAATTTTTAATTAATTATGATGTTTAATTTAATTTATTTATAATTTTTAATTAATAAATTATTTAACTTATAATTTTAATGTAATTAAATTTATAATTTTCATTTAATATTTAATTAACTTATAAATTTTAATTTAATTATAATCATTTATTTATTTTGTTAATTATCGAATATATTTAATTCTCTTAAAAAAATACAACTTTAATTATTACTAATAATTCATAAAATAAAATATTATAATTAAATACTTTGTAAAATAATTTATTTTTTATTATTTTGAAAGATAAAATATTTAATACTGTCTTATCATTAATTATTGGCTTCACCGTTAGGGGAAAACACAAGTTTGATTGTTTAAATAGGCTCTTGTACTATAAACCCCAAATCTCACATTCACAATTATTCAAACTTTTTTGTTGAGTTTTTTTTTCAAAATTTTACAAAGCTTTGACAAACCTTGCATTAGAGATATTCTTAGTTGATACAGTTATACACAGAAGAAGCTAAATGGCATTCTAATTGGTTGGATTAATACGGGAAGGGGTTCCACCAGTGGACTCATTAATATGTACAACAAATTAAAGGAGAGAAATGAAATTATGTCATTTGCGAGAGGTTCGTTGAATAGGGAAAGGGAAGAAACGGAGGGTAACGGAATTATGCCATTTAAGGGATAAAGGTAATTAAATCGAACAAATTAAAAAAAAATTCGAATCAATCGATCAAATCGAACCAATTGAATTTTTAATAAGAATCAAAGCTATAGAATGGAGAAAAACATCAGTTAATTTAGTTTTCGATCAAATTAACCAAGCTTCACAAAAAAATAATATCACATTCTTGCAAGTCTGGGTCTTCATTCCCATTGCACTCCTTCTCAACAGACATGCCTCTGTGATCCGTTCTAGAAATTTAGAAATCAAGCAGGCATTCCTTCTTAACGCTATAAATTATAATGATTTGAAGTTTTAAATTGGCATGGCCAACAACAAGAGCAAGTAGAATCGAGATGTATTCCCATTTTTCATTCTCCATGAAGAATGAAAGATAAAGAGGAATAAGAGAATGGCATGCTTGTACAAGCTTGTCTTCCATATTTCTGGTGAGGTAGCTATCCTCCACATCCACAAAGATGGTGGTGATAAGGAATCAAAAAGAAATTGTGGTGTTGTCATGCTCACTGGCTGTAACTTGCATGAGAATGAGGGGATTCAAAGAGATGATAGTCGGCGAGAGAGAAAAAAGGGGAGGGATGGCTTTGTAATGTTGCCGATCACTCGCTGGGTATGGCCTGAGTGAGGATGAGGGGACTTAGAGGCTTCCGAGGGCAAAGGCTAGAAGAGAAGAGGAGGTGAGAGGGTGAGAGTATTCGTCGGGAGGAGGGGCTAATTGCCAAGAGGAAGGAGAGGTGAGAGCTCGTGAGAGAGGCAGATGACGACGATGAACGAATGAGATTGTGATTTAGGGATTTTAATTTTTGAACTCTCAATCCAGTTCGGTTTAATCGGTTTTAACCGATTTCAGATTTTTAAAATCAAAACCGAACCGATTAAATCAATATTTTGTTTTTAAAAAAACTAAATTTATGAATTAACTAAACCGAATTGAATTTTAGTTGGTTTAGTCAGTTGATTTTATTTATCCATCTTTTACTCACTCCTAGGTAAAGGAGGGTAAAACTTTCCCTACCCTTTCCTCCTCTCACCTCCTTTCAATAAGGTTATCATTCCTCCCTCTTGCTTACCCTTCCCTCACCTCCTCCTTCCCAAATAGACATGTTCGCCATTTCGTGTTTGTCGCATTTCACTAGTATTGTTCTGTCCATGCTCGTAGCTATTGCTCTCGCCACTACTGTTCAGGCCGATGCTATTCTCTGTATTGTTCCAGTTTTATCGGATGTCTTCGAAGAGACCAGGCCGATGCTATTCTGTTTGCACTCACCGTTGCTTGTGGAATATCTAATGCAGCTCGTATTGGTGTTGTTTCGTTCGCGCTCGCTGACCATTATTCTATTGGCGCACGCCTCTGTAGCCTCTCCCCCGACATCCTATGGAAGGAACACATTGAGATTTTTGATGGCCAACATGATATCTGCGGTGAGATCTAAACTACTTTTGCTAGAATCCTAAACTCAAGGCCCATAAACTTGTACATTGACTCATGCCAAGGTTTACTGGATTCTAGACTTGCGATTTATGAAACCATGCAACATAATAGCAGCTTGGTATCCACGTTCTGCATCAGTTAGGTGTACCTCATGGACGCCTTGCTCCTTATGGCTGGCACTAGAAAGTGTCCCACCCTCCCCCATTCCATTTTAATTATTCAATCACCACGTGGGAGTATCTCCAGCAACATTATTGATGCTTTCATCATGGCAATCTAGCTGATGGAATCACATGATCTCTTGGTCAAGATATTCTCATTCTGCACTAAGAAATCGATCTACACCATTGAAAAATGGTTGTATCGAGACATCTCTGTGAACCCCTGAAGAGGAGAAGGAACTCAGATTACTGGATGAGGTAGTTCTTCACAAGTGAAGGGAGTTCAATACCTCAACCTTTAACAACTAGTTCGAACGGTTTTATCTACCAAATCTTTATGCTTGGTCCACCAACATTCAAAAATCAGACTCCAACGACTAGTTTAGTGACTTTGATCAACTGGAGCAACCTTTGGTCAACCAAAGGTTTGCTAGCAATATGCTTTTGATAGCATTTTAGCTTAAGTTCATAAGGCTTTGTAGTTATTTTGGACAAAAGATGTTACACCAAAAAGATAATTCTGATTGGTTGGTACACAAGTGTCCTATGAACTCTCTTGATAATAATTTTCTAACGTAAGATTTAGATTTTTATCTACGGGGAGAGAAAAAAAGCATTTATGAAAATCACTTCGGTATTGTCAAGGTTAGTACATTAGAGGTGTTTAAGGTTAGGAAAAAATATCAAAATTTCAGTATATCATACAAAAATATATTATACTGGTTTAATGATATACCAAATATTTTAGTACGGTTTGATATCCATATACCATTTATATTAAAAATTTTAATATACCGTACCATATCAAAATTTTACACTAAATGGTATGTAATTTAACCACACCAAAAATTTAGTATACCAAATTTTTTATATACTAAAAATTTGGTACGATATTAATATGATTTTTATGTATATTGAATATTTCAGTACGGTATATGATATAAATTTTTTTATATAATTTTGGTATCCCACCCCTATGCTGTCCTTAAAACTATAAAGGCTCACACCATTATCTCTTATGAAGAGATAGATTAGTGAATTTTATTGAAGTGAGGCCACTAAACCTATCCTAAATCTTGGAGTCATATTAGTATAATCCCAACTACTTTTGTTAGAATCACTAAAATTGGAACCTATAAACTTGTACATTGACTCCTGTTAAAGTTTGATGGATTCCGGACTTGGGATATATGAAACCGTACATCATAATAGCTGCCCGATGTCCACACTCTGCATCGGCCATGCGTACTTCATTCTTCATGGGCACCTTTCTCCTTGTGGCCGACACTGGCAAGTGTCGTGTCCTCCCCCATTCCATTATAATTATTTAACCACCACATGGAAGTATCTCCAACGACATCGTTGATGCGTTCATCATAGTAAATCAGTTGATAACATCACATGATCTCTTGGTCAAGATATTCTCATTCCACACTAAGAAATCGGTCAAAACCATTGAGAAATGGTTGTATCGGGACTTCTTCATGACTCCCAAAGAGTCGAAGGAGCTCGGACTACTGGATGAGATAATCCTTCACAGGTGAAGAAAATTCAATACATCAACCTTTAACTACTAGCTTGAATGTTTTAATTGACTAAATCTTTATGCTTGGTCAACCAACATTCAAAATCAACATCCAACGACTAGTCTAGTGGCTTTGATCAACCAATGAGCAATCTTTGCTCAACTAAATGCTTGCTAGCAATATGCTTTTGATAGCATTAGAGCTTAAGTTTACAAGGCATTGTAGTTACTTTGGACAAAAAATATTACGCAAAAAGACTATTATGCTTAATTGGTACACAAGTGTCCTAGAAACTCTCTTGGTAACATTTTTCTAACCTAATTTATATACAGGAAAAAAAATCTTTTACTCTCTTATATTCATTTTATATTTCTCACTTATTGTTGATTTAACTTTCATATCCGTGGAAATCCCTTCGGTGTGTGTCAAGATTAGTACCTTAGAGGTGTTTAGGGGTGAGAAAAAAAAAATCAAAATTTTAATATATAGTATATACCATACCAACATATATCGAACCATACTAATTTAATGGTATACTAAAAATTTTAGTACTGTATTGTATTGGTATATCATATATATTAAAAATTTTAATATACCGTATCGATACCGAAATTTTACACTAAACATTATGAATTTTAACCATATTGAATTTTCATTATATTAAAATTTTGGTACAATATTAATATGATTTCTATGTGCATCTAATATTTTAGCACGGTATAAGATATTGAAATTTTTTGATAATTTCGGTATCCCACCCCTATGTTGTACTTGAAAGTATAAAGGCTCATACCATTATCTCTTATTATGAATAGATGGATTAGTGGATTTTATTAAAGAGTGACCACTAAACCTATCATAAATTGTGGAGTCATGTTATTATAATCTCAAATAGTTTTGGTAAAATCCCTAAACACGGAGTCCATAACTCGTACATTGACTCCTGTCAAGGTTTGATGGATTTCAGACTTGCAATCTATAAAACCATGCAACATATTAGCTGTTCGGTGTTCATGCTCTGCATCAACTTGGTGTACTTCATGGGCGCCTTGCTCCTTACGATCGACACTAGCAAGCGTCGCGTCCTCCCCCATTCGATCATAATTATTTTAACCACCACATAGAAGTATCTCCAGCGATGTTGATGCGTTCATCATAGCAAACCGACCAATGACATCACATGATCTCTTGGGGTAAGATATTCTCATTCCGCACCAAGAAATCGGTCGAAATCATTGAGAAATGGTTGTATTAGAACTTCTCCGTGGACCCCAAGAGGCGAAGGAACTCAGACTACTGGATGAGATAATCCTTCGTATATGAAGGGAATTCAATCCATCAGCCTTGAACTGCTAGTTTAAATGCTTTGATCGACCAAATCTTTATGTTTAGTCAACCAATATTCAAAAACCCGCATCCAACGACTAGTCTAGTGACTTTGATTAACCAAGGAGAAACCTTTGGTCAACTAAAGGCTTGCTAGCGACATGCTTTTGATAGCATTAGAGATTAAGTTCATAAGATTTTGTAGTTACTTTGGATAAAAAATGTTACACAAAAAAAACTATTATGCTTGGTTGGTACACAAGTGTCCTAGAAACTCTCTTAGTAACATTTTTCTAATATAAGATTTAAATTTTTATCTATGGGAAGAGAAAAAAATATTTTACTCTCTTATATGCATTTTATATTTTCTCACCTGTTGTAGATTTAACTTTCATGCCCGTGAAAATCCCTTCACTGTGTACTTTAGAGGTGTTTAGGGGTGGGAAAAAATATCAAAATTTTAGTATATCGTACATATCATAGCAAAATAAATCAAATCATACTGATTTAATGATATATCAAAAATTTCGATATGGTATGGTATCGATATAGCATTTATATTAAAAATTTTAATATACCATTTCAATACTTACACTAAACGATATAGAATTTAACTATACCGAAAATTTAGTATGCCGAGTTTTTTGTATACTAAAAATGTGATTAATTTTAATAGTATATGCTATAGAATTTTTTATTGATAATTTTGGTATCCCACCCCTTGTTGTCCTTAAAAAAATGTAGATCCGTTACATTAATGGTCCCTTAGTGTCAGCCCCACGGATATAGAGGAAGGTACATGTAGATACACAGACACCTCTCATAAACAGTGGAGTCATGTTAGTATAATTAATTTATCTTGTATTTTTATCTGATTTATCGAGTCTTCTAAGACTAGCACCCAATCAACAAAAAAAATTTCATACACCATACATAATCAAATGTGAGTATAAAACTCTGTTTTGTCGTACTCTGCTAAATGATTTGTCAATTTTTGCATTGTTGTTGCCCCCTCCTACGATCAAATTCAGCAACTGGGCATAATCCAAATCTGAATTAGCATCAAGGATCCCTTACAATGATATAACATTAACATATATGACCGCCCTTGTCCTCTTTGTTCCTTCCACCTTTGAATCACAAAGCCCCTTTTCTAATGGGATTTGGTGGGAAAACCTCTCCAAAACAACTAACAATATCTCTATTTTGCTACTATGAAGTGGATGTTATTCCTTCCCTTTCTAGAACAAAATTAGATAAACATGAATTTTATAGCCTCTTCCTAAAAATTGGGCACCATACAAAATATGTAAGAATAATATATTTCAACACAAATCCAAGCCTACAGTTAATCTAATCAAAATGGCATATCAACATTGCCCATTGCCCTCATGCCGGATAATCACTTAATCCTTAATCAGATTTTTGTACTTCTCACATCACCAAAACTTTTTTAATGTTGATCCCAATTCCCAAACTACCCATTCCAGTGACAAATGAGCACCACATGGACAATTTGAATTCAAGTGATTTATGTGTTAACCAGTAGTACTGAATGATATAAGCAAAAAAAAAAGAGAATTCCACCAGGTATGAGATGGTACAAAGCTCAAAGGCTTAATTCCCTCCATTGGCACTATTCACGACAAATAAACAAACAAAAAGAACAAGGAAACTAATCACAGACTATAAAATCTTAACACCTTCCATTTCCTCCCTGCACCTATCTCAATATCTTTCCTATATTACTAAATTTTCTATAGTTTCTCTTAAGATCTCTGACATCTCTTATTTTTTTCTCACAAGTCTCAATGGCAAAAAATGTTGCAGATCCCGAACTTGATAAAATATGTTTAAGAATTCATAATCAAATAGATGTAGAGTAATTTTGGGGAGCTACTACTGAGCTTTTCAGCAATTCGAAGGATGCAGCAACACAACTAGGAAATTTGGTCTTTGTAGTCAACCAATGGTTCTGAAGCATAGAGTTAGTTCAGAAAATGGAACACATTTTTATGTTCGTGGGATAATAATATACAGGTATAAATAGAACTTTAACATAACCAAAATCCTAAGGCAGGACTAAACCCACTACACTGATAACCTTATTAATACTAATGTTAGTAATGCTCACTCATTCCCAAGTTGAAGCGTAAATAGTATTATCTATTAATGTTCGGCTTCTTATATGACCTAGAGAAGCTATCATATATTATAAATTAAATATGATAATAATGAAAGGAAAAATGGATTGGTAAAAGTGTTAAGATATTTTGATCAAATTAAGGTGTTAAATACTTAATCAGCTGGTTTATAGATTGCTTGAAAGAGAAAGATTCTCTCACAATGAGTTTCTATTTGAAAGAGAATGAGATTCTCTCACAATGAACTTCTCGAAAAATGCGGCAGTTGAATCTGAGAGGAGAAATCATCAAGTCCTTATTGGACATTATTTAATCCATGATGAGTTATAATGACATCTGTCTGATTTTTGGGATATACACTTGAGATTGAGATATTTGTTCTCAATAAAGTTCCAAAAAGTTTGGGATATAGAAAGGTAAGATGTGACTCTTTCCTTCCATACGACTTGGAGTTGTGAAGGTTATATGACATTAATAAACTTTAACAAATCCAGGATAGCATATGGAGACCAACGGGCAATGGGCATTATTTTTATGACTCACAAGAAAAAAAGTGTTTGTTGCTTGTGACATGGTGTTTTTTAAGGAAAAAAAGAATACATAAATGTTAGAATAAGTAGGAGAAAAGTAGAGCTTGAAGAGGTTTAAACCATGTCACTTATAGACATACCTCTCTTAAAAATCAGATGAATCAAAAGACCTTATGATAGCTCCACTACTTAAGATATAAGAGCCACATAATCTTGTAGGATTCATTAAAAGACTAAGAGATATGAATCTCAAATCTCCCCCCATGATAATGTACTCTTGATAGAGGTCAATGATACAAGTTATATCAAATATTGAGTCTGAGAAATAACTTGAGGCAATGATGCCTAAGATGGACTCCATATAGGCCAACTAAGTATACACCTTGATTAATCCACCTAAAGGATGAAAACATTGGGTGCAAGTGGATCTTCAAGAGAAAGATCAATATGGAGGGTAATGTACAATGTCAAAGGTTAGGCTCATTGCAACAAAATATCATCAATGTTTTCACCAATGACTGTGGTAAAGTCCAAAACTTACTTGTTATCGCTACACCATAACTATGAGATACGACAGATATTGGATGTCAAGACTAATCAAGCCGGCTCGAGCTCGACTTGAGATCGGTTAACTTCGAGCTCAAGTCGAGTTTTGACCGACCTGCATGCGAGCGGCTCATGAGCGGCTTGGCTTATTTGCACCCTTAGTTGCAAGGTCGACTGTAATGTCTCGGCAAGGACCGCTACATCTCCAGAACTCAGATGTAGTGCTAAATATGCAAGAGTTTGCATTGTAAGATCCGACTACAACGTATCGGCAATGACTGCTACATTTTCATAAGAACTTGAGTGTAGTGATAAATAGGCAAGAGTTCTCACACCATACGTTGGATAAGAATAAATATGATAGGAAGACTAATAATCTAATATTTGAAACATAAAACTTAGGAACGCTCATTGGTTAATCAATAAAAGTAATAGATACGATGATTAGGAGAAGAATAAGTATTTTATGTGTGCAAGAGACAAAGTGGATAGGCGAGAAGGCAAAACTGATAAAGAACTTGAGTTTTAAGTTATGGTACATAGGAAAGAGTAAAGTAAGAAATAGAGTAGGTATTGTTTTAGATAATTCGTTAAAAGATGAAGTTTTAGTAGGTAGAAAAAAGGATAGAATTATATCCCTTAAAATAATAGTGGCGAAAGAAATAATGAACATAATTGACGTATATGCCCCACGAGTAGGATTAGATGAAGTTACCAAATCAAGGTTTTGGGACGACTTAGATGAAATATTATAAAACATTATGCTAAATGAAATGATTTTAAAATGAGGTGATTTAAATGGGCATATCGGAGTAAAAAATGAGGAATATGAGAGGGTATATGGGGGTTATGAGTTTGGAACGAGAAATGAGTAAGGTAAAACTATATTAAATTTGTGATAACATATGACCTTATATTATCTAATACGTTTTTAAGAAAATAGAAGAATACTTAGTTACGTTCAAAAGTGGAAATAATAAATCGTAAATTGACTTTCTTATGGTTAGGAAGAATGATAAAAATATTTGTCAAGATTGCAAGGTCATCCCTGAAGAAAGCATAACTACCCAACATACGTTAGTAGCATTTGATATACGCCTCAAATATAGTATCAATAGAAAGAGAATATATACGACTCATAGAATTAAGTGGTGGAAGTTAAAGGATGTGCAGTAAAATATATTTAATGAAAAGGTAAGAGTACAAGCATTGTGTAAAATATACGGTGATTCTAATACGATATGGGATAAGATGGTATCAAAGTTGAAAATAGTAGCTAAGAGTGTACTCGGTGATTCAAAGGGACATGCATCACTAAGTAAGAAATCTTGATGGTGGAATGAGAAAGTACAAGAAAAAGTAAAGGAAAAATAAATAACTTATAAGAAATTATATATTTGTATGAACGAGAAATTTTTTGAAAGATATACAATAGCTAAGAAAGAAGCTAAGAGAATAATGAATATAGCAAAAAATTAAACGAATAGCTTAGAAAAATATACAATAGCCTAAAAGTCATCGTACACATAAGATTATGGTTGATATTTATGAAAATGGATGAGTCAATAGTTAAATGACCAAAATAGATGTTTTAACATAGGTTATAGGCAAGAACCTAGGTTTGTATTTATTGCTTCATTTTTTTTAAATTACAAATTACGAACTGTTTGGGAAAAGGTCAGCGAGGCATGCAAATTCAAGCAAAAGAGGGAAAAATATCAACTGTCACGCCTGAATAAATACAAGATTCCATATCTCAATGCAAGTTATTGGATCGTCATTGTTCACCAACGAAGTCGCATCACGATTCAAGGCGATCAAAATGAATTTCTGTACATGGTCCACAAGGGCCAATATCACCCACCATCTCCCAGAAAATAGAAATTGTCCTGTTAAACAACACTCGTATCTTATGAGTTATGAGATCACTTCAAATTCTAGTTATCCTACCTTGAAGCCAAAAAGGCAGGACTCGCCCAGGTGCCAAAAAATTTAGCTATATATTTCTAGTGGAAACATCCCGTCAATTTGTGTCAGGATCAATACGAAGGATATAAATCACGAATACCTATTAAATTTTATAATAGTAATTGGTCCATGAGAGGGCCGAGAAGGCAAAACCTAACCTTGCTGGCGAATGGCCGAGAAAACGATGACCAGAAGCGGTCACGGAAGGAATTTATAGAGGGAAACGAGATGGGAGGGAGCAGTTTGCGACCGTTGGGGACGCTACGAGGTGGACGACCAAGATATGTTTAGTGGTGGAATCAATCATTCTTGACCGTTGGATCGAATGATTCCGAATTTCAATATATCAAAGACTTCACGACATTGATTAATTAATTAAATGATTCCAACTTTAATTAAAGAAATAATTTTTGTGATGACTTAATTAAAGAATTTACTTAAATAATTTAGATTAAATCAAGAATCTATATATTCTTTAGTGTGACATGTGTGTCCTCGGGGTCATGGTACCGCGATAGGATATCTAGGTTATCTTCCAGGCACCCGCGGTAGACAGCTCATAAGCCCAGTATCCGTTGGTTGGGCGTCTCATTTGGAATAAAAATTTCTACAAATATGTCATAACTAGGAATTGAACCGTCGTTCCTAGGTGGATGACAACCTGAATGTCCTACCGTGATACCATAGTTCCGGGAATAAAAAATGATAAACTCAATTAGTCTCATTGACTATCCTTGGGATGACCGGTTTGACCCTATGAAAATTTTTCACCGACTAACAGGGTAAATCGAGACTAATTTCTCAAATCGTGTGTCAAAAGGTGATTCGTTCGTCCCTAGCCCCCTCCAACCCGTCCCTAGGCCAACACGGAGGAGGTAAATCACGGGTGACTACTAGCCATTAGTGCAAGTAATAAGATATGGGGAAGACATACTCGAGCATGCCGAGTTTCGATCCCGTAAGATCTCATATGGTAACATCCAATGTTTTAACCATCGTATCGTACCGTACCACCCCGAGGAGATCGAATTTCTCAAATAGAGATCCATAACATAATTGCAAGCACCAATTCAAAAGCTATAAAATTTGAGGATCATCAATTACAAAGTATTGATTAAAACGAGAGACTTAGTCTGAGATTTACAGCAAGTAAGGCGCACCACGATCCAGGTTCATTCAGAACAAACCACCCCCTGGAACCAAACTATAAATATGTGACAATAAGACACGACAGTATATACAATCTTTTTGAGTTAATTCTAAAAATAACAAATATTTGATTGAGGAAAGATTACCGTGTCACTCCTAAATTTTGGCATTGTTGATTAGGAATTGCATGTTCTAACTATTAAGTTGTTTGCATGAGATAATTAACTTTGTCAAAGAATTTAGAATGACAATCATGTAAACAAACTATTAAAATAAAAGAGCAAACACGAGTACTCCAGAGAAATGCAATCCAAATTAACGGACAACAAACTATTCTCTTCACGGGACTACTTGCAAATATGCTATCGAAATTAATGGACAACAAACTATTCTCCTCACGGGACTACTTGCAAATAAATGAAAAATATAGTATACAACAACTCTACTCAAACCCTACTGGTCACCAATAACATGTATCGAAAAGTAATCCTCCTCTATATGTTCTCTAATCTCCAAACACTTTTTGAGATGTTAATTCCCAATACAACTTCAGGTATAACTCGAGGTTCTATTTGATCAAAAATTGCTATAGCTGAAATACATCTTAAATGATACTCAAAGTCTATTACCACTGCCCTGGATCTAGATCTGAATTTCCCTTCTTGTTGTAAATAAATTTATGATTTGTAATTTCAACTTGCTTCTATTCAATTTCCTCTTTACACTAATCACAAATTAAGCATCCCCTTCATATAATAGCGATCATTATATTTCAACCCTTGTACAGGTATGAAATTAAGGTAAAAAGGACTTCTTTTTTTTCCTTTTTTATTTAAAAGAGAAGGTATACCTCTATATATGCAGAAGTACATAATCAAATCAGTATTATTGAGCTTATAAATTTGCTATAAACTCACATTACAATTACCAGAACCTAAGTTTCCTTCAAGACACAAGAAAAATAGAGAACGTCATCAGATTGAAGAGTAATTAGGATGGGCACGCAATGACTGAGATGATGTAATCAAATTCAATATTAAATAAGATATTATGAGATATAATGGCCAAATAACTTACTTATATATGGCCATATAATATTACTATTTTATTTAGAAATTTTTCTCATTAATCAATCAGAGATCTAGAGTTCGAGACTTAATCGTGACATATTATTAGGAATTTTTCTCATTAATCAATCAGCGATCTAGAGTTCAAGACTTAGTTGCGACGTATTATTATGAATTTTTCTCATTAATCAATTAATGATTTAGCTAGAGTTCGACTACAATGATTATTAAATATTTTTTATTAATCAATTAAAAATATAAAGTTATTTTAGTCTCGTACTTTAGGATTGATAATACTATGATAATCTTTTATATATCTTGGACAGTCATGTTAAAAAATATACTATTTTTTTTTTTACTTTTTATTAAAATCGAGCATGATAACAAAATTTATAATTTGAAAGTTTTAATATTTAACTGTATTACTCTTACAAAGCTTAAATTATTATTATTTTTTATTTTTCAACTTTACGTTTTTTTTAACTCTCCGTTGTTCTTTTTTTTTTTTTTCCGTTGTTTTTTTAATTTTCGTGCATGTAAATTTTCCGTTGTTTTTGTTTAACTTTACATGAACTTTAATTTTATATATATAATTTCACATATTTTTATTTTTTTATTTAGTTTTTATAATTTAAAATAAATTTTTATTATAAAAAATTTTAGGATATTTTTTCTAAATTATAAATATCAAAGGATATTTTTTACAATAAAATTTCGTTAACCTCGAAATAAAAAAAATATTACTTTTATAATGTTTTTCGATTCTAGATTATATATCACTTTTATTAATGTATCGGATATGAAAACAAAATTCACCCTAAGTATAGTATTTATTCTTATAAAATTTACGTATATTCCTGTATTGTTGCGTGTGTGCAATCGCTAGTATGTAAGAAATTTTTAATCTTAGGTATCAATGATTTATCATTTATCCCTCTAGACATAGTGAATTGGAGTTAAGTTTATCAAAAACAACTATTGATCCTAACATGCACACTACCATTACCACTAAATTGTGATAGAGAGTGTTTACGATAATTAACTTCTAATGCTTATATAGCTTTAGATATCATAAATGAAACATTATGATAGTTGAATAAACATGTGAGTCAAACTATTTAAGTTGGCTTAGGTATACATTGATATAGTGTTGATGATAAACTAAGTATTTAATAATTTTAAATTTTTAGATAAATTTAAAATAGAAGTGTATCTATGAGATAATTCAACTTGACATATTATAATTACGTTTTGTATGATCTTAAATATATGGATCGTGTTGAGCCGGGCCTTGCTTTAATTTGGGCTTTTAAGTTGCAAGTGTCGTGACTTTTGAAGTTAAGCTAGTCCAAATTCAAAATGACTCATTTGAATTATATTTAACTTCGATGATTAATTATTTTTATAGTTAAATGTGATTAATTACTTTTATCTTGTTAAACAAATTATAATTTATAAATAGATGGAATATCTAATTAATTTATCTCTTAGTTTTTTGAAATGTTTTTAAATTTAAATTTTTAATAAATTAAAATTTCTTAATTAAGTTATCTATTTTTTTAAAAAAAATATATAAAAATAGTCAATAACTTAAATTTAACGATGATGTATTTATAAAATAAATATTCAAAAAATGTGGCATCTTGATTATAATTTGATAAGTTTTTTAAAAGTATTTTTTTTTGGATATTTTTAGTAATTAATAATAAAATGTAAAAAAAATTATGAAATAAAAGCCCTAGATTTCGCCACCTTGTTCCAAATAAAAGGCAACTAGGGACCTGAGGACCTCTTTGCGTAAACCCTAATCGCGCCGCCAGGCCCTCTCCAGCTCCACTCTCACGTCCGCCACTGTTCCGCCGACGGTGCTGTTTTCCGCTCCTGCACCCTCGCTCCCATGGCGTATTGTCTACCTTTGAGGTGATATCACCGACGCCACCTCTTCCGTCGTCATTAGCAAGCTTATTTTCCTTGAGTTTTAAGACATCACCTGCAAGCCCATCCATCTCCATATTAACTCCCGTCGGTGCCGCCGCCTCACGATATACGACATCATGCAGTACATCCCCCGGTCTCCATCCTCTGCATCTGCGAGGCCTAATCCATGCAAGCACAGCATCGCACCGCATCCTATGTAATGATCCATCAACCACGCATAACATCTGTCTCCGGCTCGGCCGAAGACCTGGACATTAGTGCCAAACTGCTTCGCAAACTCCATGAGCGCATCAATAGGATCTACAGCCACCACTGCCGGCGAGGAACAGAAATGAAGGTTCTAGCATATGGCTAGGCACTTTTCCTCTTGTTCTCGCTGGTTTACTTGGGTAACTCCTCTCTTTTTTATTCCTGTCGTGTTGATTTTTTTATTGTAGAAAAATGTTGGGACTAACCAATATCTTCGTAAGAGAATTTTTTTTTGAGCAATTAATCACATTATTCTGATTGCATAGACATGCCAAAATTGGATTTTTAGTTGCATTGTTACATAATTAGTAAGCTGAATTCATTTGAAAATATATTAAATTTGCAAATTTCAAAGTTTTTATGTGAGTATTGATTCTTCATTATTTTCTGATATGGTATTACTAATTTATAAAGTTTAGCTTGAACTAAACACAATCTATAGTATTAGTTCCATAATAAAATATCTTCAGTATTCAGAATTGCTCATACTTTAAATTTTTTTTAATCACAGACATATTCTTTATATCCTTCTCTATTGGATTTTACATGATCTAATCTTCACCTAGTTTCTTCTCATTTAGTTCTAGCTAGAAAAATATTATTATCACTATCAGAATGAAAACTTTTCTTTGGCATGCCTAAACTGTCCGAATAAAACTAGTTCAAAATTGCTATTCAATTCAAAGGATTTGTGTGATATACATAACAGTATAGTAATGATTGCTGACTAAGGTCAAGCTTCCTGTCGCTTCCAGAAACCGATCAACTTTAAGCATAGTAAATGGGTAGGAAGACACAAGGAGGACCTTTTCACTGCAACTCATCTGAACCCTATCAAAAGAGGCCAAGATTGCTCTGTAACAAACCTTGACTCATGACAAAGAAAATTAAAATGAGACATATTTTCAAATTTGGAGTTTGGTTGGTATAATCCTCCTTTTAAAATCGATCTTTTTCCTAAAGATTTTCAAATTCAAATTCTTACTAATGGAGTTGTGAAACAATTGCTTTTCTTTTTGTCTAGCTTGCGCCTTCCTTTCTTTCAGAATTATAAATTGCATTTTCCCAAGGAAATGCAGTAGTCCTAAAAACTAGAAACTCTTGCTATAATTTGGCTGCTAAACACATGAAATCTTTCATGATCATTCCTTTGGCCCCTTATACCTTGAGTATTAGAATGATCCTTTTGAATTTCATGTTTGAATTTGTT
This sequence comes from Zingiber officinale, assembly GCF_018446385.1. NCBI lineage: Eukaryota > Viridiplantae > Streptophyta > Magnoliopsida > Zingiberales > Zingiberaceae > Zingiber > Zingiber officinale. Next base: position 2,211,129 of record NC_056001.1, read on the forward strand.
CATTCGCAATTAGGACTTGTCTATCGTCTATTTGTTTTGAATAGATAGTTTTTTGCTTTATTCTTTATTTAGGTTTTGTTGACCCTATAGAATCTAACCTTTTTGTTTTGAGCAATCTGATCCATTTTCTTTTCCAACAAAGGGCATGAATTTGATGACCTTTTTTCTTCATGTTTTCCTTTAGAAATTTATTAATCAATCCTTATGGGCCAAGAGTTAAATAATTGATCCATCCTCCCTATGTGTTATACTTTATTTATCATATGACTATAAGACTAGAATTTTTGAATGCCTGTTTTTCTTTCATTTTATTGGAATTAAATTGGTTTTACCAAATCACATCTCTTTTTACTGTTTTGATACATCTACTCCATTAAGCCTAAATTTTGATTTTAGCAGAATTTCAGGTACTATGTGCTATTCGTACATCGCTAGTTGATATCACAAACATATATATATATATATATATATATATATATATATTATTGTTTTAGTTCTATCTTTGCATCCTTGCAAATAAATCTATTCTAGTTTGTTATCTGTTATGTTTTATCGATTACTGCACTCTTATGTCTGTGTGTATTTTCTCTACTTACATTCTAAAGATTTTTGGATTTCCACTAAGTGGATAATATTTTATCCCATTAAATAGGGTTGATTATATGTATCTTTCCACTAAGTGGATAATATTTTATGTATGGGTCCATCAAAATGTATTTCTTTACTAATCTTAAAAAAAGTGATAATTTTTAAGTTTATTATATTTTAAGGTTTAATTAGTATTTATTAGGAATTATATTTGTGGTGAATGTTGGACTGAGCATTTTGAAGTAAGGCGCTGATCCTGTTTAGAGGCTGATTGGTAGGTAATGGGTCTGATTTAGATACAATTTGTGGTTAGATAATCAAATTGAGAGTTAGAACTGGTTTACATATATTTGAGTTCATCTTGTGTTCAAATTAGGCTTAAATGGATCTTATGGTTGAATCGAGATGGGATCAGGCTGAACTAAACTAGGATGGTCGTTGACAGGTTCAGGGATGAATTAGAGTTTTGTGCATCAAAACCCACTCCCACTTCTTTTCCGAGGACTCATCTCTTTTCTCTTCTCTTGCGAGCTAAGCAAGCATGCCCTCAAGCTGTTCATCCATTTGAACCGTAGCCCTTTCACCGTGAGGCCTTACAAACCTTCATTGAAAGAACCCCATGATGACTTTCCTCTCCTCTTCACTTGTCACTGTCAATGTAGGTTTATCATCACAGTGGCGCATAGCTAAGTCACAATTGTAGCTTTTCAACACCTTTGTTGTTATCCTCCATATATAAGAAGCTTATATGGCCATTATATCTCATAATCTCTTGATTTAATATTGAATTTGCGTACATCATCTCAGTCATGTTGTGTCCATCCTACTTACTCTTCAATCTGATGACATACTCTATTTTTCTTGTGTCTTGAAGGGAACTTAGGTTCTGATAATTGTAATGTGAGTTTATAGCAAATTTATAAGCTTAATAATACTGACTTGATTATGTACTTCTGCATATATAGGGGTCTACCTTCTTTTTTAAATAAAAAAGGAAAAAAATGGGGTCCTTTTAACCTTAATTTCATACGTGTACAAGGGTTGAAATATAATGACTACTATTGTGAAGGGGATGCTTGATTTGTGATTGGTGTAAAGAGGAAATTGAGTAGAAGTGAGTTGAAGCTACAAATCATAAAATTATTTACAACAAGAAGGGAAATTCAGATGTAGATTCAAGACAGTGGTGATAGATCTTGAGTATCATTTAAGATGTATTTATGCTATAGCAATCTTTGGACAAATAGAACCTCGAGTTGGTTGGTATACCTGAAGATGTCTTGGGAATTAACATATCTAGAAGTGTTTGGAGATTAGAGACCATATAGAGGAGGATTGCTTCTCGATATATGTTAGGTTTGAGTAGAGTTATTGTATACTATATATTTCATTTATTTGCAAGTAGTCCCGTGAGAAGAATAGATTGTTGTCCGTTAATTTGGATAGTTCGTGTTTGCTCTTTTATTTGGATAGTTTATTTCCATGATTGTCATTCTAAATTCTCTGAAAAAGTTAATTATTTCATGCAAACAACTGAGTAGTTAGAACATGCAATTCCTTATCAATAATGTCAAAAGTTAGGAGTGACACAGTAATCTTTCCTCAATTAAATATTTGTTATTGTTTTTGAATTGACTAAAAAAGATTGTATATATTGTCTTATCTTACTGTCACATACTTATCGTTTGGTTCCAGGGGATGGTTTTGTTCTTAATGACCGTGGATCGTGGTGCGCCATACTTGCTGGAAGTCTCAGACTAAGAGATCTAGAGATCTCGCTGATGCACAGGGTGGAGACCGAGGATCAGATGTATTGCATTATGTTGTATATTGCGAGGGTGACATCGATGGAACAGCTGGGGAGCTAATATGGAAATGGATTGGTTTGCACGTGGTGTCTTAAAACTTAAAAAAAAATAAACTTGTCAATGACACCAGAGGTGGCGGCTTCTGTGATATTACCACAAAGATAGACAATACACTTCTTTAGGAGATGGTCGTTCACCATGGGGACGAGGTTGCAAAAGCAGAAAGCAGCACCATTAGTGAATTGGGATAGTGGCCGATGGGAGAGTGGACTTGAAGAGGGTCAGGCGGTTTTGAGATATCTCCTTCGGGATATTGATTAGGTTTTATGCGCAGAGGCCCTACTTGCCCTTTTATTTGGAACAATGTTATGGAATCTAGGGCTTTTATGTCATAAGTTTTTTACATTTTATTATTGAATACTAAAATTATCCAAAAAAAAAAAACTTCTATTTAAAAACTTATCAAGTTATAGTTATAATCAAGATGTCACATTTGTTTTTGAATATTTACTTTAAAGATACATCATCGTTAAATTTAAGTTAATAAATTATTTTTATATATTTTTAAAATTAGATAACTTAATTAAGAAATTTTAATTTATTAAAAATTTAAATTTAAAAATATTCCAAAAAACTAGGAGATAAATTGCTTAGATTCACTATGTCTAAAGGAAAAAAATTAATTTTTTTTTGCATATTAGCGATAATGTATGAATATAAATTAGGTAAGGGTGTGTTAGATCCATCCAAGGATAATCTCAATGGGTTCTCTTATAAAAAATTAATTTAATATTATATCTTAACAAAAAGTAAAAAAAAAATATACTTTCTAATTTCACCGGTCTAAGGTATTTATAGAAAATTTTCTATTCGTAGTGTTGATAATTTTAAGATGTGGGATTAAAAAAACTCTAGATTTTTAATTGATTAATAAGAAAAATTTTCAATAATATAGTGTGCTGAGTGTCAAACTATAGATCTCTGATTGATTAATGAAAAAAATTCTCAATAATACGTCGTGTTGAGTTTTTTTTTTAACCTGAATCTGATTCGAATCCGAGTTCAACTCAAAACCCCTAAACCTGAACCTGAACCCGACTAATTCGAACCTAACCCGGATAACCTGAAAATTTGATTCAAAATGACTTGTTTTTTTTTGGATATTTTTCTTATAATTATTCATTTTTATCTAAATACTCCATCATTATCATACAAACATGATATTAATATACGTAAAAACATTTTAATTTTTAAAATGAAATTCGATTCAACCCAAAAAAATTCCACTAAATCTTATATTTAGGTCAACTCAGGTCAACCCGAACCTGACCTGACTCAACCCGAAAATTTTTAACCCTCCAACCCGAACTCGATCCGAACCCGAAAATACCCAACTCGAACCTGATTTTTTTCAGGTTGATTCGGGTTGGGTCGTCGGGTCATGTTCATTTTTGACACCCCTACAGTTGAGTCTCGAACTCTAGATCCCTAATTGATTAATAAGAAATTTTTTTAATAATACATTACAATTGAATTTTGAACTCTAAATCCTTGATTAATGTATTTGTGGAAATTACTAATAAATCTTAAAATTATTTTCAATGTGAATAGAAAAAAGAGTATTAATGTAATTTCATTTTAGGCTTTATCAAAATTAATAAATGATTTAGTCTTTTTCGATGCTATGTTTTTTTAGGGTTAATCCAAGTATTCAGTTTTTGAATCGATTTCATCCTAGAGATGATCGGTCTATGAAAATTTTTTACCAACCATCAGAGTAAATTGGAAAACATTTATGGGGGTTCATCTAAGTGATTAACATTCTTAAGGTTACGACCTACTAAAGAAAAAAATTTTACAATGCGCTGCAAGGTTCAACAATATATAGTTGTAGACAAATCAATTGGCAATGCATATGAAAGAGAGAAAAATTTGCTCATGCTGAATCGTCATTAGTAAGAATCATTTAAAGAAAATAAAAACTCTCCTCTCCCCCATCGATTAGAATCATCGGTCTAATGGTCGGAATTATTTTTATTTCTTTCCTCTAAATTTTAAATCATACTAGTATAAACTGTTGGGACATTGACGTCCGCTAGAGAGGGGTGAATAGTGTCTCACCCAAATCGTCGCTTTCTACGCTTGTTAGTGCACAGCGGAAACAAAAATACTAACAAACAAAAGGAAAGCTAACCCTAGAAAATAATAAACAAGAAGCAAACCCAATGACACGTTGTGTAACGTGGTTCGGAGATGAAGCTCCTACTCCACGGCTGTCCGTAAGGTGGACGATCCCGATCCGTCGGTGGATGACTCCCCGGAAAACCTCCGGCTAGCTCGTGTAGCTCCTTGTGGGTGGAGAAACCTCGCCACAACCTTATACAAGCACGCTAGATCACTTGGGCACTAGGAGACTATAATTAGGGTTAACCACCACTAATTTCGTCAACCTTAACCAAGCTTCCAATGTTTGGTTATATATGCCACAAGTTAGAAAACCCCGCCTACCAGTCGACTGTCAAAACATGCAGTTGACTGCCCTTCGTGGAAATTCGACCATTGCAGCCCAACGGCTCGATACCAACTCTTTGTTCGATCCCAGTCGACTGGTGCAGTCGACTGCTACAGTACTGCTACAATGCTTCTACAGTAAACCATAATTCTAGGATTTTACCCCGAGTACATTCACTCAACACTCGTTCTCGCCCGACCAACCTAGACCTAGCCTTCTAGCCTCCTTCATCAGCCTTGCGTCCCTCAGATGCCTCCCCATCCTTCACGTCTTGCCTTCTGGAGCTTCCATCGGCCTTGCCATTGTTGTCGGGTCTTCCTTTGCCAAGAGGTCGCGCCTCCGGGACTTCATCCATTGCCAAGTCACACTTGGACTTACGTTGCCAAGACTACATGCTTGGACTTACACTACCAAGACTCATCCTTGGACTTTCCTCCTTTGCTAAGATCACACTTGGACTTTCCTTGTTGTACCTGTTGTAGGATCGAAAAGAATTTAGATATCTCCACAATAGCATGATATTGTCCACTTTGGGCCTAGACCCTCATGGCTTTACTCTTGGGCTCTCCCCAAAAGGCCTCATACCAATGGAGATATCTTTTCTCTTATAAACCCATGATCTTTCCCATGTGTTTCCAATATGGGACTATGTTTGCAACCTTGCAACCCCAACAATCCCCCCCTCAAACAAAGGACCATGGGCTTCCCACGTCCGATCCTCGACCCACCAGGTCTTCCTGCCCCTCGGTCTACCCGACCTACTAGGACTTCCTGCCCCTCAGTCTACCCGACCTACTAGGACTTCCTTGCCTAGCCGCAACTAGGACTTCCTGCCCCTCGGTCACCCGACCTACTAGGACTTCCTGCCTGGTGTCTGGTTCTCTTGATCCGAACATAAGAGCCCCCACTTTTTTTGTTCGAGGTCAATATTGTACTCACATGGTTCAATCAGACCATAGCTCTGTGCACAGTCGGCGGTTAAACCTTCTGGCAGTCCGGGCTCTGATACCAATTGTTAGGACCAAAAGTAGCTAGAGGGGGGGGGGGGTGAATAGCTCGTCGCGTGCTCGTTGCTCGGTGTTGCTTGTTTCTTCAAGAATGCGCAGCGGAAAATACATAAACAAACACAAACACGCTAACACTAGGAGTTTACTTGGTATCCACCTCCAACGGAGATGACTAATCCAAGGATCCACACCACGCACGCACCCTCCACTATGAAAACACTCCTTTTCGGTAACTACCGAGGGCGGAGAAGCCCTACAAGACTCTCAGTACAAGAAGAAGAAAGGGTAGTAAAGAATAAGCAAAAGCTTACAAGAAATGCAGTAAAAACCCTAGCTTCTTCTTCTTCTCGTTGCAACTCGCCTCTTGACTTGGATGAACCTCCAAGAACCTTCAAGAACGCGGTGAGGAGCTTAGAGAGGGCTGGAGGAGCCGTGTTGAATCTCGAATGAATCGGTGAAGTTCTGAAGAAATCGCACGCCAATGCCTATAAACGACGCTAACGGTTGAATCCCAATCGATTGGATTGCTCCCAATCGATTGGGAGGCTGGATCGATCCACGGATCGATCCGAGCTTCTGCTGAAAAACTTCGGATCGATCCACGGATCAATCCAAGCTTATCGCTGCGAAGCAGAAGCGTCCCAATCGATCCACCGATCGATTGACCTCCGATCGATCCACGGATCGATCCAAAGAGGTTCTGTCGGGGACTCACCGGATCGATCGGTGGATCGATCCAGATCTTCTGGATCGATCCACTGATCGATCCAAACCTGCTGGATCAATCCACGGATCAATCCAAACCTGCTGGATCAATCCACGGATCAATCCAAACCTTAGTTTTTGCCCAAAACCAAGCCCAAAGCCCCCTAAACCAACATCTAGTCAACCATGACTTGTTGGTACATAAGACCTAGCATCCGGTCACCCTTGGCCAACTAGGACTCTCTCACCAAGTGTCTGGTCAATCCCTTTGACCCACTTGGACTTTTCTCTTCTTGCCAAGTATCCGGTCAATCCCTTTGACCTACTTGGACTCTCACCAGATGTCTGGTCAACCTTGACCCATCTGGATTTCTCTTGCCTGGCTTCACTCACCAGGACTTTCCCAATTGCCTAGATTCACTCACTAGGTCTTTCATCTGGCTTCACTCACCAGGATTTTTCTCCTGCCTAGCTTCACTCACTAGGACTTCCCAATTGCCTAGCTTCACTCACTAGGTCTTTCACCTGGCTTCACTCACCAGGATTTTCCTTCTGCCTAACATCCCAGTTAGGACTTCCCAGTCAAGTATCCGGTCATCCTTGACCTACTTGACTCTTCTTCAATCAATATCTTATTGTCAAACATCTAAACCCAAACCAAGACTCAGCTTGGTCAACCAGGTCAACCTTGACCTGAGGGATGTTGCACCAATAATCTCCCCCTTTTTGATGTTTGACAATACCACAATAGCACTTACAATGCCACATGTAAGTTAGGCTAATCCCATAGCCTCATTCTTCATGCCACTAGGTAATGAAAGCATAAGTTAAGCTTTTCATTCTCCTAAGGGAAAACTCCCTCTTAGATAATGAAAGCCTAACTTACTCCCTTTCACACGTCCTTTCATTCTCCCCCTATTGGCACACATCAACCTATGCCCCCTCTTTGGGCACACTTCAACAAATCCATTTGTTGAAAACTCTCCCCCTGAAGAGTTGCTCATCATTGGTTACAACTTCACTCGTTGAACCAACATGATAATGAAGGTCTCATACCCTTCATTTATCCTTAACTTCTTCCTCAATGTAGACAAATACCCAACCTTGAGCATTTTCTAACATCTTGAGTTCCCACTTGAAATAATGAGGATATCCACTCCCCATTTCAAGTTCAAAAGCTCGTCCATGAACATTTTCTTTAAAGAAGGTTAACCACCTTCCAAGGTTCATGAAAAATAATTTTCATGCCTTTAAAGAGTCCCTCCCCCCTAAAGACATGGTGGTAACTTCTGTCATTGCACCAACAATGACTTGGAATCCCTAAACCTTTAGGAAACCCAGATTTAGAAGTTTTGAGGTTCAAATGTTCAAAATTTGAAACAAACCTCAACCTAAACTTCAATGAAGTCTTCCTTAACCATTCCATCCTTGTTTTCAACACGAAAACACCATTTTTATGTATACAAATGTATTTTAAGGGTTTGGAATGGTTACATAGACTAACCATGGTTCAAAGATGCTGAAATCAGGCCTTCCCAGCCAAAATCAGCAACTTGGATCGATTGGAGTTGGGATCCAATCGATTAAACCAACTGAATCGATCCACTGATCGATTCAATCTTCTTGGATCGATCGGCTGATCGATCTAGCGAGCTTCTGCTCGCGAGAAATGCCTTCTCAATCGATCGGCTGATCGATTGAGGAACTCCAATCGATCCACTGATCGATTAGAGACCTGAAATTGCTGAAATTCAATTTCAGCCAATTTCAGAAACCCCTAGAAAATTCTACAAAAATCCAAAAATCATGAAACTTTGTGTAGACATTATTTAGGGCATACTTAATCATGGAAAAATAGTTTTCTATGAAAATACTTCATATTTTCAAAGATTGACACAAACTTGAAAACTTGCAAAACTTTAGCGTTTTCTTCAAGTTTGTGTCTAACTATTCAATGGTGATTACTATCAAAAGATAGTCTTCACCAAGGTTTTCCAAAAACATTTTTTAAAAACATTTTCAAAACCAATATCCCATCATGTTCCTTGGGCATAATGCACATGACTTGTACATTAGCTTTCCCAATGATGGGAAAACACATAACTATGTGTTTTGATGAACTTAAAAACTCAAAAGAATGCACTAAATCAACATCTTGAGTTTTGTTCATCATCCTAACATCTCACTTGTATCTAATGTGCACTGAAACACATACAAGTCATCTTATAGGTCTTTGTGAGATGTAAGATTTTGGTTTTGCCCTATTCTAGGGATCATGCATATCTATCTAGGCATTTTGAGAGGTAGACATCCACAAAGGATGTTACTTGTTGATTTACTTGTTAAACAAATGTCACTTGTTTATTTCACTTGTTGTAAACAAATGCCACTTGTTTAACTAATGCCATATGTCCTTAATTTTTAAGGAAATAAACATAATGCATGATAATGTTATGGCATACATCAAAATAAAATAGCTTTCAAAAGAAAGATTCCTATAACTACATGATGTATGTATGGCATGACATGGTATTTTTGTATTTTTCATGATAAGTCATGAATGCAAAATACAAATAAGATAAAATATGATGTCATGGCATATTATGAGCAAACAATCATGGCAAGGTTTAGCATAAATAAAATATACCTAGATTACCTATCTAAGTATCGTTAATCTTAGCTAATCCTAAAACTTAAACCCTAGATTGCCCAAAGTGCTTCAAGAGAGTGCCAAAACCTAAATGGGCATTTCTAATTCTCTTGATTAATTTATGCCAATTGAAATTAAGCTTATCCTCAAATGTTGGCATATTCCATTTTTCCTCAAGAGTAATCACATAAATCAAGGCCCGGAGTGCCTTAAAATTTATAAGAGAATACCAAAATCCCAACTTGGGATTTCTAGGTTTTCCCAATTTATGCCTTTTAAGATAAAATCAATTTTCCACCATTAGGCACATTTTACTCTTTCAAGGAGTAAATAATATTCCATTTCATTTTCAAAGGTTAACAAAAACCTTGAAAATGCTCCTTGAGTGTCAATTTCCTCAAAGTTGGGTTAACTACCCTTCTAATCAGAGTTGACACTCTCTAACCCATCTATGGGGTAGAGAAGATGCTCCTAGGAACCCAACACCTATTGGTGCTCCTTGGATGCTCTAGGTACTCACTAGGGATAACTTCCCTAGATACCTTCCTAGTAACCTTGTTGAGCTTCTTAGAAGCCTTGGTCACATTTTCTAGGTCAACTCTAGGGATAGCCTCTCTTGTGACCTTGTTAGTGACTTTCTTAGACTTCTTAGAAGTCTTAGTCACTTTGGTTGCAAAGATACTTCTAGGGATATCTTCCCTTGTATCTTGGACTTGACCTCTAGACTTAGGGTTTGTTCCATAGCTATATGGAACCCTATGATAACTAGGCACATCCTTTTTAGCTTTGGGTTTGTATCCCAAACCTCTATGACCATTGGATGACCTTTGTGCTCCTAGACCTAGGCTATGCTCATTTTGGCCTAATAAGATATTTTCCATCCTTCTTAGGGTCTTTTCCATTTTATCAAGTCTTGACCTCAAGACTTGATTTTCCATCACTAAGTCCTTAGTTTTTGGTTTTCCATTAAGTCCATGAGCATTTTTGTTTCTAGGCTTGTAGCTACAATCCTTAGAGTTCTTGCCTAGACTTTTACCTACATTCCTAGCCTTAGGTGTAGTAGTTTTGGCATGTAGGGCCACATGCTTTTCCTTAAAGCCCTCATGCTTCCTATTCTTATGGTAAATCGCATTAAAATGATAAAAATTAGAACTATCATGCTTTTTACCATAATGTAAAGGAGTAGGCTCAATAAATGTTACCTTCTTCTTTACCTTGGAGGCTCCCCCTTGACTAATGCCTCCTTGAGCCTTGACCATCTTCTTCCCCTTGAGGCATTGACTCCGGTAATGCCCCTTTTGATTGCAAGAGAAGCATATGATATGCTCCTTGCTCTTCTTTGTTCCGGGAATGGTCTCCTCGGGCTTCTCCTTGCCCTTTTGCGCCACTTGACCCTTCTTCTTGGCCAAGTTGGGACACTTGCTCTTGTAGTGCCCACTTTCCCTACACTCAAAACAAATTATATGATTTTTATTTTTAATTGAAACATTTATACCTTCTTGTGTAGGGATGGCACTTGCTCCTCCATTTGCTATTTCTTGAATTTCGGAGGTGGCACCATCTTCTTCTTCTTCACTTGACCCGGATGTAGAAGCTTCTCCTTCTTCTTGATCCGGCGTCACCAAGGATTGCTCCCCCTCAATCCTAGATGTGGAGGCTTCATCATTTTTAACTTGAAACAAGGATTATGCTCCTCCTTGTTCCCTTCTTGGCATTCCCTTGAGGATGAAGCTTCTTGGATTTCCTCTTCTTCGGAGGTTGAGCATCTCTCAACCTCGGAGTCCTCCTCTTGGTCTTGCTCCAAAGAGTCACCCTCTCTGGATTCTTCATGATCTTGTACAGTGGAGGAATCTCTTCATGAAGCTTGGCCAATTTGCTCCATAGCTCCTTTGCATCTTCAAACTCTCCAATTTTGCAAAGGATGGTGCTTGGCAATAAATTGACCAAAAGCTTGGTCACTTTGTCATTTGCCTCGCACCTTTGGACTTGCTCCGGGCTCCATTTGCTTTTCTTTAGAACTTTGCCCTTTGAATTTCTTGGAGCCTTGAAGCCTTCCATTAGAGCAAACCATTGCTCTATCTCCATCATAAGAAAATTTTCGATTCTTGATTTCCAAGAATCGAAACTCGTAGAAGTGTATGGTGGAGCCACCCTTGTGTCAAATCCAAGCCCATCTTGGAATTGCATCTTGAAGTTGAGCTTGATAAAGTCTTGAACTTGAAGAATTTGCTCCAACTTCTTCACCCTCTAGCTTTTCTTGATATGCTTGACCCTTCCGGCGATGATTCCGGTGAAGAGCGGCCTCGCTCTGATACCACTTGTTAGGATCGAAAAGAATTTAGATATCTCCACAATAGCATGATATTGTCCACTTTGGGCCTAGACCCTCATGGCTTTACTCTTGGGCTCTCCCCAAAAGGCCTCATACCAATGGAGATATCTTTTCTCTTATAAACCCATGATCTTTCCCATGTGTTTCCAATATGGGACTATGTTTGCAACCTTGCAACCCCAACACCTGTATCCTTCACACTCACAATGCATATCAAATACAACAATAAACCTAACTTAAACCTTTGCCCAAATATCAAAACTTAGGGTACCTAGATTGCTCCAACATAAACTGTTAGATCGTAGAGCTCGCTAGAGGAGGGGGGGGTGAATAGCGATTTAAATTTTCGAATAAAGTATGCAGCGGAAATATGAATAACAATGCTAACACAAATTGGTTTTACATGATTTGGAACCTTCGTCGACTCCTACTCTAAGGTCCGTACTCGTCGAGTGCTTTCATTGGGCAATTCATTAGCAGTTTGAAAAGGTGATTACAGATGTAAGTACAAGAATGCTTAAACGAAATACCGACAACTATTGAAAAAGAAGACTTGAGCCGCAAGTTGTCGGAGAGGCTTCGCAGCATCGTAGGAGCACATCGTAGTAGAGCAGTCGTTGGAAGATGTTTATTTTTTGTTCCAGGGTCCGGTCAGCCCGTCGACCCGTCTTGACTTCGTGCTCGCTATTAGGTCAGCCCGTTGACTTAGCTGGTCTTAGTGTCAGCTATCAGGTCAGCTCGTCGACCTAGCTGGACTTCTCCTGCACATTTTGTCAAAGTGTTAGATCATATTGAAACTAACTTAAGCTTATTTTGTCATTCATCAAAACTTGAGTTAAACCGTTAATACTAACCACACTAACATAAACAAATTATTAAAAATGATTTTTTTTACTTTCCTACTTTTCTTTAAATTATGAAATAATGATATTACAAACAAAAACTACTTATTAGTAATTAAACAATTTATCAATATGTTATAACCTAGTTGATTAGAATACTAGCTATAAGCTCTCTCTCTCACACACACAGGTGACTAAGTTCAAGTTTTGATAATACCACATGTTTTAAACAAATTTTCATCAACATATATATGTATACATAAATTGAATCGACGGGCTGAACCAACGGTTAATCATTTTTATAGGCTTGCATTGTAATCAACTTGGTAGGGGTTGGACCGATTACAATTTCTGATCCAGAATCAGGTCAATGGATATCGATCTGTTGACTTGGGTTGTGACCAGGTTTATATAGCAAACAGGTATAAAACACATTGAAATAAATGTTGGTGCAAAATCCTTTAGGTCAAGGTTGATCAGATTGACTAAGCTTGAATTTACTTAAGTTTGAGTCTTGATATTTGGGTTTCGATGTTTGACAATATATGGAAATTACATATGCAATCGTCTAATTGAGGAGATTGTTGATGCAATTCCCCTTTGGTCAAGGTTTGACCAGTTAGATGTGAAGAAGAGTCAAGTACGCCAAGGTTGACCAGATACTTGTCTGAGAAAGTCCTAATTAGAGGTTAGGCAAGGGGAAGTCTTGGTGAGTGAAGACAGACAGTTGGAAATCTTGGTAAGTAAAGTCAGGTGAAAGACCTAGTGAGTGAAACTAGGCAATTTGAAAATCCTGGTGAGTAAAGTCAAGTGAAAGACCTAGTGAGTGAAGCTAGGCAGGTGAAAATCTTAGTGACTGAAGTTAGATGAAAGTTCTGGTGAGTGAAGCCAGACAGATGGAAAGTCCTAGTGAGTGCAACTATGCAGATTGAAAGTCCTGGAGAGTGAAGCCAGACACGCGGAAATCCAGATGAATCAAGGTTGACCAAATACTTGGTGTTGGGAAGTCCAAGTAGGTCAAAGAAGTAACCGAATACTTAGCATAAGGAAATCTAGATAGGTCAATGGTGACCGGACATCTGGTGGAAGGGAGTCCAAGTGGGTCATAGAGGACCGGACACTTGGCATGAGATGGTAAGTCCAAGTGGGTCAAGGTTTGTCGAATACTTGACACGAGGAGAAAAGCCTAAGTGGGTCAAAGGATTGACTGGACACTTGGGCTACGTTTGGTAGAGTGTAATCTGCCTTGTAATGTAATCAAGATTACATTACAAGGTTGATTATTTTGTTTGGTTTAATTTTAAACTTGTAATAGAATGTAACCTGAATTACAAAAGGTAGTGAAGTTTTGTAATATGGATTACAAAGTAAATACTATGTAATTCGATTACATTACAAGGTCACCGTTTAACCAAAATTTAAATGCCGAATATACCCCTAGTCCACCTTGGTCGTCGCCCACTGCCGTCGGTCGTCGCCCACTACCGTCGGTCATCGTAGTCGCCGGTTGCTGGCGGCGGCTGTCGGCGGAGGAGGCCAACGGCAGCGGCCGCTGGTTGCCGCAAGCTTCGGCTAAGGTGTCGCGACCGTCAGTAAAGGTCGCATGATATTTTTGTCATTTTATAATAATACGAATTAGATTCCTTATAAAAAATAATGGATACCAAACAAAAGAATGTAATCATCCTTGTAATCAAAGATGACATACATTACATTACCAAACGTAGTAATGTAATCAAGATTACATTACATTACAAGTAAAATTACATTACACCCAACCAAACGTAGCCTTGGTGAAGAAATCCTAGCATCCGGTCAACTGTGACCTGCTGTGACTTCTCGACCAAGTGTCCGGTCAATTCTTTAACCCACTTGGATTTTTCTCCTTGTGTCAAGTGTCTGGTCAACCTTAACCCAATTTGACTTACTATCTAATGCCAAGTGTCCAGTCTTCTATTACACATTTGAATTTCTACTCACCAGATGTCTGATCAATCTTTTGACTCACTTAGATTTTTACTACATGATTTCACTCACTAGAATTTTTCATCACTTAATTTTATTCACTAAGATTTTTTTACTTGACTTCACTCACCAAAATATCATCTGTCATATTTTACTCATTAGAATTTTTCACTTGATTTCATTAATCGTGACTTTTCTCATCGTCTAGCTGTACTCATGAAGAAACCAAAAAGTACGGGATCAGAGAATCTGTACTCATGAAAGTAAGATACTACCGGAGATAAATATACAATCTTTTTGAGTCAATTCTAAAAGAATAACAGTTTGAAGACGCAATTCTAAAAGAATATACAATCAGTTTGAGCACGCAACTTCTAAAAGAACATAGATCCCGTGGAAGCAAGAAAAGATACAGTTTGGTGAAACTTCACTTCTACTTCATCTAGATAATTCCTGTGCCCACGAGCTTTTGCATTTGTGCATGTACCTAAGGGTTCTTAGGGTACGTTTGATTATGAATTATTCTTGATAATTTTAGTTATTCATTTAATATTATCAACGAAAATCCTGTTTGATTTAGGTAATTGATAATTTCTGAATAATGCTTGACACGTCAGCAAAAGAGACATGTAACCCAAAATCAGAATACCTCGAAAAACTGAGGTTTTTCTTGATTCCAGGGTTAACGAAATTTTTTTATCCAAAATACCCTCGAATAAGAGAAAAATATAATAAAAAAGGAAAATATAAAGGAAAAAATAAATAAAATAAAATATTTTTTTTTTAAAAAATAAAAAAATTATTAAAAAATTTAAAAAAATAGAGAAAAACGTAAACAAATTTAAAAATAAAAAAAATAAAAAAATTATTAAAATATTTTAAAAAAATAGAGAAAAACGTAAACAAATTTAAAAATAATAAATAAAAATAAAAAACATAAAAAATAGGAAAAACGTAAAAAAAAATTAAAATGTAAAAAATAATAGAAAAATAAAAAAATAAAAAATTGGAAAAAAACATTTAAAAAAAACATAAAAAATAGAAAAAATAGAAAAAACGTAAAAAAAAAATGTAAAAAATTTAAAAAACTTCAAAATTTTTTAAAAACAAACAAATAAAAAAATGGGAAAAAAAATTTAAAAACTGAAAAGAAATAAAAAAACACATAAAAATAAAGAAAAATGTGAAAAATAAAAAAAAAACTTGGAGTTTAAAAGATATATATGGTTGATTTTGTAACTAAGGGTAATATAGTAAAATATTAAATTAGGTTATTCATTAAAACCTTCAAACAAACAAGTTTTTGTTGCATTAACTAGCTTGAACCAAACAACATTTGGTTATGTTTTATTCCTCATAACCTTGGTTATGAGATTTCTTGGTAATTACATAACCAAGGTTATACATGATAACTTGAACCAAACGCACCCTTAAGGTTATCCTACACTGCCTTTGGATTTTTTTTTGAAATTTGATGCACGTATATTATATAGATTTTTAGATATTATTTGACGCACATTTACTTATATTTCATAAATATAATCTATTTTGTTACAACTTATTTCATTAAAATGTTATATTTCAATTCTTTTTATTCGGAGATATAATCTTTGCTTATTTCAATTGGCATGACACATTTTAGAGTAAAATATAATTAAAATGGAGCAATTGGGTATTAGAGCAAAAAAAAACACAAGTCGTGCCCCCTAACACGGCCGTGTGCCTCCCCTACAAACATGCACACTTGCAGGCCATGCCTATTGTCCTGAATCCCACACGGCAGGGCCATGCTAGGGAGCACAGTCGTGTCATGTCAGGAAGCACGACCGTGCCTCCCCATTCCAAAGAATAACATGACTCCCGGTCGTGCCCTTAAGGCATCACTATGCCACACTTTCGACTGGCTGCATGATTTGATCGTGCCATATGGCACAACTGTGCGCGCGAAGGGCAGGGGGTCGTGCCCCCTACTATAAATGGGGAACTTCTCCCCTTTTTGACCTATCGGCGGGTTGGGGGTTCCACCCCTCTCATTGGGGAAGGAGTTTTCCCGGAGGGGAAACCCCCAAAGGGTTCATCTTCATCGATCCGCACGATCCGTCCACCTTGGAAGCAAGGAGACACTTTCAACGACACCGATTATTATGGATAAGCATTTTGCTTCTCTCTATTTTCATGTATTGAGTTGTAAAAATGTTATTTCTTTGTCTTTCGATCGTGTCTCCCTTCTCTATGGAGTACATCTCCGATTCTAGGAGTAGGAAGTAATTATGATGTGTTGATTGATGTATGAACTATATAATTGCTTATTTCCTTATCAATGATGTATTATATCATGTTCTATGTGTTGTGGCTTGTACATGTTTAACGAAATATGTGTATGGTATATGCATATGAATTGTGGTGGATTGATCACCTTATATAGGAGAAGCGCTAGGGTGTATTAACCGTACATTCTAGAACGAACCTCTTGAAAAAATATCATCCCTCTATAGAGGGATTAGCTAATTAGGGCTTAATGGATTTACACTAATTTAATTTTAAGAAGTGATTTGTTTAATATAGGAATTGTATGACTGAGGGTCCTTGGTAACAGAGGATATCTCTTTAATCGGACTTTCTATATTACCTCTTCTACTTAGTAACATTGAATGCGAATGGTGTAAACACTCTGGTATATCCTCTAATCCTCATTAGAAAGTAACTAGATAACTCTAGCGATTGTATGACCGACATGCCCATAGTAACAGAGGATATCCTTTTAATCCGACTTTCTAGAGTTACTCCTTTACTAAATGATGTTGGAATAATTATGGTTTACTAGTAATTAGGTTAGAATCCATACATAATCATAAACACGGAGGGTAAGGATATAAACAATATATAGAGATATTAACTAGCATTATAGTGAAATATAAATCCTATAATCATCCCCTCAAACCCACTCTCCTCCCATGATCACTTCCTTTCTTTCTCTCTCTTGCACTCTCTCTTCCTTTCTCTCTTATTCTCTTGTATTCGTGACCACCTGAACCTCTGACCGTCTAGATAATTCATTGTGTGAAGTCACTGGTATTTAATCAATAGTGCCTGTTGATACGGATATGGGGAGAATGGTAGAGAAGAAATTAGGGGAGAAAGGGAGGGCTTTTGGTCTTTTGGTGGGTTAGGGCTTTAAGAGAGAAAAAGGAGCACTGTAGCAGGGAAAGAAGAAGAAAAGGGTTTTCGTGTTTTCTCTCCGCGCGCCGCCCACAGAAAAAGCTTCTTCTTCCCTCTCTGATGCTGTCGCCGGAGTTGATGTCGGCCACCCCCTCTTCTCCTCCCCTTCTCCCCCTCGTTCTCAACTCCTCGCCGTCGAGACTGACAGCCTCCCTCTTCTCCTTCCCGCGACGTTGCCAACGCCGGACCGGCCATGGCTCCTCTCCAGCTTCTCCTCGTGACGCCATCATCAGATAGTCCATAGCCGTTCCTCTCCTCCGCCTCCTCTCTTCTCTCAGCAAGCACCATCGCCGGGCAGACCACTGCCCTTCTCCATTCCCTCCTCGCTACGCCGTCGCCGCCGAGACCGTCAACCGTTCTCCTCCGCCTCTCGATACCACCGCCGACTCCTCGCTGCTGGCTCCTCCTCTCTGCGTCGCTGCCGGCTCCTCCTCTCTGTGTCGCTGTCGGCTCCTCCTCTCTGCGTCGCTGCCGGCTCCTCCTCGTGTGTCGCCGCTGCCGGACCAATAGCCTCCCTCTCCTCCTCTCTGTGTATCGCCGCTGCCGGACCGACAGTCTCTCTCCCCCTCCGCCTCGCGACGTTGCCGCTAGACCCACGCCGCCGTGCGCTTTCGGCACTGGTCGAGCCTTCGAGCCAACGTCGTATTTCGTCCTTCGGGAGGTGGTTGTATTTCGACTCGTGTGCTTATGTTGTATTCTTGTCTGTGTACTGATGTTGTATCCCGGCCAGCGTGTCGATAGTTTATCCCGGTCTGCGTATCGGTGCCTTATCCCGGTCTGCGTATCGACCTAGTGTCCCGGCCTGCGTGCCAATCTCGTGTGTCGGCCTATGTGCCGATTTCGTGTGTCGGCCTGCGTGCCGATCTCGGGTCCCGGCCTACGTGCCGGTGTCGTATCCCGGTCTGCGTACCGGTGCTTTATCCCGGTCTGCGTGCTGGTATTATATCCCGACCTATAGCTCGTCTCCCGGTTCCGTGCCGCGTCCAGCTCCGCGTCTTCAGATCCAGTTCTACAGCCTGATCAGAGTCATCCACTCTTCCGGGTCGCGACAACTCGAGCCGCGTCTCGTCCGAGGGCGCCCTCTGGGCCAGGGTACGTTCTCCGTTCATATTCTTTATACGCATTTCATTATTTTATGACTTAGCCTGTTACTTATATATTCGTTGGATCTGCCTCGAGTATCGGGGTACCGGGGGCCGGGTCAACCCGGTCGCTGAATGCAGGTAGCGTTGACCAGAGGACTTTTGAAGACTTGGTCAACACGGGAGCCATCTCAGCACACCCCCCTCCGGGACGCCGCGATTCGGTCAACATTCCCATCCACCTCGCCCGGCGGTCCGTCTGACTCAGATTCCGGACGGGATCAATTTGGCGCCGTATGTGGGAACACAATAACCTGTTCCGGAACGTGAAGATGGACGACGTCGGGAGGTTCTCTGCTACTATCACAATCCCGGAGGATCTTGACGCACATACTATCTTCTATCCTCACTCCACCGGTATTCGGGAGTCGAAGGATCGAGTGGAGCTTCAGCTGGCTGACAGGGGCTGCTACCTGCATCCACAGTGCTCTGCTTCTTTCTGTGGTTATGGACTCTGCTCCCTTATATTGGCTTTACGCTCTTTATCTTTTCCCCTCGCTCCACGGGTATTTGGGAGTTGAGGGACCGAGATAGTTCCTCAGTCGGCTGACACCACTCCACGATCAGGTATGATACGCAATCAGGTATGACAAAGGCTTTATTCCCTCATGTTGCTACAGGCTTCGCTTCTAGGGGCTTCAAGGCTTATCCTCCCCCGTTCGGGGTTGAGATATCACCACTGGTCTCGGACCAGAGTATCACCACTAGTCTCGGATCGGAGTATCTCTAACGATCTCTCGGTCAGGCGATCAGACCAATTCCCAGTCGGACTTCTAGACCAATTCTCGGTCGGGCTTCCAGACCAATTCCCGGTCAGGCCTCCAGAGCAATTCCGGGTCAGGCCTTCATATTGCTTTTTTGTCAGGCCTTCTAGATCAATTCCGGGTCAGGCCTCCGGATTGCTTCTTTGTCATGCATTCAGAATGTTTCCCGGTCAGGTCTCCAGATCAGATCTGGTCAAACCTTCAGATCAATTCTTGGCCAGGTCTCCAGATCACTTTGTCAAGCATTCAGAATGTTTCCCGGTCAGGTCTCCAGATCAGATCTGGTCATACCTTCAGATCAATTCTTGGCCAGGTCTCCAGATCAAGTAATGGTCAAGCCTCCAGATCACCTCCCAGTCGGGATTCCAGACTCTCGCCCCAGTGCGAGTTATAAGTGAGCATTGCTCTCACGCGCAACCTCCCAACGACCTTCCCGGTCGGCTGTCCCAGACTCTCACCCCAGTGCGAGTTATAAGTGAGCTCTGCTCTCACGGCCAACGACAGAGCTGCTCGGTCGGCTGTCCCAGACTCTCGCCCCAGTGCGAGTTATAAGTGAGCTCTGCTCTCACTCCCAACGACCGAGCTGCTCGGTCAGCTGTCCCAGACTCTCGCCCCAGTGCGAGTTATAAGTGAGCTCTGCTCTCACGCCCAACGACCGAGCTGCTCGGTCGGCTGTCCCAGACTCTCGCCCCAGTGCGAGTTATAAGTGAGCATGCTCTCACGCCCAACGACCCCCAGACTCTTGCCCCCCGGCGAGTTATAAGTGAGCTCTGCCTCACGCCCAACGACCGAGCCGCTCGGTCGGCTGTCCCAGACTCTCGCCCCTAGTGCGAGTTATAAGTGAGCATGCTCACGCCCAACGACCGAGCCGCTCGGTCGCAGGCACTCGCCCCAGTGCGAGTTATAAGTGAGCTCTGCTCTCACGCCCAACGACCGAGCTGCTCGGTCGGCTGTCCCAGACTCTCGGCCCAGTGCGAGTTATAAGTGAACATGCTCTCACGCCCAACGACCTCTCGGTCGGCGCTCATCACTCACTCGCAGCTCTGCATGGCACTCGTCATACTCGCTTTACTCGCCGCTCTGCCCGGCACTCAGCTCCCACGTTCTGCTCACTGCTGTTGCTCGGTCGGCATTCATCGCTGCACTCGCTGCTCGGCTCGGCACTCATCGTGCACGCTTCGCCGCTCTGCTCGGCACTCAGCCTCAGCAGGTCGCTCACCGGTGTGGCACGGTTGGTACTCACCGCTGCACTCGCCGCTCTGCCCGACCCTCATCGCACTCGCTCTACTCGTCGTTCTGCCCGACACTCAGCCTCAGCAGGTCGCTCACCGCTGTGGCACGGTTGGTACTCACCGCTCACTTGCCGATCTGTCGTGCACTCATCATATTTGCTTCGCTCGCCGCTCTGTCCGGCTCTCAGCATCCGCGTTTCGTTCACCGCTGTGGCTGGGTCGACATCTACCGTGTTGGTGCAACCTTAGGTCAAGGTTGACCTGGGTGACCCGACTCGAGTTGACCTGACTCGAGGTATATTTTGATGTTTGACAAGAATAGAGAAGTTGTATTTTGATGTTTGACAAGAATAGGAACTTGGGGGATTGAGGGTGCAACCTTTGGTCAAGGTTGACCTGGTTGACCCGACTTGAGTTGACCTGATTCGGGAAAAGTCCAAGTATGGAGACTTGGCGCAGAAAAGTCCAAGCAGGGAGCTTGGCACGGGAAAAGTCCAAGTATGGAGACTTGGCACGGAAAAGTCCAAGCAGGGAGCTTGGCACGGGAAAAGTCCAAGTATGGAGACTTGGCACGGAGAAGTCCAAGCAGAGAGCTTGGCACGGGAGAAGTCCAAGTATGGAAGCTTGGTATGGGAAGTCGGAGAGGGCTCGACAGAAGTCGGAGAGGGCTCGACAGAAGTCGGAGAGGGCTCGGGAGCTCGTTCTCTGGACCAGACGAAATCGGAGAGGGTTCGGCAGCTCGTTCTCCGGACTAGGTCAGAGAGGGCTCAGGAGCTCGTTCTCTGGACCGGACGAAGTCGGAGAGGGCTCGGTAGCTCGTTCTCCGGACTAGGTCAGAGAGGGCTCGGTAGCTCGTTCTCTGGACCGAATGAGGAAGTCGGAGAGGGCTCGGTAGCTCGTTCTCCGGACTAGGTCAGAGAGGGCTCGGTAGCTCGTTCTCTAGACCGAGAAGGCTTTAGGTTTAGGGTGGGAAGCTCTAAAACCTACATAGGCATTGGATCGGTCTGTTGACCGATCCAGTGATACTTTGGTTTATCTGATCGGTCTGATGACCGATCAGTAACCAAACAGAAGCTTTCTGTGGGTTATCTGATCGGTCTGTAGACCGATCAGGAAGTGATGGAATTCAGAGGGCGATAGGAGGGGATCGGTCTGTGGACCGATCCACCTATAGTCTGATCGGTCCACAGACCGATCAGGCTTTGGAACCAACTCTCTGTGAGAGTTGGAGATCGGTCTGGGGACCGATCAGCCTAGGGCCTGTTCGGTCTACAGACCGATCAGATGTCTTGTGGACCGATCAGGGTGAAGCCTGATCGGTCCAGGCCTAGCCGTTGAGTCGCAACGGCTAGATTTCTGTGTCTTCTTTGTCTTCTTCGCAGGTGTAGGTTATAAGGCCGCTACAGTAGAAGAAGAAAGGAACTACTCTTGAGAACTTCTTCTTCCTCAAGACTGCGATCTGAGCTTTGCTGAGCTCTTCATTTCTGAAGCTTCGTGTGAGCTTCCGACGGCTGGTTTTCTAGCTGCTATTGTTGGATCCGTGAAGTTGTTGCTTCATCAACGGACTCCAGTCGACAACGAGAAGGCAAGCAAACTTGGTAGGGTGTGTTTACATTCATATTGTCCATTGTTTCTTGCTCTATTCTTTGTACTCCATTATTGCTGTTGCAAAAGGAATTGTGGTGAGGTTTCTCCACCCAGAAGGAGTTCTTATTAGCCGGTTTTCCGGGGTTTCATCCACCGACGGATAGATAGGATTCGTCCACCTTACGGACAAGCTGAGGAGTAGGAGTATCATCTCCGAACCTCGTTATATCATCGTGTTTGAGGTTTGATCTTTTCCATCTTCGTTTCTACTGTTTATTTCCGCTGCGCTAACTCAAATTGTAGGAAGAAACGAGAATTTGGGGTCGGCTATTCACACCCCCCCTCTCTAGCCACGACCGAAGATCCTAACAAGTGGTATCAGAGCCAGGTTGCTCTTCGTCGGATTAACACCCGGGGGAGCACAAGCTAGAGAATGGATCGACTTGGAGAAGACATCACGATTCCACCCTTCTACGATCGCGACGACTTCTCGTATTGGAAGGTAAGAATGAAGTATTTTCTTATGACTAACCTAGTAAATTGGAATTGTGTACAAGTAGGTTTTATTCCTCCGGTGGAAAAAGAAGGAGAACCTCTCGAGAAGAAGAAGTGGACGAAGAAACAGATCCAACGATCCATAATCAACGACGAGGTAACGAAAATCTTTGAATTTTTATTACCTAATGATATCTTGTGTAAGATAGGTGGATACAACGATGCCAAGGAGTTGTGGAACAACTTGGCTA
The DNA here is from genome assembly GCF_018446385.1 of Zingiber officinale. Taxonomy (NCBI): domain Eukaryota; kingdom Viridiplantae; phylum Streptophyta; class Magnoliopsida; order Zingiberales; family Zingiberaceae; genus Zingiber; species Zingiber officinale. The sequence goes on from NC_056001.1 coordinate 2,234,228, forward strand.
AGTTCCATGAGGGGAGCTCCAATTCAAGTTATGAAGAGGAGTCAAGTGAGCCAAGTAGCTCACATCATGGAGGTATGAAATTAGAAGTTGAGGGCTACTCAACATCTAAGGAAGAAGAGGAGAAGAGTTCTTCTTCAAGATTGGAGCAAGAAGAAGAAGCCTCTACCTCCGGAAGGGATGAAGAAGAGAGCTTATATCCATTCTCAACCCTAGGTAACTCAAGCAACTTGATTTCAAGTAAATTACATATAATGTGCTTTGAGTGTAGGGAATATGGGCATTACAAGAGTAAATGTCCAAAGAGGATTAGGAAGACTCCACCGGCACCAAAAGTCAAGGAAGCCGGAGTCCCGATACGCAAGGGCAAGGAGCACGTGGTGTGCTTTCAATGCAAGTAAAGGGGACATTATAGGAGTCAATGTCCAAGGGGGAGGACACCTCACAAGGACAAGAGACCAAGCACATCTATGGGGGGAGCTAAGGCAAACCCTAAGGTATCCTTTAAGGCACATTCTTGCAATTATAATAAGACACATGCTAGTAGTTTTATTGCAATTGTCAATAATGATAAGCTTGATAACCATAGAAACCGATACATGTGCTTAGGTGCCAAACATGTTAGCCTAGATAAGGACAATGCTAGAAATGCCAACCCTAGAGTTAACTTATCTAAGGTTAAGGAAAACCTAGATAGGAATCCCAAAACAACTAGACATATGCCTAGGAATACCTCAAAGAAAAATGGAAAATTAAAGCTTGAGGTATTAAAGAAGGAAAATCAAGTCTTGAGGTCAAGACTTGACACTTTAGAAAAGACTCTTAAGAATTTGGAGAAGTCAACTCTAGGGTCTAAGGGTCAAAAACCAAAGCCCAAGGATATGAGAGGTTTGAGTCACAAACCTAAGTCTCAAGTGGTCAAGCCCGCTTATCATAATGTTCCATTCGATTATGGAACAAGACCTAGGGCTAAGAAGACCATCACCAAGGTCACAAGGGGAGTCACCCCTAGAGTTGATCTTGATGAGTCCCAAATGACCAAGGCATTAAAGCCTAGGAGGGTCATTAGGAGGGTTGCTAGGGAAGTCATCCCTAGTGAATATTTAGTGAACCCAATGAGCTCAAATAGGTATTGGGTTCCTAGGAGCGTGATTCCTTCACGCTAGATGGTTTAGGGTGTGCCAACCTTAATTGGATAGGTAGTTAACCTACTCATGGCAAAATGTGGCATTTTAGGAATCTTCAAGGTGTAATCAAGCCTTGAAAATGAAATTAAAAATTATTCCTAAGGTGATTAGGATGTGCCAACCACATTTGAGGAATTTTCTAGGGTCAATCTAATTGGCACATAGTGATCTAAAAATCTTTAGTATATGATTTTAGGTCTATTACACTTAGAAATATAGAATTTATGGCAAAATGATCAAAATTATCAAAAATGGAACTAAAGTTAGAATTAGGTATTTTCTATACCTTTATATGTTATTTGCCATACATTGTTTGTCATATGCCATGTCATGACATCATATTTATTTTATTATCATTTGAAATGTCATGATAATGCTTAGGTTAGTTATATGTCATGCCTTATTTAAGTTTCATACTTGATGACATGACATCATGACATTGGCACATATTTCCACTTATGATATTATTTTATGTCATGTCATCATCTCTTGCATTTATGATCAATTAATTTGATTTAAGGATAGAAACACATTTTGATATGGAGATCAAATTGTTGTTTAGAAAATGCATGAGAACTTAACTTAAGATGACCTAAACTCATATCTCACATCAAAATTGACTTGGATGTGTTTGATACACCTTAGATATGTGTGAGATATTAGGATTATGAGTTAGGATCAAGGTGCATAGTTCTTGTACCTAGATGAGCCTAATTCGAATTTGAGGATCATAGGGAAAACTTGTGTACAAGTCATGTACATTTAGCCCTAAGATTGTGGTCCTAAATTGAATGGTTTAAGATCATTTCAAAATTGATTTGAAAAACATTGATGAAGCTTTTCTAGTGATAGCATTCATCATTGAGCAAGTTGATACAAAGATGGATTAACCTTGAGCTATTTCAAAGTCTTTCGAACTTTGTATCAAGATTTTAAAATAGAAGTTATTTTCATAGAAAACTATTTTTCCATGATAATATATGTTATGAGGAATGTATCCTCAAAATTTTACAATTTTTGGAATTTTCTGTAATTTTTCAGGGGTTTCTGAATTTCGGGAGAAAAAAACCAGAAATTCTTATCAGAGAGTTGTGGACCGATCAGAGAAGATCCTGATCGGTCCAGGGAAGTCTGGATTGGTCACTGGACCGATCCAGGGAAGTGTGGATCGGTCTGGTGACCGATCAGAGCGTGCCAAAATGCTGATTTTCGACTGTTGTCTGAAATTTCAGCTATGGAAGTTGGTGCTTTAGATTTCTAAAGGGTTGAAACTCTCCAAGACATTGTTGGTGCAATGGTCAAGGAGGAGTTGACCTTTAGGGGAAGTTTTACCTATTGGTCAAAGGGGAGTTGACTTTTAGGGGGAGTTTTTACTCGATTTATGAGGATGAGTGATATGAGATTATCACTAAGTTGATTGTTGTCTTTAGTATCAAGGGGGAAATTAAGGGTTTCAATGAAAGGTATGGGACTTTCATTAGGAAGAAACTCTTGACCTTGATTCACTCTTTTTGATGTGTGTCAAAAAGGGGGAGAATGTCCAGAGAATGTTCAAGGAAGAACATTGGAGTTTGGGGAGAATGTTCAGAGAATGTTCAAGGAAGAACATTGGAGTTTGGGGAGAATGTTCAGAGAATGTTCAAGGAAGAACATTGGAGAACTATTGGAAAACCTAAGTTAGGTTATCGGGTTAACCTAACTTGATTATGGTTTTTGTCAAACATCAAAAAGGGGGAGATTGTTGGTGCAACCTTAGGTCAAGGTTGACCTGGGTGACCCGACTCGAGTTGACCTGACTCGAGGTATATTTTGATGTTTGACAAGAATAGAGAAGTTGTATTTTGATGTTTGACAAGAATAGGAACTTGGGGGATTGAGGGTGCAACCTTTGATCAAGGTTGACCTGGTTGACCCGACTTGAGTTGACCTGATTCGGGAAAAGTCCAAGTATGGAGACTTGGCGCAGAAAAGTCCAAGCAGGGAGCTTAGCATGGGAAAAGTCCAAGTATGGAGACTTGGCACGGAAAAGTCCAAGCAGGGAGCTTGGCACGGAAAAGTCCAAGTATGGAAACTTGGCACGGAGAAGTCCAAGCAGAGAGCTTGGCACGGGAGAAGTCCAAGTATGGAAGCTTGGCATGGGAAGTCGGAGAGGGCTCGGGAGCTCGTTCTCTGGACCAGACGAAATCGGAGAGGGCTCGGCAGCTCGTTCTCCGGACTAGGTCAGAGAGGGCTCTCGTTCTCTGGACCAGACGAAGTCGGAGAGGGATCGGTAGCTCGTTCTCCGGACTAGGTCAGAGAGGGCTCGGTAGCTCGTTCTCTGGACCAGATGAGAAAGTCGGAGAGGGCTCGGTAGCTCGTTCTCCGGACTAGGTCAGAGAGGGCTCGGTAGCTCATTCTCTAGACCGGGAAGGCTTTAGGTTTAGGGTGGGAAGCTCTAAAATCTACATAGGCATTGGATCAGTCCACAGACCGATCAGGCTTTGGAACCAACTCTCTGTGAGAGTTGGAGATCGGTCTGGGGACCGATCAGCCTAGGGCCTGATCGGTCTACAGACCGATCAGATGTCTTGTGGACCGATCAGGGTGAAGCCTGATCGGTCCATGCCTAGCCGTTGAGTCACAACGGCTAGATTTCTGTGTCTTCTTTGTCTTCTTCGCAGGTGTAGGTTATAAGGCCGCTACAGTAGAAGAAGAAAGGAACTACTCTTGAGAACTTCTTCTTCCTCAAGACTGCGATCTGAGCTTTGCTGAGCTCTTCATTTCTGAAGCTTCGTGTGAGCTTCCGACGGCTGGTTTTCTAGCTGCTATTGTTGGATCCGTGAAGTTGCTGCTTCATCAACGGACTCCAGTCGACAACGAGAAGGCAAGCAAACTTGGTAGGGTGTGTTTACATTCATATTGTCCATTGTTTCTTGCTCTATTCTTTGTACTCCATTATTGCTGTTGCAAAAGGAATTGTGGTGAGGTTTCTCCACCCAGAAGGAGTTCTTATTAGCCGGTTTTCCGGGGTCTCATCCACCGACGGATAGATAGGATTCGTCCACCTTACGGATAAGCCGAGGAGTAGGAGTATCATCTCCGAACCTCGTTATATCGTCATGTTTGAGGTTTGATCTTTTCCATCTTCGTTTCTACTGTTTATTTCCGCTGCGCTAACTCAAATTGTAGGAAGAAACGAGAATTTGGGGTCGGCTATTCACACCCCCCCTCTCTAGCCGCGACCGAAGATCCTAACACACCGCTCACTTGTCGCTCTGCCCTTCACGTTTCGCTCATCGCTGTTGCTTGGCCGTTTGCTCAACCATTCGCTGGTACCACTCGGCTACTCATTTTACGCTGGTCGCTTAATGTTTTTCTTGGTTACGCGCTCGACACCGCTCGTCCATCATCTTTCGACTCGCTTGACCTTTTTGCCCGCTTGGTCGTCATTTTTCAGGTCGTGCTCATGGCCTTGTTCGTCGGTCCGTCTCTCTATAGCCCGGTCGCGACTTATTGTCGCTAGGTCGGCACACGCTCAAGCACGATCGCGATTTTGCGCATCCGTCATTTCACTTTATTGTCAGGTCGCGATTCGTTGTCGCTCGGTCGACACTCGTTCGGTCACGATTATGGTTTGGCTCATCCGTCATTCTCTCTATTGCTCGGTCGTGATTTATTGTCGCTCGGTCGGCACTTTCCCTGTTGCGCTCACAGCTTGGCGCGTCGATCAGTCTCTCTATCGCCCGGTCGCGATTCACTATCGCTCGGTCGGCATTCTATCGGTCGCGCTCACGGATCTGCTCGTCGATCATTCCCTCTATGGCCCGGTCGTGATCTATTGATGCTCGGTCAGTACTTTTCTCAGTCGTGCTCACGGCTCGGGCAATACTTTTCTCGGTCGCGCTCACGGCTTTGCTCGCCCATCTTTCTCTCTAGGGATTGGTCGTGATTTATTGTCGCTTGATCGCACGCTCGACACCACTCGCTCGACATTCTTGATCACTCAGTCGGCACTTTTCGGTCGCCTGATTATCGCTCGATCATTTTACTCAGCATCTCTTGATCGTCTACTCGATATCGTTCGACATCTGCTAGATCGCTCTTTTGACATTCACTCGATATGTCTTTTGTCGCTCGGTCGGCGCTTATTCTTTTCGTCGCTCGCCCAGGTACTCGTTGTCCACAGCTACTCGTTCGACGTTATGTGACAGACCAGCGATAAGACTCGGCATTCAGTAGTGATTCTGTGTTTCATTTGGATGGGTCTAGTCAGCCGGACTTGCGCCTCCTTCGACTAGACTTGAGGGGGAGGCTTGTGATACGGATATGGGGAGAATGGTAGAGAAGCAATTAGGGGAGAAAGGGAGGGCATTTTGGTCTTTTGGTGGGTTAGGGCTTTAAGAGAGAAAAAGGAGCACTGTAGCAGGGAAAGAAGAAGAAAAGGGTTTTCGTGTTTTCTCTCCGCCGCCGCCCACAAAAAAAGCTTCTTCTTCCCTCTCCGATGTTGTCGCCGGAGCTGATGCCGGCCACCCCCTCTTCTCCTCCCCTTCTCCCCCTCGTGCTCAACTCCTCGCCGTCGAGACTGACAGTCTCCCTCTTCTCCTTCCCGCGACGTTGCTGTCGTCGGACCGGCCATGGCTCCTCTCCAGCTTCTCCTCGTGACGCCATCATCAGATAGTCCATAGCCGTTCCTCTCCTCCGCCTCCTCTCTTCTCTCAGCAAGCACCACCGCCGGGCAGACCACTGCCCTTCTCCATTCCCTCCTCGCTACGCCGTCGCCGCCGAGACCATCTACCGCTCTCCTCCTCCTCTCGATGCCACCGCCGACTCCTCCTCGCTGCACCGCTGCCGACTCCTTAGTGCCGCTGCCGGCTCCTCAGCGCCGCTGCCGGCTCCTCCTCTCTGCGTCGATGCCGGCTCCTCCTCGTGTGTCGCCGCTGCCGGACCGACAACCTCCCTCTCCTCCTCTCCGCGTATCGCCGCTGCCGGACCGACAGTCTCTCTCCCCCTCCGCCTCGCGACGTTGCCGCTAGACCCACGCCGCCGTGCGCTTTCGGCACTGGTCGAGCCTTCGAGCCATCGTCGTATTTCGTCCTTCGGGAGGTGGTTGTATTTCGACTCGTGTGCTTATGATGTATTCTTGTCTGTGTACTGATGTTGTATCCCGGCCAGCGTGTCAATAGTTTATCCCAATCTGCGTATCGGTGCCTTATCCCGGTCTACGTGCCGATCTCGTCTGTCGGCCTACATGCCGATTTCGTGTGTCGTCTTGCGTGCCGATCTCGGGTCCCGGCCTACATGCCGGTGTCGTATCCCGGTCTGCGTACTGGTGCTTTATCCCGGTCTGCGTGCCGATATTATATCCCGACCTACAGCTCGTCTCCCGGTTCCGTGCCGCGTCCAGCTCCACATCTTCAGATCCAGTTCTACAGCCTGATCAGAGTCATCCACTCTTCCGGGTCGCGACAACTCGAGCCGCGTCTCATCCGAGGGCGCCCCCTGGGCCAGGGTACGTTCTCCGTTCATATTCTTTATACGCATTTCATTATTTTATGACTTAGTCTGTTACTTATATATTCGTTGGATCTGCCTCGAGTATCGGGGTACCGGGGGCCGGGTCAACCCGGTCGCTGGATGCAGGTAGCGTTGACCAGAGGACTTTTGAAGACTTGGTCAACACGGGAGCCATCTCAGCACACCCCCCCTCCGGGACGCCGCGATTCGGTCAACATTCCCATCCACCTCGCCCGACGGTCCGTCTGACTCAGATTCCGGACGGGCTCACCTGTGATTCGACATCTTTTTATTACTGACAACGTGATCATGCACTTGCAGCTTAATATAAGAACTGGAAGTCAATCAAGACCTAAAAGGAAGATAAAAATTTAATAATTCCACATGGAACTAAAAATGCAAATGGTATGAATTAAATACGGGAACTAAAAGGTACTGCATAACATGGTCTGTTAGAATGATTTGTAATTCTAGGATCTGCATAGCCTTTGTCGGGAAACAAATTCGAGTAAATAACATATACAAAAGTGAACTATTTATGACAATAAGTGATGTACTAATCCGTCTCTCTTTAGATTCCTCTAGACTAATTTTCCCCTAGTTTTATTGATCTATTCAATGCACTCGAAACAAGATAATGAATATTATTGCTAATCTCAAGCAAAACATAAAAAAACATTGAAGTAAGAAATTTTCTAGTTTCAAGAACTAAAATAGTATAACTGAAGCAAGAACTTTGCAATAGCATACTCTTTTCATAAGGAATTGAATTGCACCTTTCCTTGTGTATCCTTAGAAAATGATGGATTCAGCTCAATGCACTTCTCGACATCTTTAAGACCTTAAAGCAAAACACCCAACTTTGTGTAACACACTGCACTATTGCCGTAAACCTTTAAAAACTCAAGCTTTCAAATGTCAAAGTTCTATGAAAAAAACTGAGTAGGAGTTAGAATTATTATTAGCAAGTGGGTGTTTTTGATTGCATAACACAATCTAGGCAAAATTACAATGAGCACAAAAGGTTCTAGGCAGAATTATAATTGCTATCCACTGACATATCATCTACTTGTTTAAGACATACAAGAAACTTCATACAATCTTTTGATTACATCAAGATAAAAGTTCATCATCTAGAGAGCAACTTCAGTGCATAAAGCAGCAAGGCCAGCCCCAACATAGTCATGTGTCAGCAATCATTTCCAAATCAACCTGCATTATATAAATCAAATTGCAAAAGATCAACATTTTTTGCCACATGTTTATTGAACAAGGTAACAACAATCGACAATGATTACGTACATCATCAGATAGCTTCAAGGTCAATTTAAATAAAATATAATATTTAAACATGTCATTGATTATTATGTCACCAGTGTTGTCGAAGAAGACGAGTCCATTATAATTTTTGATAATTCTGATAAAAAATAATATAAGTTAAATAAATACTTTATAAGTTTATAATAATAAATAAAAATCTAATTATATTTTTTATAAAAAGAAAAACTTACCGCTTTCAAGTTTTTCCACATCCTCTAAAATTTCATCAATGTTGAGTGATTTCAAATTTAACCGAAGTCAATTTTGAGTACAAATAAGACTTTGTACCACCTTAGGAGTCAATGAACTCCTAAAACAATCAAGTAACTGCCCACTAATACTGAAAGCATATTCTGAAGCAATTGTTGATATCGAAATAGCTAAAGCATCACATCAATATGAGCAAGTATAGGAAATTTGTGACAATTTTACTTCCACTATCCAAAAATGTCAAAAGTATCATAATACTTTTCAACTATTTCATTAAGATACTTATCTAATTCTAACATATTGTCATCACCAAAAACTTATACCTTTTGTTTCTTATACTGTGCTAAAAAAATTTGTCTTTTCAAATCACTCATATTTTTTGAAGTATTGTCATTGTTGACTATGATTTTGAAATAGATATAACTTTTGAAGTATTACATTGAGGCTCCATTTTTCCTTATAATTCTTGTACAAAGCAAATAAAGTGGCCTTTATTATCTTTCCTACTCTTTTATCCTTCTCATCTCCATATAATTAAATCAACATAAATTCTATAGAATCCAATTTATGCCTTGGATCAAGCATCATCGCAATATAAAGCAACTTATTCATTTTCTCAGGATCTTCCCAATACTTGTCAAATTTATTTTTCATTTTAATTCTCATCGAATACACATCAAGATCATCACTTTCTTGGCTCTCCTTCAAGATGATAGGAATATAACTAAACTCATATGCAAAAGTATTGGGTGTGACATACAAAGATCCTGAAACTTTTAATGTTAGCTCATAAAAAACTCGCAGTAGAGATGTAGAAAGTCTAACATTATCCCAATTTACACTTGTTGGCTTCCCATTAAATGTCTTTAATTCTCTTTTAGGTTTACCATTTGATTCAAATATCATCTCTCCATTCTCATTCAAAATAGTATGTCATTCTATATATTGAAAATCTAATTTAGAATATGGATCTTGTTCATCAAACCTATCAAAAGCTCTTTCAAATTTTTGAGCTGTATTTAACATCAAGAAAATTGAGTTCCATCTAGTTGGTACATCTAAACATAATGAGTTATTGCTTTCAATTTTTTCATTCTCAACACATTCTTTAAACTTGTTTAATCTAGAGGAGGATAGGTTAACATATTTAATTGCATTCCTAACCTTCATAACAGATTGATTTATATTTTTAAGTCATCGGCATTAATTAATTGATTATATGAGCCACACATTCCATATGAACATATTCTCCATTCAACTTAATGGAATCCCAATTAATCATTTTTTTTATGAAACTATTGATAGCAACATCATTTGAACTTGCATTATCAAATGTAATTGTGAAATTTCTGTTAATTCCTCAACCTCTCAAGTAATTTTCAATGGCTAAACTAATAGCATCGCCTTTATAACTTATAATTGGACAAAAATTGAGAATTATTTTTTGTAAATTTTAATTTGTATCAATAAAATGAATTGTTAAACACATATAATTAATTTTTTGAATAAAATGAATTGTTAAACACATATAATTAATTTTTTGAATCGATGCCCATGTATCAGTAGGCGGGATCCTCTGGTTCATAATTTACAGACCAGAGGATGGTCCACTACCTTTGATTGATGGATTATGATAGACTCCACCTTTTAATATGTAGGGTCCATAAAAAATGGACCAATCCATGCAGTGGATCATCCTCTGATTTGCAAATGTAGACCAGAGGATCTGTCCTGATGTACTAGTGGACAAACAAACTCTGTGTCGAATCATGCAACAATTTTTTTTTAATTTATCCCTTTCAACGTATATAATTCAACATAATTATGTGCAATCGTCCATCTTGAAGGAATTTAAAACTTTGGACATACCATATCCATAAATGGTCAAATCCTTCTTGTTCTATAAATTTGAAACGGAGTTAATCCATTAGATCATTCAAGCTAATGCTTTTCTAGATGTATTTTGATCAAATTTCCAAGAAGTTAGACACACTTCACCCTCTTGAACTTTGTAAACTTAACTGTGCTTGAGTTTTTTCAACAACATCAGGGTGTTTTTAACATGAGATAATATGATATCTCAAGCTTGTTATTTCATTCTTATATGGATCACAAAAAATTCTTTATCACAATATTTGCATTTGACTTTTATCTCCGATGCATCATTAGTAAACTTTATGAAATGATCTCATACTTCACTTCTTGATTTCATTGATTTTTGATCTGTCCGGGCACTGAGTCGACGGATGCTGGGGATGTGACACGCTCAGCTGTCTCCGACTGGTGGTGTAGCTCTCCGACGAACCTGCAAAGAAGCCGAGCCGGGAGGGGTTTCCCGGCGACGACCCTCCGACGCTTAAGTCAGGCAACGAGAGAGGCAGCGTAATGTGGCTACAGTAGAGAGTTTCGCATACCTTCGTCGACGTCTAGGGTCCTTATATAGGACCCCGGGGAAGCGTGGGCACACTCCCTGATGCGTGCACGCTTCCCCAAACATACCTTAACGAGCATGTGTCAGAAAAGTACCTCTGGCGCCATTCCGCAATCGTCCGAGCATATCCCGGATGTGACGGTGGAAGCTTCTACCGTATGATCCTGTGTACGGCTCGACCGCCAACTCTGCTGCATGTCGGCGGCAGACGTCTCGAGGATGATGTTATCTCCTGTCTCCTTTGTCCTCTTGCGATCCCTGTCTGTTCCAGGGTCGAGCGGTTAAGCCGCTCGGCAAGCATGTCACTCCTACCTCGGTCTTATGCTCGAATGAGATTGCTCCTGCCTCTGTTGTCGGGTGCCCCGACCGAACAGACATCCCACTCAGCCTTAAAACTTTTTTACCTTTTTGAGCACCGGAAACCCGACCCCCAGTCGGGTTGTCTTCCTTCGGTTCAGGGGATTCACGGCCGGTCAGCTAGATTTCTCCCGGTCAGTCAGCCAGAAATGTCCGGTCGGTCGGCCTGTTTCATCCGCTCGGTTATGTCTCAGGGTTGAATCTCCTGACTTTTGACCTCCACGTGTCGTTGACCTTCCGTCCATGAGAGTCCCCCGTCCTTATCACCGGATCACATGTCTTCCCTTCAAGTCTAGTCGAAGGAGGCTCTAAGTCCGACTGACTGGACTATGAGCTTGGTCGAGCGACATTCACTTTTCCGCTCCTGAAAGTGTATTTCCGATCAGCTCTAAGAGGCCCCTTAGGTCGATCGGCGAGTTGATGGTCATGCCTTGGTAGTTTTGATTTCCATTCGTTGTTTGTTGCGCTTATGTTTTGGGGGCGATCGGAGTAGTCGGGTCTCTTCGGAATTCGTGCCAATCCTCATTAAGCTGCCCACGCGCGAGTAATGGCTCTCATTAAATGCCGCCCAATAGCTGGTCGCCACTTGGCAAATCCGCCGTCATTGTACGGCGAGGGCGTCAACTTTGATTGGACAGGCGTCGGTTCAAATCTGACGGTCCGATGCTGACGCTCGTTCCGATCACCTGGATCGGACGGTTGTAGTGGATTGAGTCCGGGGTTTATGAAGCGCCGACGATGACCCTCCTTCTATCGTTCTTGCCTTCGCGTTTTTGGCGATTCCTCTCGTAACCATCTTCCAATTCGCTCGCCTCGGTGCTCCGATGAACTTCCAACCCTCTCCTTCACGCTTTGCTCCTAGTAAGCCTTCTCCTATCTCTACTTTCTTCCGTTTTCTTCTTTCTGGTGGTCTTTGCATTCGTTCGATATAGTTTCTGTTTTCTTCGTCAACCCTTTCACTTTTCTTTCCTCGGTCCTTTCTTCCTTGGTACTGTTCCGGCAATGGCTAGCACCTCGCAGCCTTCGGATCCCTCTCCCAGCTTATGGTATATGACCATGGTAAGCCGGTTTGATGAGACTGACACGGGATGCTTCCTTAACGAATTCGAACTTCCTCCTGACCATAGACTAGCTTTGGCCACCTCTTCTAATCGGCCCCACAATCCGCCGACCGGCACCGTTTGCTTCTTTCGTGACCAATTTGTGGCCGGTCTGCGCTTCCCTCTACACCCCTTTATCCGTGAAGTTTGTAATTACTTCCACATCCCGCTCGGCCAACTTGTCCTTTAGTCCCGCTCGGCCAAGTTTGTAATTACTTCCACATTCCTTTAGTCCCCAGAATTTTCCATTACTTCTATTATCCCAAACAGTCCGAGTGGGGTACTTTCCTTTTCCAATCGCGGATCGGCCTCGTCTTCTTCGATAAGATGCCGACCTCGAACAAACACTGGAAGGAAAGTTATTTTTACCTTCGCTTTCCCGAACTGCCATCCTTTCGCACCCAGTGGCAGACCACTGTGCCGAGCCCTCCGGACCTCGGTAGATATAAGAGCCAGCCGGATTATCTTCATGCGGCCAATCTATTAGCCGGTCAGAGGTTCAACATCAACAAGCTACTCCACGAAGGGGTGTTGTACATATTCGGCTTGAACCCGATCCGAAAGAAGCTCCCGAGCAGCATGGGTAAGTACTTTCCTTGTCCTCTTTCCTTTTGGTCTAATTGATTTATTTTTCTGTTATGCAGCTGACATCATGTGGCGCGCCAAGGTTGCTGATCCGCTGAAGTTGAAAGCTGCTGAAATGGAGGCGGTGGTGGCCAAGGAGATGGCCGATCGAGGCATCGAGCCGGTCGACTCGCATGAGGGCGAAAGCGGAGGAACTCCAACTGAGGCCCAAGGGTCTGCCGCTCAGGTCCCTGCAACTGGAGCGGCCGGGGATGCTATCTCTTCGGCTGGTCAGCAGCCTACGTCAGAGGACGCGGAGCGCTCGGCGGGTGATTCCCCATTGATAATACACAAGCGGCGCCGGACGGCCATTGCGCAGGAGGAGCCGATGGTCGGGCTAGTCGACGTCCCCTTAGAGGCAATCAACCCGCCACCCGCCGCACATGAGGGCATCTCGTCTGATCGGACTCCCTCCCAGCTCGACCAGCCAGCAGCTTCAATTGGGGCGCAACCCGTTAGTTCTTTGCCCCGGGTTCGCCTTCGGCTCAAGCGCTCGGACATTACTTCTGCGCCGCTCGGCGAGTCGTCCAAACGAGCCGTTTCTTCCCAATCGGATCCGAGCGGTCGTCGAGTGATCAAATTCGTCCTCCGTCTTCCCACCGAGGAGTTCCTCTTGGCGACGGATCAGCCCACTGCTCCCGAGCATCAAGTTACTATTAGAGGGCCGCTTGCCAAGACGTGGGAAGATGCAAGGGCTCGCGTTGCCTTGATGACTCCCGGTCAGCTAGCAGACAGCCATATGCAGCAAGCCACCGGGGTATGTTTCTTAACACGCTATTATGACGACTTCACCAGGTTCCTGACATTATCCCTTCCGAACGCAGCAATGGATGGAGAACATTGTTGTCAGCAGTCGTCTAGCCGAACTGGGGGAGGAGTTGAAGAAACTCCAAATTTCTGGAGGGGCGCCGGCTGAAGGGCCCTCGTATGCTACGCTTAGGTCCGAGCTGACCCAGACAGAAAAACTGCTAGCGGTCGAGCGGCACAAGTCTTCCGGCTTGGAAACCAGGGTAGCTGGACTCGAAAACCAAGTCAAGTCCCATGACCACCAGATCACTGTGGCCACCAACAGAAAAAATAGGGTCGTTGCTGATCTGGACGCGATGAAGGTGCAGGTCCGAGGGCTGGATCAACGCGTTACAGAATTGACCGACCTGCTATCTGCTGAGAAAGAGAGTCGATCTGCCACTGAAGCCCAACTGCAGGCAGATAAGCAAGATCTCCAAGGAGCACTCGACGCCTCCCGAGCGGCGCTCAAGGAATACCAGGACGGAGAAGCTGCCCGCTTCCAGGCGATGAAACAGAACTACCTCCAATCGGACGCATTTAGTGACGAGTTTAGCGATCGGCTGGTTGTGTCCTTTGAAGAGGCCATCCGGGCGACAACTGTCTACCTGAAAGCCAAGGGACATCTCCCTGAGACTACCTCCATTCCCGCTCGAGACATGGCCAGCCTGCAAGAAGCTATTCCCGAATCCATCTTCGAACCCCTGGAGTGAGGAGAGCCTCTAGTTTATCTTTCTATTTCAAGTTTCTTTTGCATCCCTGCCGCCCGGCAAGTTAATGTCATCTAATTTACCTTTAGTCAATATCACAAACTTGTCTTCGCTGATGTCTACTTGAGCCCGTACTTTCCGAGCAGCATTTGTTAGTGTTCACTTGACTCTCGGTTAGCGAATTTTAAATGTAGCTTGGAATGCCAACTTTCTCTGTTAGCCTTCCCGCACGGAATTTCGTAACTTTGCAGATCGATCAAAGGATCTCCTACTCTGCTTGGCCTTTCTTGATTTCTTCACCATGGCGCTCGGTCAAATGACTCTCCATTTTTTATCGAATTTCTACTAACATCGCCGCTCGACGGTCTTCAAGCGACCTTAGGGTTTAACGTCGGAGCTCGACGGTCTTCCGACCGGAGGGTTTATAGTCGCCGATTTGACTCTAGGGTTTAACGTCGGAGCTCGACGGTCTTCAGGCCAGGGGGTTTATAGTCGCCGGTTCGACTATAGGGTTTAACGTCGGAGCTCGACGGTCTTCAGGCCGGGGGGTTTATAGTCGCCAGTTCGACTCTAGGGTTTAACGTCGGAGCTTGACGGTCTTCAAGGCGGGGGGTTTATAGTCGTCGGTTCGACTCTAGGGTTTAACGTCGGAGCTCGACGGTCTTCAGGCCGGGGGATTTATGGCCGCCGGTTCGACTCTAGGGTTTAACGTCGGAGCTCGACGGTCTTCAGGCCGGGGGGTTTATAGTCGCCGGTTCGACTCTAGGGTTTAACGTCGGAGCTCGACGGTCTTCTAATAAAGCTCAAACCCGACCGAACGGTACGGGGTCTTCGTCATCGAGCCGATGGCTCGGATAATATACGCCCGGCCGATCGGCACGGGGTCTTCGTCATCGAGCCGATGGCTCGGATAATATACGCCCGGCCGATCGGCACGGGGCCTTCATCATCGAACCGATGGCTCGGATAATATACTCCCGGCCGAACGACACAGGGTCTTCCCTCGCGCTCATGCAGCTACCCGCTTGGCGCA
Organism: Zingiber officinale; assembly: GCF_018446385.1. Classification (NCBI taxonomy): domain Eukaryota; kingdom Viridiplantae; phylum Streptophyta; class Magnoliopsida; order Zingiberales; family Zingiberaceae; genus Zingiber; species Zingiber officinale. The sequence goes on from NC_056001.1 coordinate 2,249,476, forward strand.
CAATGCTCAGGCCTTTGTTTTGTTCCTATAGCTTTCATTCCTGCAGCCAGAAGATACATCCGAACAGAATATTCATGAAAATATGTTACATCGGCGCACCTTTCATCCGGCCCGATAGGGCTGGAGGTGGTTTGCGCTCCACGGCCTACCCAGCCGTTGTCCATCCTCATCCTCCAAGTAGTAGGCCCCAAATCGGAGTTTCTCGATGACCTTGAAGGGTCCCGCCCAGGGAGCCTCCAACTTGCCTACGTCCTCGACCGACTTCACTTTCTTCCAGACCAAGTCGTCTACCTGGAATGCTCGAGGAATCACGCGGCGGTTGTAGTTTTGCTTCATTCTCTGCCTGTAGGCCATCAGCCGGACGAACGCTTTGGCTCATTCCTCGTCGATCAAGTCTAGTTCTAGCTGCCTTCGCTCGGAGTTATCTTCGTCGTAGTTCTGGATCCAGACGGATTCTACGCCGACTTCGACTGGGACGACCGCCTCACCTCCATACACCAAGTGGAACAGTGTTACTCCCGTTCCCTCCTTAGGGGTCATGCGGATTGCCCATAGGACCCCCGGCAGCTCGTCCACCCAGCTTCCTCCCATGTGGTCGAGCCGAGCCCGAAGAATTCGGAGTATCTCCCGGTTGGCTACTTCGGCTTGACCATTGCTTTGGGGATACGCCACGGACGTGAAGTGCTGCTTAATGTCATATCCATTGCACCATTCCTCGAGCTGCTTTCCGACGAACTGCCGCCCGTTGTCCGAGACGAGCCGACGCGGGATGCCGAATCGACAGATGATGTGCTGCCAGATGAATTTCTTGACCATCTGCTCAGTCATCTTGGCCAGTGGCTCGGCCTCCACCCACTTGGAGAAGTAATCTACTGCCACCAATAGAAACTTCCGTTGTCCGGTCGCCATAGGGAAGGGTCTTACGATGTCCATGCCCCATTGGTCGAACGGGCAGGACACTGTGGACGCTTTCATTTCTTCCGTCAGCCTGTGATAACAGCTATGGTACTTCTGACAGGAAAGACACGTTGCGACGGTTCGAGCGGCGTCCTCGTGTAGCGTTGGCCAGAAGTATCCGGCCAGCAGGATCTTCCTAGCCAAAGACCGCCCGCCGGATGGCCTCCACAAGATCCTTGGTGCACTTCCTGAAGAATGTACTCGGCGTCTTCCGAACTAACACACTTCAGAAGAGGTCGGGAGAACGCCTTTTTGTAAAGTTGATCTCCGATGAGCGTGAACCGGCCGGCTCTCCTCCTTAGTAGTTGGGCTTCTTCCCGATCGGACGGCGTGTCGCCCGAGCGCAGAAACTCCGTGATGTTTGTCCTCCAATCGCTCGGGAAGGTGAGGTCATCCATCCGGTCCACATGCGCTACCAGAGATACTTGCTCAATTGGTTGTTGGATGACGACCGGTGATATTGAGCTAGCGAGTTTGGCTAACTCATCTGTCGCCTGGTTCTCCGCTCGGGGTATCTTCAGGACCACTACCTTGGTGAAGCCGGTCTTGAGTTTTTCAAAGGCATCCGCGTACAATCTGAGCCTTGCATTGTTTATCTCAAAAGCGCCCATGAGTTGTTGAGCGGCCAATTGGGAATCTGAGTGGATCACCACCCGGTTGGCTCCAACATGTCGTGCAGCCTGCAGTCCGGCTATGAGGGCTTCGTATTCTATCTCATTATTTGTTGCCCGATAGTCCAGCCGGACGGACAAATGCATCTGCTCTCCCTGAGGCGAAAGTAGCAGGATTCCAATTCCGCTTCCGAGCCGAGTGGACGATCCGTCCACATATATTTTTCATGTAGCTTCGGGCTTGGGCTGCTGTACCTCAGTCACGAAATCTGCCAAGGACTGTGCTTTGATCGCCGAGCGGGGTTGGTATTGGATGTCAAATTCGCTCAACTCCATTGTCCACTTGATGAGTCGTCCGGATGCTTCAGGGTTCAGGAGTACCCTTGCTAGGGGCTGTTCGTCATCACAATAATGGTGTGCACCAAAAAGTAAGGGCGCAACCTCCGAGCGGCAAGGACCAAGGCGAAAGCCAGCTTCTCGAGATCAGTGTAGTGAGACTCCGCATCTTTTAACATATGGCTTAAAAAGTACACTAGCTGTTCCTCACCGCTCGACCTTACTAATGCTGATCCCACAGCATGCTCAGTTGAAGATAAATAAATGCGGAGCGGCTCACCTACGGCTGATTTCTCCAACACGGGTAAGGAATTCAGATAAGTCTTCAATTCCTCGAATGCCCGATCGCACTCCTCGTCCCATTGGAACTTGGTGGCTTTACGGAGAATCTTGAAAAATGGCAAGCTCCGATCGGCGGTTTTAGAGATGAACCTTGATAGTGCCGTTATCCGACCGGTGAGACGCTGTACCTCTCGGAGATTTCTGGGCGGCGGCATGTCCTGCAATGCCTTTATCTTGCTGGGGTTCGCCTCTATACCCCGCTCGGTCACAATGTAGCCCAGGAAGCGTCCGCCTTTTGCTCCGAACAGGTACTTCTGAGGGTTAAGTTTGACGCCATACCTTCTCAATGTTTGGAAGGTCTCCTCCATGTCCGCGTAGAGATCGGCCGCCCGGAAGGACTTGATAAGTATGTCGTCCACGTAGACTTCCAAGTTGCGTCCGATCTGCTCCCTGAAGACCTTGTTCATCAGACGCTGGTAGGTGGCTCCTGCGTTCTTCAGCCCGAACGGCATTACATTGTAGCAGTAGGTGACGTCCGCTGTGACGAAGCTGACCTTCTCTTGGTCTTCTCGGGCGAGCGACACTTTATGGTAGCCTTGGTATGCATCCAGCATGCATATCAGCTCGCATCCGGCCGTGGAGTCCACCAGTTGATCGATCTGGGGCAGGGGGTAGAAGTCCTTCGGGCATGCCTTGTTCAAGTCTCGGAAGTTGATGAAGACTCTCCACTTGTTGCTCGGCTTGGAGACTAGAACCACATTGGCAAGCCAACTTGGGAATTGCACTTCCCTTACGTGGCCGGCCTCTAGAAGCTTTTCGACCTCCGCCCGGATGATTACATTTTGCTCCGCGCTGAAGTCTCTCTTCCTTTGCTTCACCGGACGAGCGTCCAGACGGACGTGAAGTTCATGCTGAGCTACGCTTGGCGAGACCCCTGGAAGCTCATGGGTCGACCAAGCGAAGACGTCGCAGTTTCGCCGTAAGCATTCGATCAACTTCTCCCTTTGCTTCGCCTTCAGGTCGGACGCTATAAAGGTGGTAGCCTCCGGTCGAGAAGAGTCAATCTGCACCTCCTCCTTTTCTTCATAAACCAAAGAAGGTGGTTTCTCGGTTATAGTATTTACTTCGACCCACAGTACTTTCCGAGCGGACTTGGCCTCAGCTCGGACCATCTCCACATAGCATCTTCGGGCGGCCAGTTGATCTCCCCGCACTTCCCCTACTTGATCTTCCACCGGGAACTTAATCTTCTGGCAGAAGGTAGAGACGACCGCCCGGAACTCATTGAGAGCCGGTCGTCCCAAGATAACGTTGTACGCCGAAAGAGCATCAACCACGATGAAGGTGGCGGTCCTTGTCCTTCTGAGCGGCTCCTCGCCCAACGAGATAGCTAACCGGACTTGGCCGACCGGCAAGACTTCATTCCCAGTGAACCCGTAGAGGGGGGTCGTCATTGGCCGGAGTTCAGCTCGGTCTATTTGCAGTTGGTCGAAGGCCATCTTGAATATTATGTTGACCGAGCTGCCTGTGTCAATGAAAATGTGGTGAATAGTAGTTAGTTATTACCGCTCGAATGATCAGGGCGTCATCATGTGGGACTTCGACTCCTTCGAGGTCCTTGGGCCCGAAGCTGATCTCGGGTTCGCTCGCCCTCTCTCGGCTGCAATCGACCGCGTGGATCGTGAGCTGCCTCGCGTGTGCCTTCCTTGCTCGGTTGGAATCACCTCCGGTCGGCCCTCCGGCGATGATGTTGATTTCGCCTCTCGAGGCATTTCCTCTGTTCTCTTCCTCCCGAGCGAGCGACTTTTGTCGTTCATGCGACGCCTGGGGATTAGATTTGTGCGGTTGGTTAGGGTGCCTCTCGGGTGATTCCCTGGCTGCCCGCCGCCCGGCATCCTGGTGCTGATGTCGCCTATCAGGTGATGGGGATCGGCGGCGATAACATCTGGGAGCGGGATTACCGATCGGAGGGAGACTCCGGCAATCCCGGGTGTTGTGTGTGGCAGTTTGGTGGAGCGAGCAAAACATTGGGGTCCATACCTTCCCCTTGGGCCTGGGCCGATCAGCCGCAACTTGCTGGATGGCATGCAGCCGAGGGTGCTAATGAGGACGGGCGGCTTCGGTTCTCGGTCCTCTGGGTGGTTGGTGACTGACGAGCTGCTTCCGCTCGGCGGAAGCTGGTTGGTTACTCAGGGCTTCCTTCCTTCTCGCCGCCTGGGCTTCCTCCACATTGATGTATTCGTTAACCTTGTGCAGCATGTGGTCGTAGTCCCTGGGCGGCTTCCGGATGAGCGAGCGAAAGAAGTCACCGTCCACGAGCCCTTGCGTAAACGCGTTCATCATTGTTTCCGAGGTGACCGTTGGAATATCCATGGTCACCTGGTTGAAGCGCTGAATGTACGCTCGGAGCGGCTCTCTCGCGCCTTGTTTGACGGCTAACAGGTTGATGCTTGTCTTCTAGTGGCGCCTGTTGCTTGCAAAATGATGGAGGAACGCTGTTCGGAATTCCTTGAAGCTTGTGATGGATCCGTCCGGCAGTCTCCGAAACCACCGATGCGCCGATCCCGAAAGCGTGGTGAGGAACACTCGACACTTTACACCATCTGTGTATTGATACAGAGTGGTGGTGCTGTCGAACTTACCCAGGTGGTTGTCTGGGTCGGTTGTCGCGTTGTACTCCCCGATCGCGGGGGGCGCATAATGCTTGGGCAGCGGATTGCGAAGAATGACGTCTGAAAACTGTCGGTTGATCCGCTCGGGTGACGCGTTCGTTCGGGGAGCCTTTCCTTTTCTGACGTCCCGGGCGGGCGTTTCGTCCGATGAAGATCCCTTGTCTTGATTAGCTTGCGCTACCTCCGAGGGCGTCTGGAACAGAGCCCGATAAAAAGGTATCGGGGCGGGTGGTGCCCCCATCTGAGTGCTAACCGGCCCCTTGTTTTGCCCCCATATTGAGAGCTGCTCCTGCCTGTCTTCGGGCGGCGCTCGGCCCCCCGAGGCTGATGTCGCCTGCTGCGCTGCCTGCTCGGCCTGAGCTTTCTGCTGCTGCTCCACGATTTTTGCTGCTCGCGCTTGGACGAATGTTTCGAGCTCTTCGGGAGAGAGCGTTACCAGAAGTTGACGTCCAGCTTCTTCCATCTTCTTGACTCGGATTCAGGTGTGTTCCCACAGACGGCGCCAATTTGATCCTGTCCGGGCGCTGAGTCGACAGATGCTGGGGATGTGGTACGCTCCGCTGTCTCCGACTGGTGGTGTAGCTTTCCGACGAACCTACAAAGAAGCCGAGCCGGGAGGGGTTTCCCGGCGACGGCCCTCCGACGCTCAAGTCAGGCAACGAGAGAGGCAGCGTAATGTGGCTACAGTAGAGAGTTTCGCATACCTTCGTCGACGTCTAGGGTCCTTATATAGGACCCCAGGGAAGCGTGGGCACACTCCCCGATGCGTGCACGCTTCCCCAAACATACCTTAATGAGCCTGTGTCAGAAAAGTACCTCTGGCGCCATTCCGCAATCGTCCGAGCATATCCCGGATGTGACGGTGGAAGCTTCCACCGTATGATCCTGTGTACGGCTCGGCCGCCAACTCTGCTGCATGTCGGCGGCAAACGTCTCGAGGATGATGTTATCTCCTGTCTCCTTTGTCCTCTTGCGATCCCTGTCTATTCCAGGGCCGAGCGGTTAAGCCGCTCGGCGAGCATGTCACTCCTACCTCGGTCGTGTGCTCGGATGAGATTGCTCCTGCCTCTGTTGCCGGGTGCCCCGACCGAACGGACATCCCGCTCAGCCTTAAAACTTTTTTACCTTTTTGAGCACTGGAAACCTGACCCCCAGTCGGGTTGTCTTCCTTCGGTTTAGGGGATTCACGGCCGGTCAGCTAGATTTCTCCCGGTCGGTCAGCCAGAAATGTCTGGTCGGTCGGCCTGTTTCGTCCGCTCGGTTATGTATCAGGGTTGAATCTCCTGACCTTTGACCTCCACGTGCCGTTGACCTTCCGTCCACGAGGGTCCCCCGTCCTTATCACCGGATGACTTTTCATTTGGTTACCTTTCAATTGGAATCTATAGCATTTTTTGTTCCCACAGAAGGACCAATTTCAGATTGTGGTATCAAAAAATTATTATTAACATCCATATTTGATAAATCTCCTTACATTGATAGCAGACAAATACTGATCACAAATGCACAAATACTATTCAAAATATTGTAAAGGTGTGATAACACTGTTTAAAATATACATGACTAAAACTGAGAGATAAATATAAAACTCAACTAAGACTAAACATGATGATACTTATTATCAGGATTCATAATATCTAGTCACTGTTAAATACTTAAGTTCAACAAAGAATTCATATGTCATGCAAGATCAATGATTACTAATTTCAAAATATTGAGTAAGTAGGTATCTTAACTTCATACTTACCCACACTGTGGCGCGGGGTTGAGGAGGCTCGAGAGGAATTAGCACTCGAGCCGGCAGTGAGATCTAGCGACAGGAAAAGGGAGGGCTAGCAATGAGCAGGGAGGAACGGTGGAGATGCGGAGTTGCAGTTGCTCGGTGATGGGTGGAGGGAGGGTTGAGCAAGGAGGACTAACAAAGAGAGCGACGGGAGGATGGAAGGCTGCTGAGGCAGGAGGACCGATGGAGAGAGTTACGAATGGAGGAAGGGTTGAGTAGTAAGCAGAAGGACCGTGGAGATGCTCGGCGACTGGAGGAGGGACAATTAAGCAGGGAGGACCGACGAAGATGTGGAGTCGCTCTGTAACGGGAGGAGGGGGGGCTGAGCAAGGTGGACTAGAGGAGATGCGGAGTGGTAGGTTCGATGAGATAGCGACTAGAGGAGAGAAGGCTGAGCAGGATGGACCGACATAATTATAGGTGATCGGCGACGAGAGCAACAGAGAGGATCGAGAACGGGAGTCGGGAGGGGAGCGTGAACAACAAGGGAGGAAATTGTCGCATGCGGAGTGAGGACTGAGGGGATTAGGGATTTCAGGGTTTATGTAGGATTTAAGTTTGGTTCGGGTTAAAAATTTCAATTTTTCGATTTAACTGAATAATAAACTTTAAAATCGAAACCAAATTGAAATAACTCAAATAACCGATTTTTTAACCAAATTAATCGAAATTTCAAATTAACCGAACCAGAATTTAAAAATTGGTCGGTTTGTTCAAATTAATAAAATTTTTGCTCACCCCTAACTATAGGAGATAAATATAGAATCTTTTTGAGTTAATTTTAAAAGAATAACAAATATTTGATTCTGAAAAGATTGAAGTGTCATACCTAATTTTGTCATGGTTGATTATGTGAGTACGATATACCATCTTTTGGTATGCCATTACCTCATACACAGTTATAGCAACTACAGTTTCGTAGCTATTATAACTATAATTGTTTTTCATGTTGTAGCAGCTACGATTTTGTAGCTGCTACACCATTGTAGTAGCTACGAAACTATAGTTGCTACAACATGTATAACTGCTACAATTGTATAATAAACTTTCGAACACCATTACTTTTGATTCAGATATCAGAATTAGATGATCTTTTTTCTGAATTGAAGCTTGTTCAGAATTTTATAATTAAAAAAAAAGAGTCTCTCATTCTGATATCCAAGTCAAAAGTTATGCTTTTAAAATTTTATTATACAATTGTACCATCTACATAGTTGTAGTAGCTACGAACCCATAGTTGCTACACAGTTATACAGTTGTGGTTTCGCAGCTGCTACAATTGTGTAGCAAACTTTCGAATGTTGTACTCGTAGCATTTACGCAACCATAACTGTTACAACTACAATTGTTTTTCATATTGTAACATCTATGGTTTCGTAGCTGCTCCAACTAAAATTATTTTTCATATTGTAGTAGTTACCATTTTGTAGCTGCTACACATGTTATAGTAGCTATAAAACTATAGCTGTTACAACTATGTAATTGCTACAACATGTGTAGCTGTTATTGTTGGGTTGCAAGGGTTGTAAAAAACTCCCATATTAAAAACACATGGCAAAGATCATGAACTTATAAGGGAAAGATATCTTCAAGATCTTTTGGGTTGAGCCGCAAAACAAACCATGAGAGTTTAGGCCCAAAGTGAATAATATCATACCATTGTGGAAATATCTTAATATTTTTGGTCTTAACAATTGGTTTCAGAGCTCAAATTACTAAAAAGTCTAACCGTTAACTGTGCACAAGAGTCATGATTCAATAAAGCCATGTGGATGAAATATTGACTTCGAATGAAGGAAGTGAGGGCTTCCATGTCTGAATCAAGATGACTAGACACCAGACAGAGAAACCCTAGTTTGGGTAGAGCCCAAAAATAAAATCATGAGAGATTAAGTCCAAAGTAGACGATATCATATCATTATGAAGATATCATAATTCTTTTGATTCTGACAACTACAACATGTATATTTGCTATAATTGTGTAGTAAATTTTTGAATATCATAACTTTTGACTTGGATATTTGAATTAGACTATCTATTTTTGCTATAATTAAAAAATATATATATGTGTATTGACAGTCAAGATGATCTCTCTCATTATATCAAGGGCTAAGATCATCCGATTCTCCTTTCGCTCCATACAAATATGGGATCCGTATCGGCGAAAGCGACTCGATTGTCGACGTTTCCTCGTTCTCCACCGCCATGGCCGTCGATCATCTACACCTTGCCGCCTCCCCTTTCCAATATCGCAAGGTAATCCTCTTCGCATTCTCTTCTCTGTCGCGCTCTCCGAAATTTGGCATGCACCTCGGATTTGTATTTTTGTTTATGCAGTTGCAGATCTGAGCAACATCACATTTCTTCTTCTTATTTTTATAAATTTCATCAATAGATCCCGCTTGATTCTCGTTTACCATGTGTCGATCTGATCTCTGATAGGTGATTGGTGAGTTTCAACTTTGGCTTGCGGTTTTTCTTCTTTCAATCGATCTGCTTAGTGATCGGAGAGTCCTGGATTTCGATCGCGCTGTTAATTCATTTTGATCGTTGTTTTTTCTTGCTCTACTCTGTTCCTCTCTCAACATGTATCTGACGGATCGAAAACCATTCGTTTTTGCTCTTGTCAATGGTAACATCCGCATGAGAAATTTCAAAAACGGCGAGAATAAACAAAACAAATAATCTTAATTATGTGATAAGAAAGGTGTTGTGCTTCACTGAGCACAAAGAATGTCATTGCATGGTTTCAGTTCCTGATTCAATTCTTTGTTTCTTTACTCACTTCCTCCTTTCCAGAGGCTGGAGAAAAACACATCAGGTGTTGTGCTGCTGTCCAAAACTTGGAAGGTTGACAGGAAGTCCGCGGCAAGTGCCTGATCAGCCGGAGGCAGCAGGGTGCCTCCGGTGATGGTCTGCAACGGCTAAAGGAGGCGGCAACAACTCCTTTGTGATCCAGCCAACTCTTTGGCTCGGTCTTGCTCCGGCAGCAGCAGCAGCAGCAGCATGGTTGTCCGACCAACCATCGGCCGGGGCTCCTTGGGTGGCCAGCAGCTGAAGAGGAGATCAGCTCCTCTTGTCTTGGTCAGCAGCAGAAGCTATTGGCTGGGAGCATGCGGCAGCCAGAAAAACTCTGGCGGCGGTTCCATCCCAAGGGTGGTTGATTTCGTCGTGGGCGGCGGAAAGAAAAAGGCCATCTTCATCAACGGTGGCGTAAAACACAAGAGGAGAGAGAAAAAAAGGTTTGGAGATGGTGATGAATTCTAAACCCTAAACCCGCTCAGTTTTGTTCATTTCAGATTATTTAGGAATGTTTTCAAAATTATTATTCTCAAACTTATTAACCAAATAATTCATATTTTTATTATTTCATTCTCTCGTTTCCAAATCCCTAAACCCAGGGACACCTTAATTGTTGTTTTAAAGAAATATTATCCACTCCAATCACTCTATGTATACGTATATATTTATGCATGGCAATTCAAAAATCTTTAGAATGTAAATAGAGAAAGTAGACTCAGGGATAATGAGTGAAGTAATCAATAAAATCTTTAGAATGCAAAGATAGAACTAAAACAATAATATATACATGTTTGTGATATCAACTAGTGATGTAAGAAAAGCAAATGGTACCTAAAATTCTGCTAAAATCAAGTTTACTATTAACGGAGTAGATGCATCGTGCACACAAAGATGTCAAGTCATAGAAACAGTAAAAAGAGATGTAATTTGGTAAAGCCAATTTAATTCAAATAAAATGAAGGAAAAATAGGCAGTCAAAAATCTTAATCTTTTGGTCATATGATCAATATAAGATGAAGGGAAGATGGATCAATTATTTAACTCTTGGCCTGTAAGGATTGATTAATAAATTTCCAAAGGAAAACAGGAAGAAAAAGATAATCAAATTCATGCCCTTTGCTGGATACGAAAATGGATCAGATTGCTCAAAACAAAAAGATTAGATTCTATAGGGTCAACAAAACCTATGGGAACTTAACGGTGGAGTGGAATAAAACATACGTGAGAGAAAGAAAACTAAAATGAAATAAAGAATAAAGCAAAAAATAGCTATTCAAAACAAATAGAAGATAGAGGAGTCTTAATTGCGAATGAACAAATATTCAAACACCAAATTCAAAAGGATCTTACCAATATTCAAGGTATAAGAGGCCAAAGGGATGATCATAAAAGATTTCATGTGTTTAGCAATCAAATTATAGCAACAATTTAGTTTTTAGGACTTACATTTCCTTGGGAAAATGCAATTTATGGTTCAGAAGGAAAGGCAGGCACAAGTCAGACAAGAAATAAAGCAATTGTTTCACAACTCTATTAGTAAGAATTTGAATTTAAAAATCTTTGGTAAAAGGGTCTATTTTAAAAGGAGGATTATGCCAAACAAACCCCAACTTTGAGTTTTTCTCTAAGTTGCAATTTGTTTCATTTTAATTTTCTTCGCCATGCATCAAGGTTTGTTACAGAGCAAACTTGGCCTCTTTTGATAGGGTTCAGATGAGATGCAGTGGAAAGGCCCTCCTTGTGACTTTCTACCCATTTTCTATGCTTAAAAGTTGATCGGTTTATGGAAGGGACAAGAGGCTTGACCTTAGTCAGCAAACGTTACTATACTGTTATGCTTCGTATTTTTCTAGCTAGAACTAAAATGGCAAGAATCTAAGGGAAGATTAGATCATATAAAATCCAATAGAAAGGGGTATAAAGAATATGTCTATGATTAAAAAAAAAAAGTATGAGCAATTCTGAATACTGAAGATATTTTGTAATGGAACTAACACTATAGATTGTGTTTTGTTCAAACTAACCTTTATAAATTAGCAATACCATATCAGAAAATAATGAAGAATCAATACTCACATAAAAACTTTGAAATTTGTGAATCTAGTATATTTTCAAAAGAATTCAACTTACTAATTATGTAACAATGCAACTAAAATGCCAATTTTGACATGTCTATGCAATCAGAATAATGTGATTATATGAAAAAAAAAAAAAAAATGGTTTTATATGCTTAACCTTCATTTTGGTTCCTAGGCCACCCTTCCATCATAATCTTGATCAGCACCGAGTGCCAAAGGCAGGACAATTACCTCGTCGACCAGCCCAAATTCCTTGGCCTCAACAGGGGACATGTCCATGTTACACTCCATGCACTGCTCGATTCGCTGGATAGGCTGCCCCGTGTGGCGGCTGTAGATCTTGTTGAGGCGGTCATAGACTTTGAGAATCTCTTTGACACAGATGGTCATGACACCGACCTGGCCGGAGATCTCGCAATATGGCTGGTGGATCATGATCTCGGAATAGGGTAAGGCGCGGCGCTCGCCAGGAGCGCCAGCCGCAAGGAGTAGCGAGCCAATGTGATAGGAACCCGGAGGCCTATCACGTGAAAAAATCGAAAGAGAAGGGGAAAAGGGGATAGGGTGATCGCTTCGAGGGGATCGGCCTCCAATAATCAAACGAAATTGATTAATTAAAAGGAAAATTACTTATCTTCCAAAGTTACATAACGTCTCTTTAAATAGAGACCTAAACTACCTTTTCAAAAAGAAAAGGTCTAAAAGAAAAATAAAATAAAACTACATTTTCAAAAGAAAAGGTGTAAAAGAAAAATAAAATAAAAATACATTTTCATGAGAAAATATCAGATTAAAACTTATCTAAAATAAAAAAGAAAAAGTCTAAAACTTATTTTAAAAAGGAAATAAAGTTAATGGATTTATTTGAAAAGATCCATTAAAGGATCTTATCATTCCACCGCCCTTCAAAACAACCTTGTCCTCAAGGTTGTTTATCAATAAACTCTGGAAATTTTTCTTGAATGGTATCATATAATTCCCATGTTGCATCATCGATAGAGAAATTGTCCCATTGAATTAATAGCTCAACCGTTGCTTGATTGTTCTTCTTCACAAGTCTCCTTTCTAAAATAGCATAAGGTTGAAATTTAACTTCACCATCTGAATTCACTTCAGGAAGATGTTGTTGAGGAGTAAATTTATCGCCTAGTTTCTTCTTTAAACAAGACACGTGAAATACAGGGTGTATTTTAGAATCTTGTGGAAGCTCCAAGCGATAAGCAACAGGTCCAATTCGTTCCATCACTTTATAAGGGCCATAAAATTTCGGTGACAACTTCATAGAGTTTGAACGACGAATTGAAACTTGTTTGTATGGTTGTAGTTTTAGAAAAACCCAATCTCCTATTGCAAATTCTCTTTCCGAACGATGCATGTCGGCCAATTGCTTCATTCTTGCTTGTGCATCGCATAAGTTGTTTTTCAAAAGTTGCAATATTTGGTCCCTTGTGCGTAGATTTTGGTCGACTTGATGCACATTTGTTGATCCACGTGTGTATGAGCTAACTGAGGGTGGTATACATCCATAAACGGCCTCAAATGGGGTAATCTTAGTAGCTGAGTGGTAGGTCGTATTGTACCACCATTCTGCCCATGGAAGCCAACGAACTCACTCCTTGGGTCTATCACCAGTTAAGCAACGTAAATAATTCTCTAAACATCGATTAACAACCTCTGTTTGTCCATCAGACTGTGGGTGGTAGGATGTGCTAAAATTAAGTTTAGTACCTTGCAATTGGAATAATTCTCTCCAAAATTTACTTGTGAAAACCGGATCTCTATCAGTGACAATAGATCTTGGTAGACCATGTAGTTTGATTATATGGTCAACAAATGCTTGAGCAACACGGGCAGCAGCATAAGGATGCGATAATGCACAAAAATGGGCATACTTTGTCAGACGATCAACGACCACCATGATAGTACTTTGTCCTTGTGAAGTGGGTAACCCATCTATGAAATCCATGGAAATGTCTGTCCAAATTTGTTCAGGTATAGGAAGGGGTTGAAGAAGACCTGGTCTTGCTACATTTTCTCCTTTGTTTCTTTGACATATATCACATTCAGCAACAAAGTTTTTGGTATCCTTCTTCATTCCCTTCCAATAGAAAGCTCTTGAAATCCGTTTATACGTGCGTAGGAAGCCAGAATGCCCTGCAATTGGTGAACAATGAAATTCCTCCAGTATTACTTCCTTTTCAGCTGAGTTTGCTGGAAGGAAGATTCTATTTTTATATCGTAAAATTTCTCCATCCCAAGAATAGTGGGGTTCTGGCGATGAATTTTGTAATATGTTTTGGATGAGAGCCTGTGCTGCTGAATTTTCCTTTTGCTCCTTTTTTATGTTCTCCAAGTTTTTGCAAGTTACTAAGGATATAGCAGTGAACTCTATTTGGTTAGGAAGGCGAGATAAAACATTAGCTACTGTATTTTCAGTTCCCTTCTTGTAAACGATTTCATAATCATATCCTAAAAGTCTCTTGATCCATTTTTGTTGATCCATATTTGAGATACGTTGATCCAAGATGAACTTAAGACTCTTATGATCAGTTCGTATTTGAAAGCGTCGGCCAAGAAGATAGGGTCTCCATTTTGTAACGGCATGTATGATAGCCAACATTTCCTTGTCATAAATTGACATCTGTTGATGTAGAGGAGATAGTGCCTTGCTAGTAAAAGTTAATGGTTGTCCTTCTTGCATAAGTACTGCTCCGATTCCAACTCCAGATGCATCGGCTTCAATGACAAATTGCTTATTGAAATTAGGTAGTGCAAGAACTAGTGTTGTCGTCATAGCCTCCTTTAAATTTTGAAATGTGTTTTCTGCTTCAGGACCCCATCTAAATGCATCTTTCTTTAACAAAGCCGTTAGTGGAGCGCTAATCTTTCCATAATTTTTTACAAATTTACGATAATAACCTGTGAGACCCAGAAAACCACGTAATGCCTTGATATTCTTTGGGGTGGGCCACTCCTTCATAACTAGCACCTTTGAGGGATCAGTAGCTACTCCCTTTTTACTTACAATATGACCAAGGTATTCCACCTTAGTTGTCCCAAAGCTGCACTTAGATCTTTTCACAAAAAGAGAATGCTCACGTAAAAGAGTAAGTACTTTATAAAGGTGATGCAAATGATCTTCGAATGATGAACTATAAACAAGGATATCATCAAAGAAAATCAAAACAAACTTGCGGAGATAAGGCCTGAAAATATCATTCATCAAACTTTGGAATGTAGAAGGTGCATTAGTTAAACCGAAAGGCATGACTAAAAATTCATAATGACCATCATGAGTCCGAAAGGCTATTTTTGGAATGTCCGGCTGATAGATCCTTATCTGATGGAAGCCTGAGTGAAGATCCAATTTTGAGAAGAATGAGGAACCTCCTAATTCATCAAGTAATTCATCAATGATGGGGATGAGATACTTATCTTTCACCGTAATTTTATTGAGTGCCCGATAATCTACACACATTCGCCAACTTCCGTCTTTCTTTCGCACAAGCAGTACTGGAGATGAATATGGACTTACACTTGGGCGAACAATACCAGCTTGAAGCATCTCTTGTACAATCTTCTCAATTACCTCCTTCTGTATGTAAGGGTAGCGATAAGGTCTAACATTTGCTGGTGCACTCCCCAGTATTAGAGGTATACGATGATCATGTGAACGTGATGGAGGGAGTCCCTTTGGCTCAGCAAATATCATAGAAAATTTAGAAAGAAGTGTCTCTAATTCTGGAGGGGTATATGAGGTACCTTTAGGATCCTTTTTGATGGAGAGTTGCATGAGAAAAATGGAGCAATCTTTCTTTAATAGCCGCTCTGCCTGATAACTACTGATTGATGTGATAGTATCTTGTCTCTTGCCTCTGATGCAAACTTCTTTTCCTTGATCTTGGAAGCGCATTGTTAGTTGAGAGAAATTCCATATTATGTCTCCTAATGTTCTCAACCATTGTGCTCCAAGTACAACATCGCATCCATTCAGGGGTAGAAGAAAAAGGTCTGTGATTAATTCATAATTTGGTAAGATAATTTTAATACCTTCGCATTTTCCTGGACTTGTAAGTGATCTTCCATCCGCCACCTTAACATCAAATGT
The DNA here is from genome assembly GCF_018446385.1 of Zingiber officinale. Taxonomy (NCBI): domain Eukaryota; kingdom Viridiplantae; phylum Streptophyta; class Magnoliopsida; order Zingiberales; family Zingiberaceae; genus Zingiber; species Zingiber officinale. The sequence goes on from NC_056001.1 coordinate 2,265,105, forward strand.
AGATGCTCGCTCTAGTTTTTGTTTAAGCCTTCTTGCTAAGGTTGAGTCTAGAAAATTGTTGGTGCTTCCTGAATCTATAAGTATCATTACTGGTTGCTTTTTAATGAATCCTTTTACCTTCATTGTTTGCGGAGTTTGTAGTCCTTCTAAGGCATGTACTGATATTGCCATAGAGTCATCTTGTACTTCATTGATATTATCTTGTGTTTCACCTTCATAGAAATCATCTTCTTCCTCAGAGTTCTCTATTGGTTCAATCATCAGTATCTTCTTTTGCTTGCATTGATGACCACGGTGCCACTTTTCATCGCAATGCCAACATAATCCCTTTGCCATCCTTTCCTTGATCTCTTCTTTTGTCAATCTACGAGGTGTTGAATAATGTGATGGGTTTTCACGAATTACCTTGTTATTTCTTCTTCCTTCCTCATTGATCTTCTCTTCTTGTAGTCGTGCAAAGGATAAGGCAGCCTTCATGGTGCGGGGTTGATTCATTTTTACTTCTCGTCGTATATCAAGGTGAAGTCCTTCAATAAAAGTGCCCAGTAGTTGCTTTTCTGACCAATCACGAGTTCGATTAGAGAGTCGCTCGAATCGCCCTTGGTACTCTAGTACGGTTGAAGTCTGTCGAATTTTGGCCAATTCTCCATCAACATTCTCATAACCGGAGGGACCAAATCGATTAATGAGTTCTTCCTTGAATTCCTCCCATTTTGGAGGCCCATGGCATGCTTCAAGCCAGTCATACCATTGGATGGCATCGCCTTCAAGATTTATAGATGCTAGTTCTACCTTTGCATTGTCCGACGTGCCGTGGAAGCGAAAATATTTTTCAGCCCTTGAAATCCATCCAATCGGATCGTTGTTCTCCCAGCGAGGAAATTCCACCTTCATACGTAGATGGTTGTGCTCTCGATCTTCATTTGAGTTTGCTCCTTGGTCATAATGTTGTTGTCGAGATTGTTGATTTATTCCCTTTTTGATTAGTATACTTGAGCTGGAATCTGCTTCTAAACGATCCTTCAATTCTTGCACTATTGTGACCAACGATGCCATAGTTTTTTCGAGTTTATCCATCCTTGTCTCGTGCTTAGCTTCAAATTCCAGAGCCCATTTGGCGTCAGGATGAGATCCTCCGGTCGTCATGACAGAGTGAATTTTCTTTTCTTGAAGTCGGGTTAAGACCATGCGCTTGTTGAAATTACTGCGAGATACTATAGGACGAAGATGAAATGAACTGCTCTGATACTACGTTGATAGGAACCCGGGGGCCTATCACGTGAAAAAATCGAAAGAGAAAGGGAAAAGGGGATAGGGTGATCGCTTCGAGGGGATCGACCTCCAATAATCAAACGAAATTGATTAATTAAAAGGGAAATTACTTATCTTCCAAAGTTACATAACGTCTCTTTAAATAGAGACCTAAACTACCTTTTCAAAAAGAAAAGGTCTAAAAGAAAAATAAAATAAAACTACCTTTTCAAAAGAAAAGGTGTAAAAGAAAAATAAAATAAAAATACATTTTCATGAGAAAATGTCAGATTAAAACTTATCTAAAATAAAAAAGAAAAAGTCTAAAACTTATTTTAAAAAGGAAATAAAGTTAATGGATTTATTTGAAAAGATCCATTAAAGGATCTTATCACAATGGAGCAGGCCTTACCCATGCAAAGGGTGGAGATCCGGGAGCGGATGTCCTGCATGGCGTCATAGATCGCGAGGCCGACGTTGACGGAACCCCCATCGGAGTTAATGTAGAGGTGGATGGGCTTGAAGGGGTCTTTGGAATCGAGGAAATGAAGGCGGTCAATGACGACAGACGACGTGTCGTCGGAGATAGGATCGTCGATAAAGACAATACGCTCCTGGTCGTTATCCATGGGAGTGACGACAGAGAACGGTAGGCAACGGCGAGTCGTGCGGACGGGAGAATGGGCGCGCAGAGGGCCAGGCGACGCATTTTGTTCAGGTTAGGGTTTAGCGAAGAGGCACGAACAAGTTGCCCTTTATTTGGAACAGGGGACAAAAATCTAGGGCTTATTATTATTTTTAATATTATGATTACGTTTATCACAGTCCGTCTCAAATGCTGCGAAGTGAGGTAAATGGGATTAATTTATAATTGACCGACAGTTTACAGTGGGAGAATTTTATTTTTTTTTGGTCATCAAATAAGATAAGTTAGGTCTTATTATGTTTAATCATGTGTCTAAATGTATAAAAACTTAAGAACACAGAAAATCGAGCAAAAGATGTAATGTTACAAAAGAATACACCAACGAACGAGAAGGGAGCATACGATATTTCCGAGGGACGAGAAGCTGGAGCGAAAGATTGCTCGGGAAACAAAAGACGCAGCTAACGAGAAGATCGACACGGGAAAGAGCCGACGGGCTAGGTGCGTCCGAGGGACGACGAAGCTATAGAAGAGTACGCTGACGGACGAGAATGAAGCATACGACGATTCTGAGGTACGAGAAGCCAGAGCAGAAGCTTGCTCGAGGAGAAGACCGGAAGTTGGGTTCAGGTGAGCCTTATTCCGGATAGCGAAAATCACCCAAGCAAACGAAACTGGAGCGAAAGACCCGGACCGAGGCGAGTGGAATCGAAGCAGAAGGCCTGGACTGAAAAATTCAACTATGTTGACTTTCTTAGTCCGGGTGCTCGGACCTGGTCGGGGTGCCCGAAACCATTCTAGGCGCTCAGAGTTGTCTGGGCGCTCGGACTTGGTCGGAGCACCTGGAACCATTCCGGGAGCCCAGAGCAGTCTGGGCGCTCGGAACCCAAGTTTTATCACTTTCGACGTGGCCTTTGACCGTTGCGTCAGGGATAAGGTTTTATTCCATTTCAGGCACCCCCGAGCAGGGCTATATAAACAACCCTGCTCCAAAAGCTAAAATAACAACAAGAAATACAAAGAAACAAAACTTGTGCGCTTAGTTTTCTGTTTAGCTTTCTTTTCTGTGGGTTCCATTACTGTAAAGAGGCTTCTCCGCCTAAAGAAGAATTTTAGTACGCTTTTTTGTCTTGGATTAACAAACTACCCGGTTGTAACTAAGTAATTCGCTATGCCTTTTCAGTTTCTTTATTATTTGTTTATGCAAGTGTTCTTTTATCTTAAATTATAAGCCGAGAAAGATAGTTTTTGTTTTGATTTGTGCAGGGGTTATTCCCCCCCCCCCCCCCCCCCCTTTTAGTCGGCTGCCAAGGGCCCTAACAAGTTTAGTTTTAATTTGAGTAAGATAAATTAAGTTTGTTTTAATTAAGTTTAATTAAGTTAGTTTAATTAAGTAAGATTAATTAATTAAGTTTTAATTAAGTTAGTTTTAATTAAGTTAGATTAATTAATTAAGTTTTTATTTAGTTGAATTTTAATTTAGTTTAATTTTAATTTAGTTTGATTAAATTTATTAAGTTGTCAACTAATTTAAACCTAGATTTATCTCACATTTTTTTCTAGATTATCAGTCAGGGAACCTTATTTGTTTTGTGAGATTGTTAATTTTATCTTTACTTTATATTAAAATCTAAGGATTTATTCACATTTGAGTTAGACTAAGGTTTAATAGTTAGTTGTGGCGAGACACTAGGTTTTCTTGGGTATTGAATCATCAACCACTTATAGACGAGACCTTTTAAAGAAATTAAATGTTTAATTTTCTTTCTGAAAATTCTAGGTTTAACTACTCAAGTGTGTATCAAGCCTAAGTCTTTATCTACCCTAATCTAAGCATGAATAATAGAAAGCAGAAAAAACATACATCAAGCAAGTTTATCTAATAAATATGGTCTTTCTATTGGCTCCTCTTGGATCATAGCCTCGATAGGGCCTATCAAAGTAATGGATTTGATCCTTGGGGATCCAATATTGACCAATTCTAACTTGATTAATCAAGTTAGACTTGGGGACCCATGCTTAGACTATTCTCCTAGTTGTTCAATTCACAAGTGATAAGTAGGATTTAAATTTATGCTTAGCCTTGTATCCAAGTCCGGATTGATTGTATACGGTTCTTTGTTTTCCAAGAATCAGATCAAGATTCTTGAAAATCAAAGTGTCGTTCCAATGTATCATTCAATTCCTTGACTTGACTTTTCAGATTGAAATTTTCTTCCTCAAGTTTTTAAACTTGAGTTGAAGTTCTAGTTTGAACCGATTCTGTCAAGGAGCTTGGAATAGTTACTTCCTTGAGGGTTGTGACCTCCTCTTGGATTGATTTGATCCAGAGGTTGGACTTGGCTAACTTTCTTGACAGGTAAGAAATCAAGTAATGTGATCTAATTAAAGAGATACTTAAATTGATTTGGGAATCTTCTGAACCGGATACAGATCCGTGGCTTTGCTCGGACTCAGCTTCTGATTCTGTCACGGACTCGGATTCAATGACTTGCTCTCGAGCTGGAAGTGCGAGGAAACTTGTTTGCTCTTGGTCTTCATCAGAGTCTTCCGATGATGATTCATCCCATGTTGCTTGTAGCGCCTTCTTTCTTCGTTGCTTCTTCACTTCATTCTGATTTGGACAATTCCCCTTGATATATCCTTTTTTGTTGCAGCCATAGTAGGTGACTTCAAATTTCGTTTTGGAGCTTGGGCTTGGTTTTATCGTCTTTGACAGGATCACCTTTTTAATTTCCTATTTTGTAAAGCCCTTCTTTTTCTTATACAATTTTCCTACAAGGTTAACGAGTTTGACGGTGATTTCATCGTCGTCCTATGAGTCTGACTCGTCTTCAGGCTCGGGTTCGGTTTGGTGCCTAACTTTTGGTTCCTTTGTTTTGTTTATACCTGCAACAAGAGCAATACTTTTCTCGACCAAAGGTGTATTAGTCTGTTCATGTAATTCAAATTCTGAAAACAATTCATCTAATCTAATTAAGGAAAGGTCATTGGATACCTTATAAGCATCTACCATTGATGCCCACAAGATGTTCCTAGGGAATGCATTTAGTGCATACCTAATGACGTCGCGATTCTCCGCCTTCTGACCAATTGCGTGGAAGTCGTTGAGAAGGTCTTGGATGCGTGCGTATAATTGACTTGCCGATTCACCATCCTGCATTTTTATATTATATAATGTATTTAAAATTAGGTCTCTTTTACTTACCTTAGTATCAGAGGTCCCTTCGTGCAGCTCGATTAGCTTCTCCCACAAGTCTTTGGCGCTCAAGAAAGGACCTACTCGGTTTAGCTCCTCATTTGTTAGGCCACATTGTAGAGTACATGTTGCCTTGGCGTTGACTTCGATCTTCTTCATCGAATTTGTGTCCTAGCTAGTTCTCGCATTATACTAGTTTTCCAGTGTCGTCGAATGGAATTGCTAGGCCGGTCTGGATGATCATCCACATCTCGACTTGCGTCTGGAGCTGGTACTCAATTCAACCCTTCCAGTAGCCGAAGTCTTCGCCGAAGAAGAGAGGCAGGCGTGTTGTGCTATAACCTTCTTGGTGGGCCATTAAAAAAAAACCTCGCACACAAAAAATGGGAAAACTTGTTCTAAAACTTGGTCTTGGATTAGTAGTGCGTAAAGAGAGAAAAGATGGAAAAGTTGTTCTACTAGTGTTGCACAAATTTCGAGAAATGAAAACTCGATTGCGAAAAAACTTAATCAAAAGGAGGCAACTATACCGATTCCGATCAACTCTGAAAAAAAAACTAATGCCACAAAAAAATTACTTGAATGGCGGTTTCACCGATTCAAAGCGATCCTGCTCTGATATCAATTATAGGATCGATGCGTGTTAGAGGGGAGGGGGGTGAATAGCACTCGTGACTTTTTCATTCGTTTTGGAAAACACAGAATAAATATGCAGCGGAAATAAAAAAAAAAAACAATCGCTAGCACAATTTTTTTTACTTGGTTCGGAGCCTGTGATGACTCATACACCAAGGCCCGTGATCATCGATCACTTTCGTTGGGCAATCACTATAGATCCAAAAAAATTTTACAAGTATGCAAGTACAGGTAATGAAAAGACAAAGTATACCGACAATACCAAATCTAAATATTCTCATTCTAGGTCATTGGAGAAGCGTTTGGGCATCGAGGAGATGTTTTTTGACCAACGCGCAAGAGCAGAAGTCGTTCAGAATATTGTGTTTATTCATCTGGTCGAGACCACCTTATATAGGCTATTGAAAGCGCCTTCAACCTCCATGGAAGGCACCTCCAGCTTGGATTCTTATCCTCGAGTCCGCGGAGACGATAACTCCCGCATTCTGTGAACTTTATCCCTCCGAAGGCGCCTTCAAGCTCCATGAAAGGCGCCTTCCATCGAGCATCCAAGGCGCCTTGGATGCTGGATGGAAGGCGCCTTCGCGCCTTGTTGCGCGGAGCCTTCGACTAAGGCACTCGAGGCGCCTCCAACAGCCTCGGTGACGCCTCGAACACTATTCATCCGAGCTTTTCCTTGTCCAGCTCCCTTCCTGCAAGGTATATTAGGCCACAAATAAAGTATATCCTGCAAAACAAAGTTAGCACAATAAAATATGAATAATATAAGTGATTGACAGTGGTGTTGGCCATTTTGCATGTCACGTGGCACATCAAATTAATAAAGATTGGAACTCATTCGTAAACTAAAATAACACGTGTAGTAAGGAGTCCCAAGTCGTATTTTTCCAAGGATCACTAGTAATGTGTGTGAGAATTCTTGTATTCCAATTAATATCTCATTTCAACTTGAATACATTTAATTCCCAAAAGTGCACTAGAACTATCCAAAATAGGAGCAAAACATTATTGTTCTCATCTTCACATGATTCATTCCCTTCTCATCAAATCTACACTCAGATTCTAATGCCTCATTGAATCAAATAAATCAATTATTATCTTTTCAATTCAAAATCACAGTAACAATCTCACTACACTTCTAGAGACCGAAATATCATCTAAGTCACAAACACAATCAACTTCAACAATTAATTCAATCACCAAATCTCCAATTCTTTCCCTCAATCAACAAAGTGATACATAGGTAAACAATGAAGACATCAAGTGATACATTCGACATCTAAATTAGTTCATAGTCACTAAGATCAAAAATCAAATCAACACTGATAAAGGAAAACCAAGCTAGTAGCTAAACAATCAAGGCAAAACACTAGCTAAACACGAGTTAGTATAAACTGAAATAAAGAATTCTAAATAGGAAATAGATTGCAAAACTAAGTAGTAGCTGAACATGGGGTTAGATTGCAGTAATTCAAACAAATCATATTTGCAAATAAGAGTTCAGAAATATAATTGCATAAAACTGAAACAAAGAAGAAATGGTAAGGAAACTATCAGATCTGATGATTTGAGCATCAACATGGCAAATTCAGTAACATTCAAAAGAAAACAAAAACCCTAGCATTCAACAATCCAAATCCAGAACTCAACCTCAACAATCTGCTGTAAAAACAAATGTGCTATCGGAAACCTCCCCTCAAACACCCAACGGACAGTAAACAATTCCAACTATTACCAGGTGATATTCATAGCTCTTGGAAACCTTCCCTCAAGCTCAAATCCGACTGGTAACCCCATCAGCCAAAGAACAGAGCATGAATCTATGAATTTGCCAAACTAGTTCGATTGATCAGATCGAGCTAGCCTTGCTATGGAATGACAATCGAAAATGGTTCAGAAACTTCAAGAAACCTCCCTCAAAGCTCTGTTGATTGCGGAAGATCGCTGATCAAGAAACTCCCCTCTAACAGGATCGTGGCAGTGAAGCAGAGTCAAAATCGCGCCGAAAAACCTCCCTCTGGCACTCTCCGATCTCGGAAGATGGACGCTGGCAGCTCGGATATCGCCGTCAGTGAAGAAGCCTGCTCTCAGATCTGGAATTGAGGAACGGGAGTGTCGGCGCGAAGGCACTGTAGCAAAAATTGCAAACCGAGCTCAAGGAACACTGTAGTTCCTCACGCTATTTAAATCAACCTCAGATTAAATCGGACGGTCCAGATAAACTCAGGTCTTGATCAACGGCTAAAACTTCTTGGATCTAGATCAAAACTTCTAGATCTCCATCAACAGACAAGATCTACTCCTCATTAGGTTAGATGAGCCGGATCTTCAATGGATGACTCAGATCTACTTGATTTTGGATGAACGACCCATAACGTTCCGAAGCTTGATCGTCTTGTTTAGCCCTAAATTTGAACTCAAGTGTGGTCTGATCTGATCAGGTCCATGACCCTTTTGATGCCTACAAAATAATAAACAAATATTAGCATCAAATACCATGATAATAGGCTAATTTGCAATTAAGTCCAAGATCACATGTAATTATGAAATATAATGTAAATGTGAGATTAAGCTATGAATAGACCATTAAAGATATGCATTATGAATCAAAATAATGTAGCAAAATCATAGTTATCAGACAGCCTTCGGACTGTCCGATTCTGACTTTGAGTTTTGCTAAAACTCTAGGTCGAACCGACGCTTACTGTTCCCTCTTCGGGGAACGCGTCTTCACCTACTCCTTTCAGAAGAGTTTACCTTTTGCTAGACCGGTCCTCCAAACCGACTAGACTTTTTACTCAGCGCCCGAGACTTCAGGACTTTCCCACTGGATGTCCAATCTTCGACCCGTCCAATCTTTCACCTGGTCCGCGACCATCAGGATTTTCACCTAGAGTCCTTGACTCTAGGATTTCGCCCAAAGTGCTCAACCCGCCAAGACTTTCTACCTAGGGTTACCACCCTCTAGGACTTAGGGTTACCTGCACGTAAGGTTTTTCATTTGCCTAGAATCCACTAGGACTTTTGCCTAAAAACACTTAGGACTTTCCTGCAATCTTATTCACACTTGTTAGACAACAAGAAATCATAACTTTAAATCCTTTGTCATTATCAAAACATGGGTTTGATCGTCTGGTGCTTCCGCACTAATACAGATACACGACTGAGAGAAAAGAATCTGAGAACGAAGGTGGAGGAACTCTTTTGCTTTCGCTTTCGCTTTTGCTTTCGCTTTCGTTGTCGCTCTTGGTCTTTCTCTTTTTGCTTATCTTCTGCTATCCCCTCTTTGCTCAAGATTCAGTCTCTTTATATAGGAGCTCTCACCTTGCTTGTAATAAATGATCAAATTATGGTCATTTAATGCTGGGTTTAATGTCATCATTAATGGATTTAATGCCTTCATTAATGTTGAGATGTTACGGGATCATTATTAATGGGTTTAATGTCATCATTAATACTGAGACGTTACGAAATCACTATTAATGAGTTTAATGTCGAGACGTTACGGAATCGCTATTAATTTCATATTAATACTTACGTTACACTCTTGAGCAGGTAGCAAAAAGAGATTCGGAGGCAAAATGTTGGTTTATTCACTTGGGCAAATTTTGCCTCGACCGGTCCGACATTCAACGTGCGCAGGTTGTGCTCGCACATGAGTCAACCTTGGTTCAATACAATCTGGGTTTTGGATTTGCACTCACCCCTGTATATCCATGTGTGTGAGAGTCTCTCTCTATGCATATGCTTACAATATTAATGTATGTGTCATAATTTAAACTAATAATAAAGTCAAGAGACTTCTGAATGATTGCATTTTTTTACTAAAGAAGTCGTAATCCTTTCGACTTGAGAATGCTTGTGGAATTGAAACAGATGATGCCAATTAAAAATAAAATCAATCAGATAACTTTGAACTTGGTTTGACTCGATCCCATATAAATTTTTCATCGATCATTAGGATAAATTAGGAGCGCTCATGGTGGACGGTCCCGAAACCCAACATTCCTTGATTACTCGTCCCATTTGAAGAAAAACTCCTATAAATATACTGTATCTGAAAATCGAACTGTGAATACCTGAGTGACAATTAAGTGCTCTTCCAATAGAGAGCAGATCCTCTGGTCCGCAAATTGCGGATCAGGGGATGGTCCACTACATCAGGACCCTTGATTTATATTGACCCCACCTATTTAAAGATGGGGTCCATCCAAATCAAGGATCCTCATCAGTGGACCATCCCCTGGTCCGCAATTTGCGGACCAGAAGATCCGGCCCGCTTCCAATATTGGGATAACTCACTCGACGCCATTAAAATTTTTTATCGATTATCAAAATAAATAAAAGATATACACGTAAAAACTCATCCTAATAATCAACCTTCCGCTACCCATCAAACTATAAGGGCTGGTGTCTCGACAATTTACATTGCACAGATTTTTAGCATGTTCTATTTATCTTAATTATGCTAGGGTGACTATCATTTTTTTTATTGAAAAGAAAATAATGTCATCGAATTTTACTGCTTAAAACAAACTATTTTGAAGTTCTTTTTATGGAAAGCAATAGTTAGTGATATCGTTTTATTATTCAAAACTAAATTATATAATTTTATGAATTATATAGAGAACATTTTTGTTTTATTAAAAAATATATAAAAGTATATTGAACAAAGTTTTAAAAAATTACTTTACATAAAAAAAAGATTAAGGGGTTATGTACATATAAAATAAATTATCTAATCCATATAAAAAAAATACTTTAGTTTATGAATTCTGTACTACTTGCGGGACATTTCGATATATAAGTTTAAATTAATTTTATGTAATTTTAATTTAACTAATTTTTTAAAATTTTTGATAGATTATCCAATAATCTTGAAATATATTCAATTATATTGAGATGACCACACAAAAATTGAGATGTAACAAATTCAACGCATGTAAACCCTCTTCTCCATCCCGATTGAAAATGTTCATGTTGTGTTATTTAGGTTTGTAATTTATACGTTGTATTGTTTAGTTCTGTAATGTAAATTGTGTTGTGATAACTACTGTTTGTGTTGGTTTATTGATCGTTACTCCTTTGTCCTCGGGATTATGGTGCAACAGTAGGACATCTAGGTTATTACCTAGGCATCTGCGGTTTGAGCCTTAGTTATAGCGAATTTGTAAGAATTTTTTTTCCAAATGGGGCACACAACTAAAGGATGTTGGACTCCTGGATTGTCCGCTGCGAGCGCTTCCCGATTTACCCTGGTGACCGGTGGAAAATTTCCGTAGAGCCTAACCGATCACCCCAGGTTTGACGTTACCCAGTCTGATTATCATTTTTTATTGATCGTTACTTCTTATGTAAATAGTGAAAACGAAAGCTCTTGTCAAAAATTTATAAAATTTAGCGATCGAAAATTTAATTCCGTAACTAATCAGCGACGGAAAATTTATTTTCCTCGCTAAATATTGTGATAGAATTATGTTTAATAATTAGCGACAGAAATTTTATTTCCATTGTTAATTAGCGATGAAATTAAATATTCCTCTATTTGACGACAAAATTAAATGTTCTGTTGGTAAGATGAAATTAAAATAGCGGTCACTATTTAGTGATGGAATAGTTACAAAAATTAATTTCATAATTAACTATCAAATTAAATAGTTAGCCGTTAATTAGTGATGAAATTTTAATCCCGTCGCTAGAATTAGCGATGGAAATAAAGTTTCCGTTGATTTTATTTTCCATTGCTAATTAATGTAACGGAAGTTTATTTTTATTTTCCATTGCTAATTAATGTAATGGAAGTTTATTTTCCGCCAAATAATTAACGAGGGAACTAAAGTTTCCAACGCTATATTTAGTGATGGAAATTTTATTTCTATCGCTAATTATAGTGACGGCCTATAAATGCCAACGTAAAATTATAACGATAGAAATATACATTACATCCGTCGCTAATTAACTATAGAAACAAATTCTATCATTAAAATTGTCTGCAACTCAATTATATATATATAAAATAAAATTTATATAATTCTACCTTTTATTTTCTAAAAAGTTTATCAATTTTTTAATTAAAATTATTATATAAATTTACTGATTTACAAGAGCCCACCGACCAAAGTATCCAAAAACATCTTTGATAATAAAATAAAAAAAGACGTTACTTCACCAATTTTATTGAAAATATTATTTCAATTTTACGCTAATAAATATATAATATTAAATTTTTTATAATTTTATTTTTTTAATAAAAATATTTTCATAAAGATACGAAATAAATATGAAGCTTACCAAATCAAAATTCTCAAATCTGGATCCATAACATAATTGCACACACCAATTCAAAAGCCTACAAAAGTATTGATTAGAAAGAAACAATCGAGTGGAACCAAACGATGAATATGGGAAAGCTAAGACACTACGGAAGATAAATATACAATCTTTCCAACAAGTATGAAGCACCACAATCCGTAGTCGTTCCGAACAAACCATCCCGTGGAACCAAACGACGAATATGTGAAAGTAAGACATTACAGGAGATAAATATACAATCTTTCCAGCAATTATGGCACACCACGATCCGCAGTCGTTCAGAACAATCCATCCCCTGGAACCAAACGATGAATATGTGAAAGTAAGACACAACAGGAGATAAATATACAATCTTTTTGAGTCAATTCTACAAGAATAACAAACATTTGATTGAGAAAATATTAAAGTGCGACTCGTAATTTTGGCATTGTTGATTAGGAATTACGTGTTCAAACTGTTTAGTTGTTTGCATGAGATAATTAACTTTGTCAGAGAATTTAGAATGAAAATCATGGAAACAAACTATTCATATAAAAGAGCAAACATGGACTCCAGATAAACGCTATGCAAATTAACGGACAACAAACTATTATCCTCACTGGACTAAATGAAAAATATAGTATACAACAACTCTACTCAAACCTTGCTGATCACCAATAACATATATTGAGAAGCAATCCTTCTCTTTATGTTCTCCAATCTCCAAACACTTCTCTAATTCCCAAAAAAACTTCAGGTATACCAACTTGAGGTTCTATTGGCTTTGAAATACATCTTAAATGATACTCAAGCTTTATTACCACCGTCCTGAATATAGATCTGGATTTCTCTTCTTGTTGTAAATGATTTTATGATCTGTAACTTCAACTCGCTACTACTCAATTTCCACTTTACACCAATCACAAATCAAGCATCCCCTTCACAATAATACTCATTATATTTCAACCCTTGTACACATATGAAATTAAGGTTGAAGGACTATTTTTTTCCTTTTTTATTTAAAAGAGGACGTATACCTTCATATATGCAAAAGTACAACATAATCAAGTCAGTATTATTGAGCTCATAAGTTTGATATAAAATCACAATACAATTACCAGAACCTAAGTTCCCTTCAAGTTAGAAGAAAAATAGCGAATGTCAACAGATTGAAGAGTAATTAGGATGGGCACGCAATGATTGATATGATGTACACAAACTCAATATTAAATCAAGAGATTATGAGATATAATGGGCAAACAACCTTCTTATAAATGGAGGATAGTAACAAGGGCGCTGAAAAGCTACAATTGTAACTTAGCTATGCGCCACTGTGATGATAACCAACATCGACAGTGACAAGTGAAGAGGAGAAGAAAGTCATCATGGGATTCTTTCGATGAAGGTTTGTAAAGCCTCATGGTGAAAGGGCTACTGTTCAAATGGGTGAACAGGTTGAGGACATGCTTACTTAGCTCGCAAGAGAAGAGAAGAGATGAGTCCAGGGAAAATAAGTGGGAGTGGGTTTTGATGCGCAAAACTCTAATTCATCCTTGAACCTGTCAACAGGATCATCCCAGTTTAGCTCAACCTGGCCCCACCTCAATTCAACCATAAGATCTATTGATCCAGGAGGATATGTAGATTTTTATTATTATTTTTGAACATTTTCACCCTTTTGGTATTTAGGTATTTTTTATTTTTAGATATTTTTGGTAATTTTTATTTTTTTTTTAATATTTTGAGTCCATATAAAATTTTTAGAATTGTGAATCTATTAATAATTTTTCCTTTCATTTATAATTTCTTTCCTTTCTTTACACGATAAGAATTGTAATATATAAATTAGGCTTTTTGTCCTTTATTTAAGACTTAGGGTCAAGAGTCTATATAAACATGTATTTAACCGTTTGAGGATTAATCCTCGATTATTAAATAAACATTTCCTTCTTTTGTAAAAATTTTGGAGGACGTCGATTTTCTCTTCTTGTCTTCTCCTAATTCTTTCTTCTCATCAGCTCGCAGGATAATCGCTATCCTGCTCAGCATGATCTATTTAAGCCTAATTTGAACACAAGATGAACTGAAATATATGTATATCAGTTCTAACTCTCAATTGGATTACCTAACCACAAATTGTATCTAAATCAGACTCATTACCTACCAATCAGCCTCTAAACAGGTCAACCTTACTTCAATCCAACATTCACCATAAATATAATTCCTAATAAATCCTAATTAAAGCTCAATATAATAAATACGTGGCTTCGTTTGTCACATATTTTGCCTGTTCCTTTTTCGTCCATTGGTATTTTTCCTTACCTTCGGATGTTACAAAACCGAACTTCATTTTTAAAATTAACTCAAAGTCGGTTTTAAAGAATACATACATTCGCTTTTTCCAGCTAGCGAACTCCCCCTCGAACTTCAGCGGGTATATGCTCGGTCTGGCCATCGTCTTTGCTTCGATCAATGATTAGTCCTCCTGAAGCATCCTGACTCTAGTACCACTTGTTGGGACCGCTTTGCCGGCTAGAAGGAGGGTTGAATAGCCTCTGTACAAAAACAAAACAAACGAACCTTTCTCGGACAACTAGCTTAAATAATGAACACTTGCATTAAATAAAATAAGAAATCAAACAGACAGAGGCTCAGAGAGTTTTTACTTGGTTACAACGGGGAAGATTGTTAATCCAAAGAAGTAAAGCGTACTACTTTCTCCTTCAGGCGGAGAATCCTCTTTACAACAATGTAAGCTCAGAAAAAAAGAAATTAAATGAAAACTGGAAAATGTACAAGTGTTGTTGCAAGAATGCTTGTTGTGTTTAGCTTCTATATTTATAGTCTTGGTCGGAGTGCCTGGAAGGGTTCCAGGCGCCTAGAAGGGGATAAAACTTTATCCCTTTCGCAACGGATCACGGTTAAAGGTGATTTGGTTAAAATCGCATTCCGGGCGCCGAACCCTTAAAGTCAACATTGTTGACTTTTTCCGGTCCAGGCCCTCTACTCCAGTTCTGCTCGTCTTAGTCCAAATGTTCCGCTCCGGCTCCACTCGCTTGGGTGATTTCGACCATCCGGAATAGAGCTCACCTGAACCCAATTTCCGACCTTCTTGAACAACCTTTCGCTCCGGCTTCTCACCCCTCGGAAACGCCACGCGCCTCCTTCTCGTCTGCCCGCGTACTCTTCCGCAGTGCCTCGTCCCTTAGACGCACAGAGCCCGTCGGCTCTCTCCCGTGTCATCCTTCTCGCTAGCTGCATCTTTTGCTCTACTTCTTGTGCTCCTAAGCTCCTACACACTTGGACACAAGGTTAAAACATCACATGACATATCTTAACTTGTTTGATCACATCAAAACAACCTTAGGGTTCCAACAGCATCAGGATCGGTAGGATTAGTAGGATCGAAATAGAATCGGTAGAATTGTAACAAGATCAGAGCATAGCAGAATCGGTGGAAGCTTTGAGAGGTCATAACTTTTGGCTCGGATTGAACCACGGAACATATAATATATCAAATCAAAGTTCGTTCAGAGATCTTTTATAAATTTCAAAGTTTATCTTTAATCACCCTATTTCAAATTCCAAAAATATCATTTAAATCCTTTTCGGAGACTCAGAAGATTTTATTTTTTTTATTTTTTCATCTAGTTAGGATTTTAAATTATTTAAACATATGTTTAATTATTTGTATTTTTTTTTGTTAATAATATTCTGTCATATCTTTTATCCAAAATGATGAATTTTTGGATGTCTATTGTCTAGTATTGTGTGGCATCAATCATTCTTTAAAAGATTATTTCCGGCATTCATATTTGAATTAAAAGATTCAATATTTTTTGTTATGTAGGTTAGGTGCTTTGTTGGCTCATCTAATAAACCAAGGAAATGTTTTTGAAGTTGAATATGTTATTATTATTGTGTTAATAGAAATTTTATATTTTTTATTTTATGATCTGAAAATATAAATATTATTACTAGACGAGAGTAAGACAAATATTAATTTACAAATGTCATCGTAACATCATTATAAGAAAGATGTCCTGTCTTGATGTTCAATAGTCTTACAGTAGCTGATAGTTATAAATGACTAGAAGCAATGTTTTTCCATACTTTTTTTTCATTAGCCTTTAACATGTCATATAGATGTTGTACTTTAGGTGTTGGTATTTCATAACATTTCCATGATCAAATATATTTATTGTATCGTAAACCATTGATTACATTATATTATCATTAAATGATGATTTATGTTGAGCAATAGGGGCAGATGGCGAAGCACCAAAATGTCTAATCGGCTCAAACATATAACATTCTCCATAACAATACCAATTGTAATAATTTAGAATAAATTATTTTTACATATATATTTTTTCATAGTGTCTTTATCACGAAAAGTTAAATTCTTATATTTGTAATGATTACATGGACAATGTAACTTATCTACATCCATATATTATGGATAATACTTAGTAAAATTCACAAACTTTTTAACTCCAATAAAAAAAGTCATCAATAATAAACTTATTTTCTAACCTATTATATATTGAGGCTTTATGTATATACATTATAACATAAAAAGAAATAAATTTAAAATATTATTAAACATGTTAAACTAAACATAAATCATTAAAACATAATACTTTCAATAGCACTCCCACTTAAACTCAACATATAATTGAACCTAAAAAAGAAACAGTACCGTACTGATCAGAAGATAGCAAATGGGTTGGAGATAAGCGCTCAGAAAATGAAGTCTACCATAAAATAATAAAAAAAATAATTAAAAATTAACATCAGTCATATTACATAATGACTTAAATACAACTAAAAAAGATATTATAAATACCTTTAAATAAGGTACTAGGGGACCGCTAAGGTAACAAATTTATCTTTAAATACAACTAAAAAGATATTATAAAACATAGATGCCAAATCTATGTATTGAACAGTGTATGTCATCTATTAACATGGCAAAAGACGGGTTAACACAGAGGAAGTAAATCACGGGTAGCTATGACACTTCATGTCTTAACCATCGCACCGTCCCGATGGAACGTGTATATCATGAAATGTATAAGCATCGAATTTCCCAGGCAATAATGAACTTTCACTATCAGTAAAGAGAGAAATTGACGAGGAAAAACACCATGGAAGTACAATTATTTCAAAACATAAGTTCTCATCATAATAAACTCTTTCCATGTCGGATCATCGGCTACCATATTTGACATATCACATAATACTCTTATAAACACTTCTAAAAAGAGAACTCTCGCGTTATCCACAAGACCTCCCAAAACACATGAACTCTGATGTGCAATTTAACAAATCCATGTCAATTCCTTGCTTTATTCGATGCGATTACGATTCACACAATTAATGGAAGCAGAAAAAAAATCAACTCAAAAAACAACCCTAAATTTCTACTGAGATCATGAAAAGAACTACTTTTGTACAAAATCCAAAAATACAAATGAAGATAACCACAACATCTACTACCAAAGGAAGGTGATCCCATGGCTGAGCTCGCGGCAGCCACGTGGCCAACCCCATGGCTGGCCGGGATCGAGCTCACGGCAGCCACACGGCCAACCACACGGTCGGCCAGGCAGAGCAGCATAGTCTCGAGAGACATCTGTCTCAGGGCCCATTATTTTAGGAGGCCCCCAAAAAAGTCTATTATATATACATATATTTTATCTTGAGTTTTGTGTTAAGTGACCTAGGAAAAAAGTATTCACTCCTTCTATATATTTTCTTAGGCAGCCCACCTATGTAATATTCTGTCAATGTAATTAATAAATTAAAATATGAAATTCTTTTCAGCTAGTCTTAAATTAAACGTTTCAACTTTCAACCATCTCGTCTCTCGCCTCTCGATCTTCGAACATTACAAATTTACAATAAGTGAATGTAATTATGTTTTACAAATTGTGGATGACCGTCAGACTCGGACAGCGAAGGACAAAACTCAAAAGGTCATAATAATTTACAATCAATTAGTATTTTGCTTTGTATTTTATAGGTATTAATGAAGAAGACTTTTGATTAAGAAAAATTAATCGTACAATGTGAGGGAGCCCAATTTTGAAACTTCGACTCAGGCCTATTATACGAAAACTCAGGTACGGCCCTACAGCCAAGGCACAGCTCGCCGTAGCCACGGGTCTAGCCCTACGGCTCACAACAGCCACGGAGCCAACCCCATGGTCGGGCAGCCACGAAAACACCTAGACATTCTTTGTCTTGCATTCTTACAATTATTAGAATTAGACTTCTGTTATCTAATCTATGATTCCAGACATTTACTCTCCTCCTTTTGAATATTTTCTTCTCTCTTAATAAGGTCAAAGGTACAAAATATTTAGGTTGCGTTTGGTAGCATGTAATTTACCTTGTAATGTAATCCAGATTACATTACAAAGTCGATTATTTTGTTTGGTTTGATTTAAAACTTGTAATATAATGTAATCTGGATTACAAAAGATAGTGAAGATTTGTAATTTGGATTACAAAGCAAATGCTATGTAATCCTATTACATTACGAGGTCATTGTTTCACCAAAGTTTAAATGCCGAATATACCCCTAGTCTGTTGTCGACTGCCGCCCGGCACCGGTCGCCGACCTTCGTCGCCGGCCGCCATCAGTCGCCGGCCGCCGGTCGTCGGTCGTCGCCGGCCGCCGCCGGTCGTCGCCGGTCGCCGGCCGCCGCCGACCGCCGGCAATCGGCCGCCAGCAATCAGCCACCACCGCCGCTGCCAATTGCCGGACGTCGATCGTCGACCGCCGATCACCGTCCTCCTCCGCCATCGTTGCCCGCTGGTCGTCGCCCGCCTACCGTCGCCCATCGCCGCCGATTGGCGAAGACGGTGGCCTGCTACGGCGACCGACGGTGGTGGTGGCAGCTGGTTGCCGATGGCTACCGCAAACTCCGGCAAAGGTGTGGCGACCGCCGATAGAGGTCACAAGACACTACAACCACTAAAATCAATATCATCACTATCAGATACTACAACCACTAAAATTGATATGCGGCATACATATTTTCTCATGAACGCCACTTGTTTATTATCTATTATCATTGCTACTAACTAGGCTATTTAATGTATCACTATTATTGACACTATTATCAAATTTGCGTTGCCAACAACCTATTAGTTGGTTGTTGACACTATTATCTATCATCAAATCTGATACTGTTAGTTTTTCATTCTATTCTCTTTTTACTTATTTTTTTTATTACTCTTTCATAATTTTATCCTCCTTTTTAATAAAATCTTTTAAGTTGGTTTATATTCTAACTAGTTAAGATGGATGTACTAATCTAGTTTTTTTTATTAGTATGCCAACTCCTATATATATATAATCTTAAATTTTTCATCATTTGTTGTCTCAGCTCAAATCAGATAGTACCTTTTGTTGGAGAATATGTTTGGATGTTGTGTTGAATATACCTATGTGCAAAGTGTTTCTATTCTAGTTATAGTTACTTTCTGATATAATTTTCATAGCTGCTATTTATTTTTTCATCCTAATTATTGAATTCTACAAAGGATGATTTCTTTACCAAATAATCTCTTCATGTTATACCCTTAGCATTTAAATTTCCTTTAGTGAATTAGGTCAATTTAGTTGAATGTATGTAACCATTTATCCCTAGTCCACTGTTGACATTAGAATTTGTTTTTGGAGAGATGTATTAAAAAAATGCAAATGTGAATTTATTTAGATTCAATGATTTTTTTCCTTTACAATGATATTATTATTCGTCATCTATTTTTCTAATAGAATTTGATAAATATTTTTAAATATTAAAATAGTGAATCAATGTGTAATTAGTGTAAGCTTATTCCTATTTCTATTCCATAACTGACAATATTAAAAAAATTTATTTGTGTTATTAGTTTGTTAGAATATTGATTATCGAATATGTATCAATTAATGGGAATGTTTTGTTATGAATGCTTTTATGATATTTCATGCAGTTATTTAAAATGTATTTCATGGTTATTTTAATTTTTTTTTCATTCAAACTCTTTTATTATATCATTATTAATTTCACTTATAAGATTATTTTCAGATATTTTGTTGAATTTCATTTTCTGCAGCTAGAGATTTCAAAGATTAACGAACTGGAGCGAGCGGAACTGGAGCAACTGATTGAAAAGATTAACGAACTGGAGCTGCAGATTGAAAAGATTACAAAAAAAACTGGCTATCCCAAAGCTGAATACTCGAAACCCAAAGTTGAAGTTAAGTTTCCCCTGCTATCGAATTTGGAAAAAGGTGGCACTAGCGAACTTGAAAAAGTGGAAGACAACTGACTAGTAGATTTGATCGAGAAATATGATTTTGTTTTGAGACTGCTTTAATTACTCATGACCGTGGATGAGTAATTTGTAGTGGTTGCTTTAGTAGGTTGTTAAGAATTGTTTTCTTATTACTTTGATTTGCTGAGAAATTTTAATTTCCCTTTCCCTTGCAAAGGTTGCCACTTTTTCAAAATATTTTATAATTTACTTTCTGTTCATAATTAGTGTTTAAAATATTTCTTTTATAGAATTATGTTCATTTGAAAGTTGTCATTTACACTTCTCAATTTATTCTAGAATTATGAAGCAGTGTTTGAATTGTCCCTAAGGTGTAGCGCAAATGGTAGATGTATGACATCTCTGGCGTAATCATTAGGGGTCGATTTTCAGGAACTGACGATCTGAGATTTACTCTATCATGTGCCTATTGTTTGTATATCTACATGTACCTTCCTCTATATCCGTGGGACCAGTACTAGGGGTCGTTAAGATAACGGATCTACATGAGACCGTGTTTGAATATGCCATTATATTCCACAGGAGATTAGATAAATAATGAAATGTGATGGATAGAGCATAGCACTATGTTTCGAAATTGTCGATATGACGGATTGAAATTTAATCATATAAGGTAGATTAAGACGGGACGCAAGCAATAAGAATTGATTATCGGGTCGTATGAGGTAGAAAACTCTCAAACTACCTATTCTGACTGGGAAGAACATATCATGTTTAGGTGATTCTTAAATTACATATACTTGGTCCCATCAAACTGCTGAGTATTGAAAACTTTTAATAGCGTTTAGTCCAGGTAAGTATATTAAACTCACGGTTTACAACTACCGATTCACAATTCACTGTAGTCTAAGATTATTATATTAAAAAAATTATAAATTAAAAAAATACACTTATTTAAGTTTTCTAGGTATTCTTTATGATTTTATAGGAGTGTCCTGAATTATCATTAGTAATAACCATTTAAAGAAAATAAAAACTCTCCTCTCCCTCAACCATCAAAACTAACGGTCTAATAGTTAGAATTATTTTTACTTCTTCCCTCTAAATTTTAAATAACACTCATATAAACAAACTAACAAGAAAGAAATTATTTTTCCTTTCTTAGTTTTCTTTAAACTATTAAAAATAATGATATAAAACTACTAATTAGTTATTAAATAATTTATCAATATATTATAGCCTAATTGGTTAGAATACTAAGGAGTCGCCTAGTATATATTTGATAATGGAAATAATAATGAGTTTTGATTGAGGGATTAATGACAATGATAATGATTGTTGGATTGATAGTGTTTGATATAGATATTGGAATTAGTATTATTTCCATTGTTGTTGATTGGTTTACCTTAAATTATGGATTGAGAATCCGTCAAAGTTCTTATTTTACCCTTATAAGTAAAATACAAAAAAATTACACAGATTCATGGACAGAACCTTTTTATAAAAAAAACACACATAATATGGTGAGTATTTTTCCAATGTATAAAAGATATAATAGAACACAATAATTATCTTCAAAATAAGTCATCGTCACATATTAAATAATTTTATTAATAGTTTTGCATAATCAAAACATCTATTAAGATAATCAAAACAAAAGTGGGAGAAGCAAAAATGTATTCATCAAATCCAAACATCATCACAAGCATACTATTACGAGCAACTGAGCACAAAATCTTCAACTTTAGATGGATCCAAATTAAACAATAACTCAACCTTCACAGAATCTTAACAAATTGCTTGAGCTTACCAACGAACCCATACTTATCCAACTTCTCAAGAACTTATTGCATTTTTCAGGATTTACCTTGAACCCAAGATGACATTGACTCAAGGTGTGAGCTAACAGTTTGCATAAATCCCTCAACCTGATCATTAAGTAACTTAAAGTCAGAATTGACATTTTACATAATTGATCATTTCTTTTTCTGAAGCGTTTTAAACTTTGTCAATAGATCATTTCTTTTTCTCCTTAGAGTGAGATGCCCTTGATATAACAGAAGGTTGTTGATTTGACATCAAATTCAATTCCTTTTTTAGCAACAAAAAAATTGTTATATGATAAGGTCAACTCATCATCCATATCATTTATCATCTTTTGTGCAGTCATCGTAGGATCTTCCGTAATAAAACCTGTTGCTCTATCTTTGCCATATACCATCTCTAACTCCGAAAAATAAGGGAATGATACATTATAAAGACTTTTGGCGTCATTGTTATTCTGTCCGAAAGAACATAATAATCAATTTAACATAACCATAAACAACATTATAATTAAAAATAATAATTACTAATATGCATACGTTACTCATTTAAGATATCACCTTTCTTCACAAGCTATCTTTTTTTCGACATTATTCCCAAGTACAACCACTTTGTCTGCACATTTCATTGATAGCGTGAAATTTTTTCTTTAATGTTTTGATCCTAGATTCAATGTAACTAATAGATTTTGTGAAAGTTAGCAGCTTTTGGATCATATCTTTCTTATGATCCAAACATTTTATTAATACCTAGCTCTCCTCTTCCATCCAGAAACTTTATTTTTTTTCCTCTTCCTCATGCTGCATTCTTTCCCTTGGATTCCTCAGGATTACTCTCTATCCTACATAAAATTATAAGAATATCAAATTAGTTTGAAAGAATGTTAATGACACATAAAATATCAAAATACCAACTTTCACAATAGGAATCTATTGATGTAAGACTGCAAATGTGCAAGCACACAGTGAAGGTAGGCCTCCAAAATAAAAGGGTATCTAAATGCAAAAATAACAATATCACTCAAAGTAAGAACAACAAAATTAATGTCTTACTTCATTAGTTGCTTATGACGAACCAAATTGGTCAAATCATTTTCATCATTCCGAAATAATTTACAAAGGAAAAAAGGATGGTCACCCATCGTATCAAGTAAATGAACATATTGCCCCCACGGGTGGGATCAACTGGTTATGACATGGATTCTTGCAGCATGAGTCGAGAGGTCGAGGGTCTGCGGCAGCAAATGCGATAACATCAATATCTGTCCGTGCTAAACACCTGAGACCGCCATGTCATAGCTGGGCCCGTATTCACCGTGATTTACTCCCTCTCATACTTGTGGGGCCGGGTTGAGGGGGCCGCTGGGTTGGCGGTTCCAACCTTGCAGCAAGTAAATGAACATATTCACATACCAACTATAAGTCAGCACATTACTTCAACAAAGTGTTTGACAACAATATGGTTCCAATTCCTTTATTCACTTGTTATCAAGAGAAAACTCGAAAACCTATAAATTTTTTTCCATCATAGCATTTCTACCCTATTTATATATAGCAGACGAACCCCTAGACACATTAACAAAGTAAGCTACTGTTGTAGGTCCAGATAGCATGAAAATCGAAACTAAACAATGATAAAACAATGCGGTAATTATAATCACTCATAGTGATCTCCCGAAGTCGCACTGAAGACCCGTCAAAGACGCCGCTGCTTCTGTCGTCGAGAAGATCACCACACGGAACCTTCTCGAACTCTTCCACGAACCAAATCCTAACCTCCGGGTGTTCCCCTCTGCTCGTCAATCTCCTCGCGAAGCTCTCTGATCACCTCCACAGCGCTCACTCGCCGATCCCTCCGCTGCGCTCCACACCCTGATAACGATTGCTCTTGGACGTCATCTTATATAGCTAGCAAAACATCGATTACCAACCGATGCTTTGATGGCTAGCTTTCAATGGAGGAAGATGAAGGATCGACACCCCTTCATCTTCCCGACGTTGCAACTGATGCAACGTCTAACATCTCCCACTCGTCCAAGTCAATCCATATGGTCACAAAGACCATGTCAGTCACATAGACTACAAGGTGATCATGTCACGAAGACTAGAGCGAAATTAGTCACAAAGACTAAATAAGTCACGTAGACTTTATGAGGATCAAGTCACGAAGACCAGAGCAAAATTTAGTCACAAAGACTAAATAAGTCACGAAGACTTTATGAGAGTCAAGTCACGAAGACTAGAGCAGAATTTAGTCACAAAGACCAAATAAGAACATTCATTCTATACATTAGGGAAAATGGTTCGTGCGACAGCAGCACAGTGAGCATTCAATTGCTAAGAAGATTGTCACACCTTACTTAGCTGCTCCATAGAACAAATCAGAGACATAAATGTCCATAGAACGAATCAAAGACATAAATGACTTGCTTTTACCCCATATTAAATTATTTAAATCATCATGAACATCTCTAATCCCTCATACTGACCATATGTCAAGAGCATGTTCAATATATCTCCAATCAAACAAATTATTCACAATTACATTTTATGTACTGAACTAAAAATGTAACCAGTATAAGTGAATAAATGTCACAGATGTAAATCAATCTTAATCTTCCCTTTTAGCTAGAATCCATTTATTCTAATCAGTCGCTTTCCTAGTTATGCTCCATAGACCGAATCATCCATAGCCAATAGGAAATATGCTAAAGTAGCAGACACTGGTCAGAATTTTAAGTAGACAGCTAAATAGTCACTTAGGGTAAAATTGAGATTAACTTATAATCTCAAGGGTCTCACATAGTAGAGAAGCAGGGATCCATTCTCCTACTACCCTTCTTGTCGCCATAACACATGTGGTATGAATCACATGCTACGATGTTATTCTCTTTACCAAAAAGAGCGCATGTTTTTTTTTTTCAAAATTTAACATCGTACAGATTTCGATCTAGACATTCTCAATGTCTAATCCTGAATTCAACATATGAATTCTAATATGGCCTCAAGCATATTCAATAAATGGTGGGTGCATTTACTCCAATCATTACACAAATGATCTCATCTTGACACAAATATCAAGGCGACCTTAACTTATGGGTATATCTCTATTCACAGCTACATAAGCTATCCCATAAGCAACGGTCTTACCTCTATTTGTACTTAACAAATAGAGATGATTGTCCATGTGAGTGGACCAATCCCAATCTTCCAACATGCTTATCGAGACTTTTATTCGAATGTAACCAAGACATATACACTGAATAGATCATGACATTTTTCATTTATCAAAATGTCTTTACAATTGTTACATTCTTCGAAGTCCCAAAGACTTCACATGCCCATGAAATGACTCTTTAGTCAATGGCTTAGTAAAAGGATCAGCAAGCATATTTTGTGTAGGGATGTACTTAAGAATCACCTTTTTCTTGTCAACAATATCCCTTACAAAATTATACTTAATTTCTATATGCTTGCCTTTGTTGTGATATTTGGGATTCTTGGAAAAAGCTATCGCAGCTTGACTGTCACAGTACACAATAACAGGACTCCCACTATCCTCAGCAATCTTTAGATGTTTTAGGAACCTTCTTAGCCAGACAGCCTCTTGCACAGCCGCTGCACAAGCCACATACTCAGCTTCCATTGTCGACAAGGCTACACAAGCCTGCTTCTTGCTGTTCCATGAGATGACGTCATCATTCAACAAGAAGATATAGTCAGATGTGCATTTTCTGTCATCAAGGTCCCTTGCCCAATCTGCATTTGAGTAGCCACTTAGGCTCATATCTGATCCTTGGAAACAGAGGCAATAATCAGCTGTTCCTTTAAGATATCTGAATATTCTCTTCACCGATTTCTAGTGTCTCAATTCTGGGTTTGACTGGAAACGACTAACTAAGCCAACAATATAGCTTATATTGGGACGAGTACACAATATAGTGTACATCAAACTACTAATAGCACTGGCATATGGTTTCTTCTTCATTTCGGCTATTTTCTCAGGAGTCTTGTGATACATATTTTTGCTCAAGACAGTACCTTTCGCTATAGACGTCTGTTTAACGTTGCAATCTGACATATTGAAGTGTTGCAGCATCTTAGTGATATAAGCTTCTTGAGACAAACCCAAAAGCCTCTTTGATCGATCTCTAACGATCTTCACTCCTAAGATGTACTCTGCTTCTCCCATATCTATTATGTCAAATTGTGATGAAAGTCAACTTTTGAATTCTATCACACACTTTATGTCACTTCCAGCTATTAGCATATCATCAACATATAATGATAAAATGACAAACTTTTCTTTTTTCCTTTCTTAGGTAAACACAATGATCCTCATTGACCATTTCGAAACCATAAGACAATATTACTTCATTAAATTTTATGTTCCATTATCTTGACGCTTGCTTTAGCCCATATATAGACTTCCGAAGTCTATATACTCTTTTGTCTTGGCCTTCAGCAACATAACCTTCTGGTTGTACCATATAGATTTCTTCGTCAAGATTACCATTAAGGAAAGTCATTTTTACATCCATCTGATGTAATTTCATATCATATTGTGCTACTATATCTAAGATGACACGTATTGACACAAACTTCACAACTGGGGAGAATGTCTCTTCAAAGTCAATACCCTCCATTTGGGTATATCCTTTTGCAACTAATCGAGCTTTGTATCGGTTAATCGATCCATCTACTTTCCTCTTTACTTTGAGAATCCACTTATTCCCAATAGCCCTTTGGTCTCGAGGAAGATCGACTAAATCCCAAACTTGATTCTTTCTCATTGACTCCATTTCTTCATCCATTGTAATTTTTCATTTTTTTCTAACTGAGTTGCTCAAAGCTTCCTCAACTGTTCGAGGTTCCTCATCATCAACTGGGAGAACCATCAATGCCTTATTCTCAATATCAAACCTTCTCCGAGGAATAATCTGATAACTACTTCTTCGAAGGTTAGACGAATGAGAAATTGACTCATTTAGTGACAAATTACTCCTACTCGGTTGACTAGATTCAGACATCTCCTGATTCGTTGATAAAGGAATATTATCCTCCTCCTCTATCTCATATAGGGGAATTATCTTATCAACTTCACCTCGTGTTGGGAACTCAGTTTCTAGAAAAGTAGCATCTCTTGACTCTATTTCAGAGATGGTTCCATTTTGTCGCTCACCAATAAAAACATAACCCTTAGAAGTCTCAGAGTACCTTATAAAGATACACTTCTTACCTCTGGATCCTAATTTTCCATATTTGTGAGTCTTATCATGAACGTAGGCAGCTGACCCCCAAGGTCTCAGATTACTCAAATCCAGCTTTCTGCCTGCCCAACGTTTATGTGGGGTAGATGAAATTGACTTTCAAGGCACTTTGTTAAATATATAGGTCGCAACTAATAATGCATCTCCCCAATAGGAGATTGACAAATTAGCCTGCGCCATCATAAACCTAACCATTTCAAGAAGAGTCCTATTACTCCTTTCAGCAATCCCATTTTGCTGTGGAGTTCCAGGGACAGTTAGCTGTCTAATAATCCCTTTCTCATTACACATTCTCTTGAACTGATCAGACAAATATTCTACTCCACGGTCAGTGCGCAAGGTTTTAACCTTATGTTCCAATTGATTCTCAACTTTGTTCAAGTAAAGAATAAAGCAATCCAATGTTTCAGATTTGTGAGAAATCAAATACACATGACTAAAACGTGTGAAATCATCGATAAATGTAATGAAATAAGAACGCCCATTTCTAGCTTTGACATTCATTGGACCACAAATATCCGAATGAATGAATTGCAATGGTGATTCAGCCCTAATAGCCTTACCAAATGGTTTTCTAGTCATCTTTCCCGCAAGACAATGCTCACAAATAGACAAGTTAATCTTAGCATGAATGCCTAATAGACCCTCCTTAGCTAATCTATTCATTCGTTCTTGTCCTATATGTCCCAATCTAGCATGTCAAATTTCATCATTAATATCAGCATTACTAGTAAGAGCAATGTTTGAAAAATATTCATCATTATTATTTGGTTTCACATCAAGAACCATAAAACCATACCCAATTAACACAGAGTTAATTCTAAGTTCCACACAACGGCTATAAAAATTTACATTGTAACCTAAATCAAGAAGACAAATGATGGAAACCAGATTCCGTCGAATCTCAGGAACATACACGACATCATGTAGAAACAAGGTGCCTCCACCACGTAGGTTGAGCTTGCAAGTGTCAATTCCTTTGACTTCAATTCTTGCATTATTTCCTACATATATCCATTTGTTGCCAGCAGGTACCCGACAGTACTCCACATATGTAGCTCGATCACGAGCTACGTGGTTCGTTGCTCATGAATCTACAATCCACAAAGGATACGAATCAACTAACAACACTGTACTTGCAACATATTGCTCGTGGAAAGAAGACTAATATGGTTCTATCTTTTTAGGCTCAGCACACTCCTGAGCAAAATGACCCTTCTTGCCACAGTTGAAGCAAGTCAACCTGCTCTTAGGATTTTGTCCATATTTCTTTCCTTTCTTCTTGATTTGATTTTTCGCAGCAACAGCATTAGCCTCCTTTCCTTTCCCCTTTCCTTTCTTAAACCACTTGTTCTTATTCTTGGAACCATAACCTTCAGCTACAAAAGCTTGACCCGAAATCCTTGCAGATTCAATCCTCTCTGCCTCAAGTTCCACATGGCGTGAGACATCAGTGAAAGTCTTAATACTCTCACTGTGGGTCAGATTCTGTTTCATCGTCTCCCAAGAATCAGGAAGGGAACGGATAACTGCTTGAACCTATTGGTCATCGGTCAACGCATGACCAACAATCTTAAGCTCTCGAATCATGTTACCCATCTCCCTGAGATGTTGGGCCATGGTAACATTCGAACGCTTTTTACAGCTATCAAACTTGATTGTTAGCTGACGGAGCTTACTCAGACTGACTCCACTGTACTTCTCTCTAAGGGTTACCCATACAGCATGAGTCGATGGTAATGGCTCATATTCAAACACCAGGTCATCCACCGTTGAACTAATCAATATGCCCTTAGCAATGGAGTCCTTCCTTTTCCATGCCTTATAGGCATCAAGGTCACGTCTGTACTGTGCTGTAGAACCATCAACCGGTTCCTCCATGAATTGATTTATAGCCTCTAGAACTTCTTGTTCCTTAAGAACGTATTGTATCTTGAGGTGCCAGATTTTGTAGTTATCCCCATATAATTTCTCACCATTATTGAGTTCAGCTATAATGTTTTTAGTTGTCATGATCTACATAAATAAACAAATTATTTATCATTTCAGTGTAATTTATATATGTGCAACTATTTATTGACTCAGTGTAAATTAGAATTAGTTTACAAAATCAAGTGATAACATTGTTTCCACTCATCATTTGTATATTCTAATCTAATCAACACTGATCAATCATATGACACACATCCCATTTAATGAACGAATCATTATTAAAATGAACTAATCATTTTTTATATGAACTAATCATATGGATATATGAACAAATCATATCATGAAATGAACTAATCATTTCCAAGTTTGTTAACATATAACATAACTTTTCATTATTTAATTCTGTTCGTACATAACGACAGAAATTATTACATGACTCAAAAACTAGATGAGCTAATACTGCTCGTACATAACGACAGTAAACAGAACACTAATAAACTAGATAGGCCAGCACTGCTCCCACTAGGACAAACACTAGTATGACAGCCAACACTATCCCTATTAACTGGACTCATTTGGGATAATCTCATATGGAGCGGTTTCAAGATTCTCCATCAGATCCATTTCTAGATCTTCCTCGAGCATCTCCTGGTCCTCTTCGACTCTTCAGGCTCTCTTCACCCATATGGTGAAGTAGTTCCTCACACAGTACTGAATATGTGACGCGCCCTTCATGACGCCCCCATACATAGTTTGCTATTATCCTGGGATACTCTGGCAATGAATGCATCAATACCCAGATCCTATAACTGTCCAGGACTGGAAACTCTTCTTGCTCAAGTTTCCAAAATAGTCTATCCAATCATCTAACATGTCCGTCGACTTCATAAACATACTTATACTCTATCTCCTGAATCTCCTCTCGGATCTGGTTTCACCGCACTTCGCGACGAGTCAATGTGGTAATCGTCCGTGCCATCTGAAAAATTGAATTTAAATAAGTCAGTACAAAACCGACTAACCAGTACAAAACCAGTTTAATTCAATTTATACAAGCATACCATCATTATGAATCAAGAAAAATAAATCTTCTCGATTTTCAGGAGTTTAAGTCGACTGACCCATTAGACCGGTCAATCAGGAGTCCGGATGTTAAACTTAGTCTATTGTCCTCATTAGAACTAATCTAATTGGGCCTATGTTCTGTTATCGTTTAAGTCCATTTGAGTCAATCTCAGACTTATTGATCAAACTCAGGTCCGTTTGATTCAACCAATGCCCATTGGGTTAAGTCTGATCCATTAGAACAAATCTAATTTTTTATGATCAAATCTCACACACCAGAACTAATCTGATCATATTTGATCAGCCCAACTTCTGTAATCAAATTTACCGCAATTAATTCAGTAATTAACCCAACTGGTTAAACCAACAAATAATTTGAACCAGCTTATGATATTATTGAATCCAATTGGTCTGCTTAAATCAACTAATAATTTAAACTAGATCTAGGTTTGATAGGACAAGTTGGTCTGATTCCATTTTTAGTAAATTGAACCATAAATTAATTAAATATTTCTTTATTAATTAATAATACATTTCTATATGTATTTTAATTAATTAATAAATATATTTAATTAACCTCTACTGTTCAGGTACGTGAATAAAAAACATGCACCTTTTTCTTTATTTTGTACACGTTTTTTGTTGTTTTTTTTTCTTACACGATTTTTCATTGTGCACTTCTGTTCATGCATGCAAGAAAACGAATGGTACTGTGCTTCATCAAAACGACACTGTTTATACCGTTTTTTTTCTTTAATCGATTGAAGAATCGATTAAATCACAGTACACGATTTTTGAATCGATTGAGATTCTTGGATCGATTAAATTACTGTGTGCGTTTTTTTTTCTCCAATCAATTCACGAATCTATTCAACACATGAGTGAGGCACTGTGCCGTCAATTGAATCGATTCAATTCTTTATTCAATCGATTCAATATATTTGAATCGATCGAACAATCGATTAAAACAAAAAATGCGCACTGTTCATGATTTTGAATCGATTAACCAATCGATTCAATCGATGAACAGTGATACTGTTCATCTTCTTCTTCGCGACAGAAGAAGAAAAAAAACGCGAGCGTTTTCACGTCGATTTCCATACTTTCAAAATCATGCTCTGATACCAATGTTGTCGGTCTAGATAGCATGAAAATCGAAACTAAACAATCATAAAATAATGCGGTAATTATAATCACTCACAGTGATCTCCCGAAGCCGCAACTGAAGACCCGCCAGATACGCCGCTGCTTCTGTCGTCGAGAAGATCACCACACGGAACCTTCTCGAACTCTTCCACGAACCAAATCCCAGCCTCTGGGTGTTCCCCGCTGCTCGTCGATCCCTCGCAAAGCTCTCTGATCACCTCCACAGTGCTCGCTCGCCGATCCCTCGGCTGCGCTCCACACCCTGATCACAATTGCTCTTGGATGCCATCTTATATAGCTAGCAAAACATCGGTTACCAACTGATGCTTTGATGGCTAGCTTTCAATGGAGGAAGATGAAGGATCGGCACCCCTTCATCTTCCCGACATTGCAACTGATGCAACGTCTAACAGCTACGACTAGCTTTTCGATTTTTATGTAGGCACATCCGGCAGATAAAAACTAGAGCTAACTTACTATAACAATAAATCTAAAAGAGAAAGAAAGAGATATTCGCTGTTGGTACCTACTTGTACTGGAACTCAATGGTGTAGAAAAGTAGCAAGATCGTTAAATCTTCTGTGTCCGGCCTGGAGACGGAGACGATCGTGGTGGTGGTTAACTTGCCAAATATTCTCGGCGGCAGCTTCGTGATGTCCGACTCTAACGGAAGCCTTATGTAGCAAAGCATGATTTCTGGCGGAGGGCGACTGGGAGGGGAGCAAAAGAGTAGAACAAATAACCGGGGGGAAATAAGAGAAGGGGAAGGGTGAGAGGAAAGGGAGTGTGGCCGAGAAGGAGGAGAAGAAGAAGAATGAAGGAGGAGGCTTGGGCGGGTGGGGAAGAAGAGGGGCTTAGAAGAGGTTATGGCGAAGAAGAGGCTCGAGCGACTTGGGGTAGGGCTTCCAAAAAAAAAGAGGAAGGAATGGGAAGGAAATGATTTAGTGATAACCTAAGGGAGGAGGTTATGAAATCAGGGGTATCAAACTCTTATTTTGATTCTAATTCTCATCTACCAAGTACCATAAATGAGAATGAAGCATATTTCATTTCTATTCCAGCCTCCTAAATCCGCCTACCAAGCACCTTCTAAGGTCTCTCTCAAGAGACTAAGGTTCAAGTCTTAATAATACCATATGTTTTAAATAAATTTTCATTCATATTTATTTTAAAAAAAACTGAACTGGCAAGCTAAATCGATGGTTAACCATTTTTTATAGGCTAGAATTGTAACTAGGTTAACAAGGGGCCGAGTCGATTACGATTTCTTATCGAAACTAGGTCAACGGATACTCGACCCGTTTACCGAATCACAAGCTCGAGCCATAGTCAGGTCTACATAGCGGACAAATACAAAACACATTGAAATAATCATATTTTATGTGGTAGCTTTGAGTATAGAGTTGGCTTGTACTATTTCAGCATATGCCGAAGCAGACACCAAAGAGTGAGTCTACAAAGAAATTGGATAATTAATTTGTTATAGTTTGATAATTGGACAATTATAGAGACATAGTTCAATTTTGACTAGGTCATCTACTCCCAAGTTCAAGAGGAGCAATCTAGTTCCCACAATGGTCCATATAGTGAACAATGTATAGTTCAAGAGGAAAGTGGTAATGCAGTTGAGGTTCCTGTTAGTCTGTCTTTTCTAGATCTGGTACATTAACGCCCCCTAGTGTCAGTCTCACGGATATGGAGGGAGATAAATGCAGATACATATGTGTTAGGCGCATGGTAGAGTAAACTCCAGGTCGTACAATCACAAGTGCTGAAAATATAGGGAACACGATAGAATAACAATTTGACTTAGGAAGGAACATGAAACTATGTGAGCAAGCTATACACCATGCATTGAAACTAGCTTGTTAGATTTGGTAAAATTAATCGAATACCTTTTGGCTAGTGATGATACTATTTAATAGAATTGGATAACCTTATCAAAATTGGGAGATGAATATTTGCTTGAGGACAAGTTAAGGTCTAGTCTGGGGGATTTTGATGTACACATTTTATATATGATTTTTAGCAAAATTTGATAAACATTTGGTCCCATTTTATATGCATGCATTTCATGTTTTGTTCCCTTTGTACTGCACTTTGATACTTTCCTAGTTCGAAAAACTGCTCTTTTGTGTTTCTTTTGATAGGGTGCAAAAGGAAGTGAAAACGGAGTTCGAAAGCCAACTTTTGGAGAACTTCTCAAATCCTACCACGAGGGGTCGTGCCAGTCGACAATCCCGTGCAGAGCCCCAGATGCTTCACATCTCCGATCACAGGCGATCGTACCAGTCGACACAACCCATGCCAGAAATCCAGATTTGCCACAAAGGTAGCCATGGGCATCGGTGCCTGTCGGCACGACCCATGGCGGAGTCTGTAGGAATTCACAAATCTCACCATGGCCACCCGGCGATTTTTGCAGGATCCACAGAGACCGCCATGGGAACCTGTGTTGCCGGCCCGACCCGTGGCGAGTTCTTAAGAAGAGTTATATAAGTGATCCTTTGGGAAATTAAAGGAGGATCTCGATTGGGTGCTGTCCAAGGGCTCCAAGAAGGTTTTGGGGAGACAATCCAAGGTGATTCAATACCATTAACACATAAAATTGAGATCGGGAGCATCCGAAGATGCATCCATGCAATGAGACTAGCTGGTTTTCTTGTTTTTGGATTTGAATTTGGATTGTAATTATTTGAACCTTCGTTTCTGCTTGTAACTCTATTTCTACGAAGTAGATTCTGAATTATAGGACTAGAGATTAACCCTTTGTTATGTGAATACCTTTTATTTAATCTATGGATATTTGATTATTTCTATTTCAATGATATGCTTATTCATGATCCGGATCTACTATATAAACACGATCTCCATGTCAAAAATACGAGATTTGTATCCAAGAGAGTTTAGAGCTGAATCGAAAGGAGAACTCAAACCTCAACCTGTAGAAATCGTGATGTGAAGAGACAACTACGAAAGTAGATCAATATACTGCGAGGAGTAATGAACTATCATAAATCTTAATAGATAAATTCCAATTCGTCACTACACAGTAGGAGGGGTAGATTGGGAATTATGGGATCTCATGACAATGCCTCCTTAGGAAATTGATCCATCAACTCTGTTACTCTGAAAATAGACGATGAATTGGAGTTGATACGTTGGTATATTAATAAAAGTTTACATCGAAAACTTAGAATAGTCTACTTATATTAATAACTATTGAGAATAGAAAACCAAATATAAATTATGTGTTTATTAACATTATAATGAAATAGAAATCTTAGAACCCTTCGTATATCAAATTCATCTAGATCCCTCTACCTCCTTTTCTCTCTTCTGGACTAAAAATTTCTTTTCTCACTCTTCTCCACTTTTCCTCTCAAGATCTCTAATTCACACGAAGCCAAACTCCATGATTAATCTAGACAATCGTATTTATTTAGTATACTAGTACTTTGCCATTAGTCCTTATGTGATGGATATTTTTTTATTACTTGACTATATTTCTATGTGCACCTGTGGATTTAGCACACATCATGGGGCAAAGAAAATTTTAATTTAATTTAATTTAATTTTTAATTGATGGGATTGGAGCTCACACTAGTTTAGAGGTAGCTTACCTTGAGGATGATCATTTTACATGTATTAATGGAGATGGATAATCTAATCATGCTCGTCATGACAACCACGGTCACGAATAATTCTAACTCGTTACGTTACTTGGCAAACTCAAATAAATTTTTTTAGTGACCAACCAAAATAAAAACATATTTAAAAGAACAAATAAAAAAAACACTAAATCCGCTAAAAGATACACCTCAACTTGCATGTAAATTCTTATGTTTAAAAAAAATAGAAAAATGGAAATAGAATAACAAATAGAGAATCTTAAATTGCTTTAAATTAGAAAAGAAAGTCTATATATACTTTAAACGTCCTAACAGATGCAATGCATTATTTGTTTTAAAATTTAAATCAATTTAGGGTTATATACAATTGTGTTTAAAATTGCTGCGTATTTTAAAATGATTTAAAATTAAAAAAAATATTGATCTCAAATCCGTTCCAGATAGTTTCAGGGAATTCATACGTACAGTAGGGAAGGTCTATTGAAGCCTCCTAATAAGGGAGAAGTTAGGAATTTTATATTTATATTGAGGAAAAGAAAAAAAAAATGTATTTATGTGGGAGTAACGTCGTTGCTCCTCGTTTGCATGTCTTGATTTATATATTTTTAGAGTACGTTTGGTTCAAATTATTATGTATAATCTTATGATTACTAGTAATCGCATAACCAACATTATGAAGAATAAAACTTAACGAAATATTATTTGGTTCAATTTAGATAATGCAACAAAAATTTATTTGTTTGAAGATTTTAATAAATAACCTAGTTTAATATTTATTTATATTATCCTCAATTACAAAACCAATTATACTTAAATCTACAATTTTGTTTACTTTTTCTTTTTCATGTTTTTCTTTATATATATATATATATTATTTTGTTTGTTTTTTATTATTTTATTTTTTTTTACTTTTTTTTTATTTTAAAAGTTTTTTTTTGAAATTGTATTATTTTTACGTTTTTTTTTTGTTTTTTTAAATTTTTATGTTTTTTTTACATTTTTCTATTTTTTATTTTTTATGTTTTTTTAACGTTTTTAATTATTTTTTACTTATTATTTTTTTAATTTTTTAATGTTTTTTTATTTTTTTTCTCATTTTTTATGTTTTTTCTATTTTTAATGATTTTTCTATTTGTTAAAGATTTTTTTACATTTTTTTAATTAATTTTTTATGTTTAAATTTTTTTTTATTTTTTTCTTTATGTTTTTCTTTTTTTGTCATATTTTTCTTGTATCCGAGGGTATTTTAGGTAAAAAAAATGTTAATCCCGTAATCAATAAAAACCTCAGCTTTTCGAAATTTTCTAATTCCTGGTTACATGTCTCTTTTACTGACGTACCGGGCATGGAACATTACTCGAAAATCATCAATTATCTAAATCAAACAAGATTTTTATTGATAATCTTAAATAGATAACTAAGATTATTCAGAATAATCTCCAACTAAATACACCCATGCTCCGTCTCTATCCCTAAGGGCAGCCAGACCTAAATTTTGAATGATTTAGAGTAAAAAGAAAAAAGAAAATCCTTTGTATGTTAAATTATTTTTCACTTAATCATGTACGAAACTAAATTAGTATAAATCAAATAAGAAAATTCCATCTAAATCGAAATCTCAAAAAGTTGAGCGCATGCATTTCTGTGTAGCGTCGGTGGATGACAATACCAATGCGATGACAATAATGTTGTAAATCATAATATGGGAGCTAAAAGTTGATGCCTATAGCTGTTATGTCAGTATGGGCGAAGTTTGAGCATTTGAGGGTGAATAAAAATATATTCTGAAATATTAGGGATTTTAGACGTTAGGGCATCGAAATAGGAAAAGGACGGTAAAGGGGGGAGGAAAGGTATGTTGAACTTGCGTAATTTGTTTTGGAATTTTTAATTAGATTCTTTTTAATTTTTTTTTTTTTTTACTATGGAGATTGTCAATAAACATTTATTTAAACAAATATATTAAAAAAATTAGATCAGTATTTAGATGAACAAAAAAAAGATCAGAGTTCTATAAATATTCTAAAGATTAGTCTCTAAGTGTGTGTAAATTATACTTTGAAATAAATTAAGAGATCTTAGATTACTAAAAAAACAAAAGTAAAAAATAATATAATTAAATTGAATAAAAAATTATAATATATTTTATCTGGTATGAATATGTTATCATTATTTTATTAACAACTTTAAATTGAATAAAAAAATAATATTTATGTATTATACTATTTGTATAATTCAATTAAAATTCAACCCTTACTTATCCAACAATTCTACCAATAATTACTAACTCAGTTATATCTTAGGAATCAGATAGTATTTCAATTAATAACCATATAGTTATTTTATTTAAAATTATTATATTGTCTTAAACTGGTATGAAATTGAAATAAATATATAAATCTAGATTCAAGGGGTTCAAAAAATAATATATATAATCCAAAAGACTATTGAATGAACACGTAGATATATACATTTCTAAATTAAGAGCTATATAACCATTTAATAATTTAGTTCAAAAATTAATAAATGCCTTAAACAACTCTGCATTTAAAAAGAAACTTGCTGGGTTTTTTTTTCATATATAAAGCAAAAAAAAAACTAATTAAAATTATCATATAAATTCATTGATACATGAATTTACTGATCTGAAAGAACACACCGGGCAAAGCATCCAAAAATATATTTGATAATAAAATAAAATACGGCGTCGCTTCAGTGATTTTATTGGAAATAATATTTCAATTTAATGCTAATAAATATATAATATTAAATTTTTAATAATTTTTTTAATAAAGGCATTTTCATAAAGGTACGAAGCCTATCAAAGCACATTGCTCAAATCGGGATCCATAACATAATTACACGCACCGATTCAAAAACTGTAAAATTTGATGCACCTATCAAAGCACATTTCTCAAATCGGGATCCATAACATAATTACACTCACCGATTCAAAAACTGTAAAATTTGATGATTCGATCACAGCATATTGATTATAATTAGAAAGAGAAACTTAGTCTAAGACTTCCAACAAGTATGACGCAGCACGATCCAGTCATTCAGAACAAACTATCCCCTGAAACCAAACGATGAATATGTGAGAGTAGGACACAACATTAGATAGATATACAATCTTTTTGAGTCAATTTTAGAAGACTAACAAATATTTGATAGAGGAAAGAATGGCTGAGATGATGTACACACCCAATATTAAATCAAGAGATTATGAGATATAATGGGCGAACAACCTTCTTATAAATGGAGGATAACAAGGGCACTAAAAAGCTACAATTATGACGAGAGAAAAGAAATGAGACCCCTTGTAAGGAGTGTTCAGTAGTCCAGGGAAAAGAAGTGGGAGTGGGTTTTTGATGCACAAAACTCTAATTCATTATCATCCCTGAACCTTTCAACAGGACCATCCCAGTTTAGTTCAGCCTGGTCCCACCTCAATTCAACCATAAGATCTATTTATGCCTAATTTGAACACAAGAATATATGTATACCAGTTCTAACTCTCAATTGAATTATCTAACCGCAAATTGCATCTAAATCAGACTTACTTCAAAAGGTTCACAAATATAATTCCTAATAAATCCTAATTAAACCTCAAAATATAATAAATGCAATTATGTAGCTCCTCCCTAAATGATTACACTACTAAAGGGTAGAAACATTATCCAGACTGCTATTGTATCATGATGGTTGCACATAAAAATTATCAATTTTTTTTAGATTAGTAAAGGAATACATTTTGAAGGATCCATACATAAAATATTATCCACTTAGTGGAAAGATCCATATAATTGACCCTATTTAATGGGATAAAATCTTAATTGTTGTTTTAAAGAAATATTATCCACTCGAATCACTCTATGTATACGTATATATTTATGCATGTCAATCTGAAAATCTTTAGAATGTAAGTAGAGAAAGTAGACTCAGGAATAATGGGTGAAGTAATCAATAAAACATAACAGATAACAAACTAGAATAGATTTATTTGCAAGGATGAAAAGATAGAACTAAAACAGTAATATATACATGTTTGTCATATCAACTAGTGATGTAAGAATAGCAAATAGTATCTGAAATTCAGCTAAAATCAAATTTAGTCTTAATGGAGTAGATGCATCCTTCACACAAAGATGTCAAGTCATCAAAACAGTAAAAACTAAAAAGAGATGTGATTTGGTAAAGCCAATTCAATTCCAATAAAATGAAAGAAAAATAGGCATTCAAAAATTTTAGCTTTTTAGTCATATTATAAATAAAGTATAAGATAGAGAGAGGATGGATTAATAAATTTCCAAAGGAAAACATGAAGAAAAAAGGTCATCAAATTCATGCCCTTTGCTGGATAAGAAAATGGATCAGATTGCTCAAAACAAAAAGGTTAGATTCTATAGGGTCGACAAAACCCATGGGAACTTAACGATGGAGTGGAATAAAAACACCAGAGAGAAAAAAAAAAAAAAGATAAAATGAAATAAAGGATAAAGCAAAAGAATAGTTATTCAAAACAAATAGAAGATAGAGGAATCTTAATTGTGAATGAACAAATTCAAACACGAAATTCAAAAGGATCATTCTAATACTCA
Source organism: Zingiber officinale (assembly GCF_018446385.1). Classification (NCBI taxonomy): domain Eukaryota; kingdom Viridiplantae; phylum Streptophyta; class Magnoliopsida; order Zingiberales; family Zingiberaceae; genus Zingiber; species Zingiber officinale. Next base: position 2,304,871 of record NC_056001.1, read on the forward strand.
AGTTACAAAGGGCCAAAGGAATGATCATGAAAGATTTCAGGTGTTTAGCAGTCAGATTATAGCAAGAGTTTCTAGTTTTTAGGACTATTACATTTCCTTGGGAAAATGCAATTTACTATTCAAAAGGAAAGGGAGGCGCAAGCCAGATAAAAAAAAAGAAGCAATTGTTTCAGAACTCCATTGGTAAGAATTTGAATTTGAAAAACTTTAGTAAAAAGGTCCATTTTAAAAGGAGGATTATGCCAAAAAAACTCCAAATTTGAAAATCTGTTTCATTTTAATTTTCTTCGCCATGCGTCAAGGTTTGTTACAGAGCACTCTTGGCCTCTTTTGATAGGGTTCAGATGAGTTGCAGTGGAAAGGTCCTCCTTGTGACTTTCTACCCATTTTCTATGCTTAAAAGTTGATCGGTTTATGGATGGGACAAGAAGCTTGACATTAGTCAGCAAACATTACTATACTGTTATGTATATCACACAAATCCTTTGAATTGAATAGCAATTTTGAACTAGTTTTATTTAGGCATACCAAAGAAAAGTTTTCTTTCTGATAGAGATAATCATATTTTTCTAGCTAGAACTAGAATGAGAAGAATCTAGGGGAAGATTAGATCATGTAAAATCCATCACAGAAAGATATAAAGAATATGTCTATGATTAAAAAAATAAATATGAGCAATTATGAATACTGAAGATATGTTATTATGGAACTAACACTATAGATTGTGTTTAGTTCAAGCTAATCTTTATAAATTCGCAATACTATATCAGAAAATAACGAAGAATCAATACTCACATAAAAACATTGAAATTTGCGAATCTAGTATATTTTCAAAAGAATTCAACTTACTAATTATGTAACAATGAAACTAAAATGTCAATTTTGACATGTCTATGCAATCAGAACAATGTGATAATATGCTCAAAAAACATAGTTCTCTTACGAAGATATTCGTTAATCCCAATATTTTTCTACACTAAAAAAATCAACACAAAAAATCAACACGACAGGAATAAAAAGACAGAAGTTACCTAAGTAAGCCCGCGAGAACAAGAGGAAAAGTGCCTAGGCCTTACTGGAACCATAATTTCTGTTCCTTGACCGCACTTCCATCATCAGTACAGCTTTTAGTTCCTTCGTTAGAGGAACCTGCCAAACGCCGGGGCACAATTACCTCGTCAACTATACCAAATTCCTTGGCCTCATCAGCGGACATGTACATGTCACGCTCCGTGCACTGCTCGATTCGCTCAATAGGCTGCCCCGTGTGGTGGCTGTAGATTTGGTTGAGACACTCACGGAGTTTGAGAATATGTTGGACACCGATGTCCACGGCCGGGCCGGCCATATGCCTATATGGCTGATGGATCATGACAGTAGAATTGGAGAATATGCGACGCTCGCCAGGAGCGCCAGCTGCAAGGAGTAGCGAGGCCATGGATGAGGCCTGGCCGAGGCAGAGGGTGGTGACACGGGAACGGATGTACTTCATCGTGTTATATATCGAAAGGACGGCACTGACTGAACCCCCGGGGGAGCCAATGTGGAGGTGGATGGGCTTTCGGTTGTCTTGGAACTCAAGGAAAAGAAGTTTGTCAATGACATCAGAGGATTTGGTATCGGAGATAGGACCGGTGAGGAAGACAATACGGCTCTTGAGGAGGTACTCCTCCGCCAGGGGAATGAGGCTGCTGGAGCGGTAAGCCCGGGCGGCGATTGGTGTGGACGGGAGAGTGGACCCGAAGAGGGCCAGCCGGCGGCACAACATGGTTAGGGTTTATGCGAAGAGTCGCTAACAACTTGCCTTTTTATGTGGAACAGCGGCGCCCACCCGTGATTTACCTTCGTGTTGAGGATTGATTGGCGGAGGCGTTAGGCGAGCTCAGTCCTTTTGCCAACCAGTTCACTTTTTATTTCATAAATTTTTTTTACATTTTATTATTAATTACTAAAAATATATTAAAAAAAATTAAAAATCTTATCAAATTATAATAAAGATGCCACATTTTTTTGAATATTTACTTTATAAATACATCATCTTTAAATTTAAGTTAAGTTATTAATTACTTTTATCTTTTTTTAAAAAAAATAGATAACTTAATTAAGAAATTTTAATTTATTAAAAAGTTTGAATTTAAAAATATTTCAAAAAACTAATGGATAGATTAATTAGATAACCCACCAATTCATAAATAAAAATTTGTTTAATAAGAGGTAAAAGTAATTAATATTTGTACGTGACTGAGGGGCTTTGAATAAAAAAACATGATTTGAGGCTCGGAATTGATTTGGCATTTTTTTAATTATTTTTTTTTTAGCTAAGGTTAAGTCAGTTAGTTTATGATTTAAGGATCGGATAAGTTACAAAAGAAATATATACTCACAGGATATAATATATAGTATTTATCTTACGTCGCACATCTCATATTCATCTAAATTTTTTTATACTTAATACTATAAATTAATCCTTAAATTCTAAAAATAAAATCTGATTGGGTTAATTGAGAATTTTAAAAAAAATAAACAAAAAATCAATTACACTAGGTGGGCACATGGTGTGTGGGATAAGATGGGCAACGTATTAAAACTATATATATAAATTTAACTTAGAGCATTCTAATCTCAAATCCGCTCCAGATAATTTCAGGCAATTTATAAATAATACAATAACACTTTATTTATTTGAAGATTTTAACGTATAACCTATTTTAATATTTACTGTATTACTCCTAGTTCAACCTTAAATATTTTTTAAAATAAATTAATTTGATATTTAATTAATTTTTTTAAAATAAAATAAATTATTAATATTATTAATAGGTTGCTAATATATTTAATAAATAAATATAATTGATATATAAATTTTAAAATAGAATTTATCGAATGTCACACACTAGACGCAACAATAGTACTTTGTTAAAAAAAACACTTTTTCCATTGGTTGATGATTAATACCTTAAAAAAAACAACACCAGTCATTCTATTAGATGTTGGTGCGAAAAGTATCAGACGATCGAATCCAAATTTTAATAATCGCAAAGGGTTCAAAGTTAAGTCGTCTTGTGATCTAACAAGCTTATGGAACTTGCAGAAAAGTCCTAAGTGATACTTAGGCAAAAGTCCTAGCTGCGGTTAGGCAAGTGGAAAACCTTAGGGGGTGGTAGCCCTAAGTCATAGGGGGTGGTAGCCCTAGGTCATAGGGGGTGGTAACCTTATGCGGAAAATCTTGACGGGTCGAGAGCTTCAGACAAAAGTCCTAGAGGGGGTAACCCTAGGTGGAAAGTCCTGGTGTCGCGAACCAGGTGGAAGACTAGACAGGCCGGGAAACAGAAGTCCAGCAGAAAGTCCGGAAGTTTCGAACGCTGAGCAAAAGTCCAGTCGATCTGGAGGATCGCACTTGCAACAGGTAAATCTCCTAAGTGGAAATCTGAAGTCAGACCCGGATAGTCCGATGACTGTCGATTATATCACTTATAATATGTCTGTGCTAACTTTGTTTTGCAAGGTTTTGTGTTTGGGACTAACACATTTTGCAGGAACAAAGAAACACATTTGACCTCGGATGAATAGTGTCCGAGGCGCCTCCATGGGGCTTGGAGGCGCCTCGGGTGCAAACCGAAGCTAGCTGTCCAGAGGAGCTGGAGGCGCCTTGAAGGAAGCTAAAGGCGCCTTGGACCAGGCATTGGAGGCGCCTTGGACCAGCCTTGAGGCGCCTTCAATGAGATAAGGCGTGATCAGATCAGACCTGATCCACGCGTGTGACTCGGCGGGGGGTCGAGACAGAGGCTCAGAACATCAATTCTAAAGCTGTTATTCATCAACGTGCTACTCAAAAACGACCCAGCGAAGCTACGACGAGTTTTCGACAACCCAAAGCTACAAGTTTTCCTCTTCGTGTTGTTGGTATAAGTTACTGTTAGTACTTTCAATTGTAATCTCTTCTTGTACCGAATTTATAATTTGATAGTGAATTGCTCACAGTAATCACTCAACGAGCGAGGGCCTTGGAGTAGGAATCGCCCAAGGCTCCGAACCAAGTAAAAACACTTTGGTCTTTTTCTATGTTTGTTTTTATTGTTATTTCCGCTGCATTACACTCGAACGTTTTACGAATTCGAATCGAACGAAATAGCCACGAGCATTATTCACCCTCCTCTAGCGCTTCTCGATCCAACATTAGATACCATAATAATGTTTATAATACACGGTGTAAAAGTGGGAAGCCAGGCTCACATCGACAATCTAACTCCATCCTTTTTCATCAGTCAAAAGATGTGAACTTTTATATTTTTATTAACAAAGCTGGAACAATGAAAACATGTATAAAAATATATAGGTTCCTATCCAACTGGTAGGCATCCATTTTTTTGGCACTTAGAATCTCCATCTTCATGGTCAAACCTTCCAGGTTCCTTCCTCCCATATGCAATTAATCCCATGGAGTGGTAAGCCACTTTGACATCCTTCATAACCTCCATCAACATGGGAGCTAGTCTCACCGCATCTAAAGTCACTGCCACAATATGCCACCAGTAGGAATTCTAAGTTTGCATCATGACCATGTATTTGACTATATGCTAATACAAATAATCAACAACTAAAATTACATGTATCGAAGATTATTTTATCATAATATTAAATTTGAGATTCCAAAAAATGACTGTGTTGCTTTACTGGTAGTGCATGTTGATTTTTAAAATACATGAATTAAAATGAATTAAAGATTTATAGTAATTTTTAAATTTACTAGACTTACTGTCGGAAGAATGATCTAAAAGTTGAAAAGCTCTTCACAATTCCACGAACTAAATTCCACTGTCTCGGATGTTTACTTTCCTCTCTTTGTCTCCACAATCTTCGTTGTCGTTCTTATTTTCCTCTTTCTTGAATGATCTTTGGACGTACCCTTTATAAAGGGAAATAACTTAGGGGTATAATGACATTTTCCAATAAGAGTAATAGGCAACGTGGCCATGTTCCCATGTTCCTATTTCCTTCATCTCCCACTCGTCCAAGGTAAGTCATTAAGACTAGTTCATTCAGGTTAGTCACTAAGACCAGTTAGTCACAAAGACTAAATAAATCATATAAACTATTTGAGAGTTTAGTCACATAGGTCATATTAGAACATCCAATTCATACTTAGAGAAAATGGTTCGTACGACAGCAAACACACTCAGCGATAGTTGCTAAGAATATTGTTACACCTTACATGGTCGCTCTCTGAGCGATCAATGCTAACAAAGTTATTAAACTTTACTTAGTCGCTCAAATAAATTATAGACACACTTTACATAGCACATAGCCTCTTTCCTGGTGGCACATAACCTTTATCCAGGATTCATCCAATCTCTCAGTGGCACACAACCATTATCTTGGAGATATCCATGTTTTGCTATTTACCCAGATTAAATAATTTTCATGTACATCAATATGAACATCTCTAATCTCTTATAATGATTATTATGTCAAGAGCATGTTCGATTTCCAATATTCACATTCATTTCTATGCATAATAGAAATGAGTCGACAAGTGAGCAACATCTAATGATGTAAATATATTTAATCTTCTTTTTTAGATAGAATCTATTCATACTAATCAGTCGCTTTCCTAGTTATGTTCCATAAACCGAATCATTCATAGTCATAGGATACATGTTAAAGTATCAGACACTGATTAGAATTTCAAGTAAACAGTTAAATAGTCACTAAGGCAAGCAACTAAGATTAACTTATAATTTTAAATGTTTCACATAATAGAGAAGCAGGGATCCATTCTCCTACTATCTTTCTTGTCAAACTAGCACATGTGATATGAATCAGATGTTACGATGTTATTCTCTTTACTAAAAATAGTGCATGTTTTTCTCAAATTTAACATCGTATAGTTTTGATTTAGACATACCTAATGTCTAATCCTGAATTCAACATATGACTTCTAATCTAACCTTTAATATGTTCAGTAAATGGTGGGTTCATTTATTTCGATCATTATTAACACATAAATGATCTCATCTTGATACAATTATCAAGGCGAACTCAACTTATGAATTTGTCTCTAATTTCAGCTACATAAGTTATTCCATAAGTAACAATGTTACCTCTATTTGTACTCAACAAATAGAGATGATTGTCCATGTAAGTGGACCAATCTCAACCTGCCAACATACTCACCAAGATCTTATATGAATGTACCAAATATAACATATATACTGAATAAATTATGACAAATGACACAATCAAATCACAAAGTCTGATTGTTATTTCAATAGTATTACATTCTACGAAGTCCCAAAGACTTTACATGTTTTTTAAATGACTCTTTAGTCATTAGCTTAGTAAAAGGACCTGCAAGCATAGCACGTGTAGGGTCATACTCAAGAATTACTTTTCTTTTAGTCGCAATATCCCTTACAAAATTATATTTAATTTCTATATGTTTGCCTTTGCTGTGATATTTGGATCCTTGGAAAAAGCTATTGCACTTGATTGTCACAGTAGACCAATCATCATTATGCTTGTTGGATCGAGAAGCGCTAGAGGGGTGAATAGCCGTGGCTATTTCGTTCAATTATCGGAAAACTATCGGAGTTAAAGCGATAAGCGGAAATAAAATAAAGAGACAACACAAAGAGACAGGTCGATTTTCGTTCGGAGACTAAGTCGACTCCTACTCGCGATCAACAACTATAAGCTCGTTAAAGATTACAATTAAGAGTACAAATAAAAGCTATCAAAATTATAACAACAAGAAATGCTAATTCAGCTTGGTCGTCGGGCACTTCCGTGTTGATGAAAGATCACTTACGTTATATCTTGAGGTTAGTCCGAGCAAAATACCCTACAAGACAGTGTTAGAATCTGATAAAACACTCTACGGGGAACGCGGCCTCACCTACTCCACGATCCTCGGATCGTGGACTTTGCTCAACACTCGGCGCGACTGACATCCGCTTCTAGTCAGTCTTTCACCAGTTAACGACACGGGACTTTCCACCTAGGGTTACCACCCCTAGGACTTTGCCTGAAGTCATCAACCTGCCAAGACTTTCCTAGGGTTACCACCCCTATGACCTAGGGTTACCACCCCTAGGGTTTTCCCTTGCCTAGGACTTTTCTCCACCTAGGTTACCACCCCTAGGACCTAGGGTTACCACCCCTATGATTTAGGACTTTCCTGAAATACTCATTCAACATGTTAGATAACAAAGAATTTTAACTTTGACTCCCTTTGCCATTATCAAAACTTAGGTTCGATCGTCGGATGCTTCCTGCACCAACAGAATCTTCTCAACTAGACTGTTTCTTGCACAACCGCTGCCACATATTCAACTTTCATAGTCGACAAAGCTACACAAGCTTATTTCTTGTTGTTCAAGAGATGTCACCACCATTCAGCAAGAATGCATAGCCTGATGTGGATTTTCTCTCATCCAGATCCCAAACCCAATCTGCATCTGAATAACCTTTCAGACTTATATCTGATCCTTGAAAACAGAGACATAATCTGTTGTAATCTTCAGATATCTGAATATCCTTTCCACTGCCTTCCAGTGTCTCGGTCCTAGGTTTGACTGGAAGCGACTGATCAAGCCCACAATATAGCTTATTTTTATTCATCTCAACTATTTTCTCTGAAGTTTTAGGACACATACTTCTGCTCAAAATAATACCTTTCATAATATGTGTATGATCTATGTTGCAATTTAACATGCTGAAATGATATAACATCTTATTTATATAAGACTTTTGTGACAGACCCAAATGTCTTTTAGAACGATCTCTTATGATCTTCACTCCTAAGATGTATTCAGCTTCTCCCATATCCGTTGTATCAAATTGTGATGACAGTCACTTCTTGACTTCATTCACATATCCTATGTCATTTCCAGCTATCAGCATATCATCAACATATAATGATAAAATAACATACTTACCTTTTTCCCTTTTTAAGAAAACACAATGATTCTCATTGATCACCTCGAAACCATAAAAAAAATATGACTTCGTTAAATCTTATGTTCCATTGTCTTAATGCTTGCTTTAGCCCATATATAGGTTTTCTAAATCTACATACTTTTTGCTCTTATCCTTCAGCAATGAAACCTCCTAACTGAACCATAAAGATTTCTTCGTCAAGATCACCATTAAGGAAAGCAGTTTTTATATCCATTTGATGTAATTCCAAGTCATCATGTGCCACAAAGGCCAAAATAACTCGTATTGACACAAATTTCACTACGGGAGAAAATATCTATTCAAAGTCAATACCCTCCATTTGGGTATATCATTTTGCAACTAAATGAGCTTTGTATCTGTTAATCGATCCATCATCTTTCCTCTTTATTTTAAGAATCCACTTATTCCCAATAACCCTTCGACCCAGAGGAAGATTGACTAAGTCCTAAATATAATTCTGAATTATGGACTCCATCTCTTCAACCATTGCAGCTTCCCATTTTTCTCTAACTCTACATCCCAATGCTTCCTCAATGGATTGAGGTTCGTCGTCATCAATTGGAAGTATAATCAATATCTCATTCTCAATATCAAAGCTCTTCTTAGGTTTGATCTTACGAACACTTCTTCGTAAGTTGGGCTGTTGAGAAGTCAACTCATAACTCGGCATATCGCTTCCACTCGTCGTAACTCAGGTGTTCCTTTTGACACTTCTATTGTTAATAATATCTCATCCTCTTCAAATAGAGGAACATTTTTATTAACATCACCTCTGATTGGGAACTCTGTTTCAAGAAAAGTCGCATCTCTCAAATCTATTTCGGAGATGGTTTCATCTAGTTACTCACCTATGAAAACATAACCTTTGGAGGTCTCATGATATCTTATAAAGATACATTTCTTACCTCTAGATCTCAGTTTTCCATACTGGTAAGAACTATCATAAACATAAGCATTTGACCCCTAGGGTCTTAGATTACTTAAATCTAGTTTTCTGTCTGTCCGACGTTTATATGGGGTAGATCAAACTGACTTTGAAGACACTTTTTTAAGTATACAGACTGTAGTTAATAATGCATTTTCCCAATAGGAGATTGGCAAATTAGTCTGCGCCATCATAAACCTAACAATTTCAAGAAGAGTCATATTTCTTCTTTCAGCTACCCCATTTTGCTATGGAGTTCCAGAGATTGTCAGCTGTCTTATAATCCCTCTATCATTACATATTGTCTTGAACATATCAGACAAATATTCCCCTCCATGATCAGTGAGTAAAATCTTAACTTTACTTTCCCTTTGATTCTCAACTTCGTTTATATAACGAATGAAGTCATTCAATGCTTCAGATTTGTAATAAATCAAATACACATAACCGAATTGAGAGAAATCATCAATAAATGTAATGAAATAGGAAGTTCCATATCTAGCCTTCACATTCATCGGATTACAAATATTTGAATGAATTAACTTCAATATTGATTTAGATCTAAAAGTCTTACCAAATGGTTTCCTAGTTACTTTTTCAGCAAGACAATGTTCACATATAGACAATTGAATCTTAGCTCAAGTGCCCAATAGACCCTCTCTAGCCAATCGATTCATATGTTCTTGTCCTATGTGTCATAATCTAGCATGTCAAACCTCATCGGTTATATCTGTATCACTAGTTAGAGTAATATTTAAAAAATAACCATCAATAACATAATTGACGTACATCTGGTTCTACATCAATAACCATAAAACTATTTGTTAAAAAACCATGTCTGATTGACACTGAATCAATCTTAAGTTCAACACATCAACTGTGAAAGTTAATACAATATCCTAAATCAAGAAGACATGTAACGGAAACAATATTCCGTCAAATTTTAGGAGGATACATGACATTATGTAGAAACAAAACACTACCACTAAGGAGATTGAGTTTGTAAGTGTCGACTCCTTTGACTTCAACTCTTGCATTGTTTCCCACAAAGATCCACTTGTTGCCAGCTGGTACCCGACGATACCTAACAAATGTAACTCGTTCCCGAGCTACATGGTTGGTTGCTCCCAAATCTATAATGCACAAAAGATAAGAATCAGCTAACAACACTGAACTAGAAATAAAATGCTCTGGAAAATAAGACACATTTGGATTTACCTTTTTCGTCTCAGTACACTCCCGAGCGAAGTGACCCTTCTTGTCGCAATTAAAAGTTTTTAGGTTTCTTTCCATTCTTTTTTATTATCTTCTTGATTGGGCCCTGTCCTACAGTAGCAACTTCCCTCTTTTTTCGCTTCCCTTTCTTGAACCATTTCTTTTTCATGGATCCAGATTATCCAACAAAACCTACAGCCACATAGGCTTGTCCAGAAATCTTTGCATATTCAACTATCTCCACCTCCAAATCTACATGGCATGAGACGTAAGTGAAAATCTTGATACTCTCACTGTGAGTTAGGATCTGTTTCATGGTCTCCCAAGAATCTGGAAGTGAATGAATAACTGCTTGAACCTGTTGTTCATCGATCAACTCATGACCCACAGTTTTAAGCTTCCGAATCATGTTCGATATCTCCCTGAGGTGTTGAACCATTGATACATTCGGACGTTTTTTATAACTGTCAACTAATAGTTTAAACTTGAACTGGGTCTAAGTGAACCAAAATTGATCTGATTATACCAACCTGGTGGGTCTATTTCAGTGAACCAGATTAAGATCTAAGCCCAATTAACATAAATGGTAAATTAATCTTTCAATTAACTACCACATGCACACAAACATTACTGCATGCACAGCCATTAATATTAATGTTACAGTATGCACATGCGGGAAAATTTCAACGATGCATATTTTTATTTTTTTTATTTAAATGAAACTTATCCATTCAATAAAGAAATATTAAAAAAAATATCATGAGCTACTGTACTTCGTCTTCCGCCGTACTATACCACGCACGTACGCCGCGCACACCGCCACGCAACCATGAAGGCAACCATGACAGACACGGTCGTTGATCATGTAGGCCGATTTTTGGCCTACTCAGGCAGTCACCTGTCCTCTCCGACACTGGACGTAGGCTGACTTTAGGTCTGATGACGTCATCAGTCGGCGGCTTTGCTTGTCCCAGCCATCAGCACATCGTCGGCCAGCCAGGATGTCATCGCCGACTCCAGAATGTTGTCATCGGCATATACTTTGCTACCCGAGTCCGTCTCCGGTGGAAATCATGAAACCGTCGCGATTTTCCATCCTGGGCAGTGCGCTGCCGTGCAACGGCGTTAACGCTAGCGAACGACTCGATCACCGACTTGCAACTCCGTCTCCACAACCTTCGTTGTCGTTCTTATTTTTTCTACTTGAATGTTCCTTAGACACATTCTTTATAATAGGAAATAATCCAAGGATTTAATGAACATTTTTTATTACGAATAGTGGGCAACATGGATATGTTCCCATGTTCCCGTTTGCTTCAGTGCATACCTTCCATCCTTGATGCAGGCAGAACCTATACTCCAATTCTCTGGCAACAGTTGTCAACCTATCACCCTTGCTAACCAATTTGAGACCAACTTGTCCGGCCTCAATACCTTGCTCAAAACCAGCAACAAGAATTTCCCAAGAGGAAGTCAAACTGGTTGGCAAAAATCCAAAATATGATTCATATGACAATACCCTTTTTATGCTTTGTAAGACATTTGCTAGTTATGTGCCGCAAATTTCACATCAGAAGTAAAAGCTAGAAAATAAAAAAGAAACCTGCTCTGCTCGGCGAGCCATAGACTCACAGCAAGATGTTACGCCATTTTCGGTTCCACAAAGGAATAAACTTGCAGTAACTTCTTCAAAACTGAAGCTGAGTACGATAAAACACGATTAAAATCTATGGTTATTGGAGCCAAGTTCCCCTAGTGCTGAAAGGATTGTGATTTAGATCAACAAATCAAAAGATCAGAGGACGAATATTCTAAAAGTTGGTATCTAAGTGTGTATAAATTATACTCGGAATTCATCGGATAAATAAATCAAGAGGGAATTAAGGCTATCTACCTCCTAATTTAGTCGGACAAAACCTAAATATTTGGATTCTTAAAAAAAATAAATAATAAGTCTATTAAACCCTAGGTATGTATATTTTATAATTATTTTATTAACGGCTTTAAATTGGACAGAAACGAATATATATGGGATCCAGACTATTTGGATGGTTCAATTAATGCGATAAAAGGTAAAGTTTATCATCCCACATATTGAGAGAGAGCAAATTATAAAATTATTGTTAGGATAATTTTTTTTTTTAAATATGTCCATAATAATATGACATTATCCATTTTATACCTAAATTTTTATAATTTTATTTTTGAGCTATACTCAAAAGATATCATACCAATAGAGATATTTTTTCCATATAAACTCATGATTTTTCCCATGTCCGATCATAAACCCACTTGGTTTTCCTGCACCTCGATCCACCCGACCTATTAGGACTTCCTGTTTCGTGTCAGGTTGTCTTGATTCGGACACAGGAGCCCCCACTTCTTTTGTTCAAGGTCAATATTCTACTCTCATAGCTCAATTAAACCATAACTCTTGTGCACAATTAACGATTAGACATTCAGGCTGTAATATCAATTGTTATGACAAAAAAGAATTTAAATAACTCTACACTAATATGATATTATCTATTTTAAGTATAAGCTCTCTTGATATTTTTAAGACTCTATTTAAAAAATTTTATGCTAATAAAGATATTTTTTTTTTTTGCTTAAAACTCTATGATATCTTTCATTCAAATATTCCCCCCCCCCTCTCTCTCTAACATATCCTCCATTGTAGAGGATATGGTGATTTCCTCTTGTGGGGGTTCATCATTTTGGTGGACTGTCACTATTTTTAGTTTTTTATTTTAATTAAATATGATGGGCCCACCAAAAATGGCGCTAACATGACTTTTAGATTTTTTTAAATTTAATTAAATTCATAATATTAAAAAATTAAAAACAAATATATATTAATTTTATTTAAATATAAAATTATATGTAAATTAATAAAATGGTCATAAATATTTGATTATGAAGTTGAGAATATTTAAGAGTGAGATATTTAATTGGTGGGATCCATAAATATTTGGATGATGAGATATTTTATTATGAAAGTTGAGATATTTGAATAATAAAATATTTGAAGAGTGACGTGGAAGTTGAGATATTTGGGAGAAATATCAAGTACTATTGATGCTAACATTTATAATTGGTTAGGAGAAGGTATTAATTGTCACATGACTTGGTCAAGATTCGATTCTTATTTGATGCAACAATTCTACCCATAGTTACCAACTCACAGAATCAGCTCTTGTTTCAATTAAGAACTATATAATTGTTTTATTTAAAATTATTATATTGCCATAAACTACTATGAAATTGAAAAAAAACAAATATAAATCTCAATTCAAGAGCGTTCAAATAATTATAAATATAATCCAAAAGACTATTGAATGAAGCACGTAGATGTATATATTTACACAACCATTTAATAATTTAGTTCAAAAACTATTAAATGCCTTGAACAATTTTACAATTAAAAAGAAACTCAGAGGTTTTTTTATAAAGCAAAAAAAAAATAATTAAAATTATTATATAAATTCGTTGATGCATAAGTTATTATATAAGTTCGTCTGTGACGAATCAATCACGATCGGTCCCAAATCTGGATAAAGGAGAAGTGACGTGTTAGATTGTCAATCAGCGTTAAAATTATAGAAAATATTCAATAAATGATTCATTAAATTATTATGTTAATACTAGGTTGTTCATCGGAAGAAACGCGTTGCAAGATCCGACTGTAATGACTTGGCAAAGATTGCTACATCTCCAGAATTTGGATATAGTGCTAAATATGTAAAAGTGTTTATGCAATCTTGCTCCAAGTATCATTTACTTTTTATGTTTGGTTAAATAAGTTTCATTTAGGTAATGCTGGTGATCTAACATGAATATTGAGTGATTAGTACAAAGGAAAGTTCAAGTATCCAGACTTGGCAAGGAAAGTCTAAGCTTGTAGTCTTGACAGATAAAGTCCCGGAGTGTAGCTTTTGGCAAGGAAATCTAGAAGGCGCAGCCTTTTGGCAAAGAAAGACTTGGCATGACAAAGCCGAAGGAAACACTTGAAGGCAGGCATAAGGATGAGGAGTTGTGGGCTTGGAAGCATTACAAAGGCGCAAGGCTGATGAAAGTTGGTTGAAGGTGTAAGTCTAGGCTAAGGGTAAGCTTCAAATATGAAAGGATCATACTTGAATTGTTTAAACTTCAATTTTGAGTTGTAGAAGTCGACTGATATTTGATCCGAAAACTTATCAAGAGTTAATGCAGCCTACCAGTTGATTGATAGTCAATACCAGTTGATTGATATGTGACCGTTAAGCTGCTTATGACAGAAAATCCCGTAAACTCATGAGTGTTGTTGAAGATTATCAGTCAACTGATGTGAATACTAGTGACTGATAAATATGAAAAATATAAAAGAAGTTTTTGGAGCTAGGAGAAAGACAACTCTTACATGCTAAAACATCCTTAAGCTCTCCAAGTGATCTCCAAGCTTCCATAGTCTCAATCTCTTCCTCCAAAACTTATTCTTTCATCTTGTAAGTGAATAACCCACAAGGATTCACCACTCCTTTGATAAGGAGACATATACCCTATGACTATCTGTCAGGATTATTACTCGTAAGTCTTTAGCCAAAGTAAAAACACGTCAAGAGGATGATCTTCTTAGACAAGTATTTGAGTAATTTGAATCCATAGGATAAGGAACTATAATTTGAGCTAGGTGTGATATAGTTAGTCTAATAGAGACTAATACATGTTGGAACCCCAAGCTTGTTTTGATGTGATAAACGAGTTAAGTTAGATCCTGTGGTATTTTAACCTTGTGTCTAAGTGTGCAAGAGCTTAGGAGCACAGGAAGTCGAGCAGAAGACGCAGCTTACGAGAAGGACAGCACGGGAGAGAGCCGACGGGATCGGTGCATCTGAGAGACGAGTCGTTGCGGAAGAGTACACCAGCGGACAAGAAGGAAGTGTGCAGTGTTTCCGAGGGATGAGAAGTCGGAGCGGAAGACTGCTCGGGGAGCAAGAGACACAGCTAGTGAGAAGGTCGGTACGGGAGAGAGCCGATGAGCTCAGTGCGCCCGAGGGACGAAGAGCTATGGATGAGTACATTGGCAGACGAGAAGGAAGCACGCGACGATTCTTAGGGACGAGAAGCCGGAGTAGAAGACTGCTCGAGAAGGCCGAAGTTGGGTTCGGGTGAGCCATATTCCAGATGGCCGAGATCACCCAAGCGAGCGGAGTTGGAGCGGAAGACCCGGACCGAGGTGAATGGAACCGGAGCAGAAGACCCAAGCAGAAAAAGTCAACGTTGTTGACTTTCCCACTCGGGGCGCCTAGACTAGTCCCGGGCGTCCGGACTGGGGGAGCTCGGACCAATCCAGACGCCCTGACTTGGGGCGCCCGGAACCCTTCCGGGCATCTGGAACCGAAAATTTATCAAGATCGATGTGGACATTGACCGTTGCGTCAGAGATAAAGTTTTATCCCCTCCTAGACGTCTGGAACCCTTCTAGGTACCCCGACCAAGGTTATAAATACAACATTGGTCCAGAAGCTCAACAATGAACAAGCAATTTGCAATACAACACTTGTGAGCTTCCATTTATAGTTTAGCTTCTATTTTCTGAGCTTTCACTATTGTAAGAGGCTTCTCCACCTGAAGGAGATCTTTAGTGTGCGATTCATTCCTTGGATTAACAATTTTCCCGGTTATAATCAAGTAAACTCTTGCGCATCTTCCTTTTTGTTTATTACTTTTTAAATTTATGCAAGTGTTACTTTGAAAGTTCGAGAAGGGGTTTGTTTGTTATTTGTGCAGGCTATTCAACCCCCCTTCTAGCCGGCTAACCGATCCCAACAAGTGGTATCAGAGCCAGGACGCCTCAGAAGGACTAACCGCCGACTGAAGCAACAAAATGGTCGGAGCTAACATCTACCCACCGACGTTCGAGGGGGAGTTCGCATTTTGGAAGCGATGAATGGAGGTATTTCTTAAAACAGATTTTAGTATTTTATTAATTATGAAATATGGTTATGAAGCACCGAAGAATACGAACGAAGAAGAAATCGAAAAATGTCTCTGGACCAAAAAGCAGCGTGATGATTTTACATCAAATGGTAAGGTGAATTTCACCTTTTAAGCATACTACCGGTTGACGATCTCGACAAAGTCAACGACTATCAAAGTGCAAAAGAACTTTGGGAAAAGTTCTTGAAGCTCCATGAAGAACCAAAAGAAGCCAAATCCAACTCCTCGATGGACACCAAGTCATCTTCAGAAGAATCTGAAATCGAGGAAATCGTCGGAACAACCTTAATAGCCGAGTACCTACCAGAAGACGAAGCAAGCTCATCCTCAATAAACATCGAGAGCATCGATGAAGGGGGAGAATCTTCGGAAGAAAGCAACTCAATAGGGGGAGCATCAGCAGCTGACAAGGTAAGTTAGGTACGTTCTCTACCACATACTAGAAAAAGAAAATAAAGAATTGAAATTAATTCTAGATAAATCTTGTTTGTTAGAAGATTTTAAAAGATTAGAATTAAAAAATGACAAAGTAAAATTAGAAAATGAAATTTTAAAAGTACAAGTAGATAACTTGAAAAATCATACATGTTCATTAAATACAAGTTTCGGAAAATTCAATAATTTAAATTGGTATTTTAGATATCACAAGGAATAGATTAGAAATATTTCAAAGAAATACGCCCCTAAGAAATTCTTAGTTAATTCAGTAGGCTGGAACCTATATTGGATTCCAAAGTTTTGTTTAATTTGAACTGTTAATTAGATTTAGCGCTTTTAGCAAGAAAATTAAACAGTTCATTTCTTTATGAGGCTTTGTCTAAGAAAGTGGTTGTTGCTCTAATAACCAAGAAGGCTTAGTGCCTCGCCACTGTCTGGAAGTCAAAATATTGAAATAAAATGTTTAGTTAACTTACTGATAAAGTATTAAAATTGAAATTACATAATGCTTTAAAAAAAATTTCAAACATTTTTTTTTAAAAATTACTCAAAAATAGTTTTTTTTGCAAAATTACCTAAGTTAGAATTTTTTTTACTTAGAAAATTTTTCTTACTTAAATTTTTAACTCAGAAAATTCTCAAAAATAATTTCTGCTTAGAAAATTTCTCAATATTTTTTTTAAAAAAAAATTATTTTACTAAGATTTTTTTTCTAAACTTATTGCAAATGTTTGATGATATCAAAAATAATTTTCAAATTTTTTCAAAATTTTTAAAATTATAACCCTTAGATTTTTCTTAAAACCTCATTTTTTTATGTAATCAAAGGGGCAGAAAGAAAAGATTAAGTCTAGGGGGAGGTAGCTTAACTTGTTTTTAATTTTTGCACTTTATTACAATATTATTTGTTTTACTTTTATGTTTATTTACCCTATCTTAATTTGGGTCGTTCACATTAAAAAGAAGGAGATTGTTGGAACCCCAAGGTTGTTTTGATGTGATCAACAAGTTAAGTTAGGTCCTATGGTATTTTAACCTTGTGTCTAAGTGTGCAGGAGCTTAGGAGCACAGGAAGTCGAGCGGAAGATGCAGCTAGCGAGAAGGACGGCACGGGAGAGAGTCGACGGGCTCAGTGTGTCTGAGGGATGAGGCAGTGCGGAAGAGTACATCGGCGGACGAGAAGAAAGCGTGCGGTGTTTCCGAGGGACGAGAAGCGAGCAAACGTTGCTACCGGAACCCTGACACATCAGGATATGTTGTCCCTTTATTAGGAGCGACTTTGTAGAAGCCGGGTAGTGAAAAAAGCCCCGGACAATGACTAATTCCGAACCGGACAACGTCTAATTCCGTACCAAACCACAACCTCATCATTGCTTGTCTCCCTCTCTTTGTACCACCGGGTTGCCCTCGCCACCAGATACAAAGTTGAGCCAAGACTCTCTCTCTCTCGGATCCATCGTCTCCCTCTTTTGGCTAGTACAAGATTGGAGACTAAAACTCGTGGCTTAGCGAAGCTGTCTTGACGATATCTCGACATGGATATCGATAGAGGCAAGCTTCATCATGCTTGTTCATTGATTCCAATAGAGGCTAGCCTTGCAAGGCTGACAAACACTCTCTATAAGGTTCAATTACGAACTCGCAGGTATACTTCCTAAATGAACACTTTGATTTATGGTTATGTATGACGCATATGTATATCCTGTATGTGTATGATGTGTGTGTTGTGATAATTTAATTTATTATTACACTTTCGTTATTTGTTTATCGAAATAAAATTTTCAAATATGCATCCAGAAATTCAACAGTGGTATCAAAATTACTTGCACTTCAACATAGATAGTATATACTGTTTTTATGCATAAGTTGTCTAAAGTTATTTTTAAAAATTTTAGAAAATTTTATATAAGAAAATTATTTCCTAATCCAATTCGATTTTGAAAAAAAAATCCTAGTTTATTAGGAAATACAATTTTAAAAATATCTTTTAAGAAATATATTATAAGGGAGAAATTAGAAAAAAATTTAAGCTTAATTTTTTTTGGAAATCTTAGGTAATTATTATCCTTCACATATACAATTATCGTTTCTAAAAACTTCAGTCCTAATTAAAAACCTTCCTAATGCCTAATCTACATGAATAAAAAACCTTCCTAATGCCTAATCTACATGAATAAGAATTCTCGTATACTCACGGTTTAATCCCTAATTATGATAAATTTTATCTCCGAATGAAAAGCACAACTAAAGGATACTGAGCTTCTTGGTTGTTCGTCACGCTTCTCAATTTATCCTAATGATCGATAGAAAAATTTATGGAACCGAACAGGTCATCAAAGCTAGTCAAAGAGGCTAACTGAGTTTACCATTACATGAACAAGTGACTTCCAATTTGGCTCATCAATTTAAGTTTAGCATTTGAATTTCCCCTTTAAACGTGTCCGCACGTATTTATATCCATACTCTCATCTAATCATAAATCAATTACTTTGTTGATGATTTCTTTTACAGCTTTTTACCGAACCAGGTAAATTTTTAAAATATCAAATCATGTCTGATAATTTTAAAATTATCAAATCACGTAATCATTTTTTATTTTACCCCTAATCAGTTGGCTGATAACAAAAATAAATCAATCGAATCGATTTCTCTTTAAAAATTAATAACTGATGGATAGAAAAGTTCTTATCATCATAATAATTTTGAGAAACACTATGGGAAAAAAATAGGTTTACGGACAAATTTTCCCGTCCAAATTGAATTTGGCAGATATCAAAGGAATCTAATTAAACTTCATAAAATCAAGTCTAATGAATTAGAACAAACTAGACCAACATCAATGACTCAGAACAAACTAGAACAAGAATTAGCTAGTTAATTCACTGTCAATGTCAATGGACTGAAAGAAAAAAAGAAAGCTAAAAGCAGCTCCATGCAAATACTGAAGCTTCAAAGTTGAATGAATTAGAACGATGTAGTTGATGAAGGACCTAACTTTAAACACAATTAATCCTCACTTTATTAAAAGTAAAAGTGAGATCCATAGCCCTTTCAATATAATTGCTCATTTGGTTAGCACTACGCCTTCTATGATCATCTGCTCTTCCCGACATTCAATAGAGCAGAATGCACGCAAGTACCTGGGGACATCAGGATCAACAATATATCCATTTTAGAAATAAGTTAATTGAAAGATGAATAGATCACGAATGCAATAGAGTTAAATAGTTCTTTTCACAACAAAATTTACGTACGTCGACTTTTACAAGCTACGAAATTTCACATACATTTGCTAATATGTAGCTGAAAACTCATCTCATACTCTAAAATGAAGTTTAGGGATTTCATGCAAGAATCTGCATATGTCATGATCAGTATCAGAAGTGCACGTATGATATTAACATATATTATATTTCAATTATCAGATACTTGAATTTACTATCATAAAATACATTGAACATCTTAATTAGAAAAAAAAAAATTGCTTACGGTTGAAGACAGTTAATTTAATGGTGCAGTTTGGCACTCTTTTTAGTTACAATTGATCATCACGCATGTATCTTGACTCTGATAATAAGTAGTTAATTAATCATATTATGACATTAATTAGTTATCATAAAATATATCTACTATTCTTTCAGTTACAATAAATCCATCTTATATTTACATTAAATAAGCATATGTTTGTTATATAGGAATGCTTGAACAATGTAGCTAGAATGATTTAAAGGATTCATCAACACATTATTTACATCTCGATCAAAATAATTTATGCACATTTTATAATAATCAGTTCTTTGCTTCTTGGCAAGATATTAAAAAACTTCACGGCCGAACACAAGAAATTAAAAGAAATTGCGAAAATGGAACAAGTATTTGTAGTTAAAACGAGAATCATACCCAAACATGAACACCGGCTTCTCGTCTCTGATCTTGTTCTTGCAACGGAAGCAAACCCTGTAGAATTCATTCCACGTCGTCTCCCCGGAGGCAGGGAGCCGAGACATCGGATCCACCACAGCCACGGATTCCGCCGTCAAGATTTGATCCTTCCGATCCGGCGTCGGCGATGCACGCGACCGGGGCGCTCCCTGATCTCTCTCCTTCCGCATGATTTTGTGCGGCGGCGGCGATGGCGAGATGCTCTGCTTCTCCGTCGGATGCAAGGGATCGTCCGCCGGGTCCTGCGCGAGGCCGGAGGAGGAGGCGGGTTGAGGCGCGCCAGGGAAGCTCAGCAACCGGTACCGCTTCATGACTCCGTGGGTGGATGAGAGAGAGCGGCGACGGCGTCGGCGGAGTGGAAAGAGGAAGGTACCGATAAAAAGGAAAGAAGATATTTTTAGGGTTTGGTCGACGGGATCGGGGTGGCAAAACGAGAAGCGGGCGGAGAGGGAGAACACGAACCCGAGTGTGTGCATGTGTGCGTATATATCTAAGCTGCGGTCAGTTGCGCCAACGAACCATAAAATATCTTTAAAATGATTTTTAAAATGCTATAAAAAAAATACTTTTTTTATTATTTTTTAAAAATGAGTATTTATCTCATTTTGCATAAATTTATACGAATAAAAATAATGCGGTACAAATGAAATGATCATCAGGCTCTTTAATCATCCACTTCATGGACCTCTTGTACCATCAACATCAACATCATCCTAATCGTCTACTCAACCTCGCCGTTAATTAGGCGCATCTGGCCGATCGCACGAATATTGGCACAGATCTAGCCCTCCGTTTGCTCAGGGGTATGTTTTAAAGCATCACATCCATCCCCCTTTAGCATATGCGCATATCCGCTATCGGATCGCAATTGACGTTTGACAACACGCCGCTCCTCCTTCTCCCCAGCTCTTCCGCCGTATCCTCGATCGATCGATCGACACTGAAGAAAAACAGATAATACTCCCGGGCAATTTCTGCAAACAGAACAGGAAAAAAATTGAATCAATTACAATATTATTATCCATGTTATTAATTTTGCTAGAAAGAAATATTCAATAATAAAATTAATAATTTATATACATGATTGGCTCATCTTTTCTCGGCTCCCTGAACAACTTAACCATGATAAATGATCTCCTTTTCTCTTTCCTTCTATTCCCTTTCTGCATCCCTCGGTGTAGAAATGTGTGACCGAGGTCATTCCACCTCTCCCGATACCACAATTAGTCACTATTGAAACTTTCATGTATGTACATGGAATTATACAAGTAATAATACCTATAAGATAAAAGCCAAAACCTGTAAACTACTATCGTGTTTATGCATAAGTTTGACCGCATGATCAACACATCAGAAGCATGACAAAGTGACATGTAAACCTTCTTCAATAAATTACCATCCACGTTCATAAGCAAACTGAACTCGATTCCTTTATTGATCACGATCACGATTGCCTCCACGGGATCCTCAATTGGCTAGAAGATGACAAATATGTTATAATGAAGTAAGGGATTAATTCTCGACGAGCGCATGTACTCGGAAAAAAAAAAACCTCTCACCTCTTAGTTATTTGACGGTCAGCTATGAGATGATCCCGTAATTTACTCCTCTTCATATAATCTGGAAATGGAAAGGGTGTTTCGGATAAGCGTAATCACCTTTATTGATCACGATTCGTGTTGTTGCCTCTCTTTCTGAATAGATAGGAAAATCCTCACTGCTGACTCGGTAGCAGACATAGCGTTGTGTGGCACAACCTTAATAACGTGTGTTTGGCTATCCCTACTCGCTGTTGGAGCTGCAGCAATGGGAGGGACTTGGCTGCCACCTTCAGGATGCGTCTTCTCAGAGGGATTGCTTACTGTACTTCCTTGCAGTTCGCTGTTCTTCAGTACCTGAAATTTCCCAAGATTGCCAGGAATTGCTTCCTTCCTTGAATGATGGAACATGTTCTTCCCATTTGCATGCGAACCAGACAGATTGCTAACCTGTTCGACTGCAGAACTTGAGATGATTGGTTTTGAAGGTCGCAGGCCATAAGTAGTAGGGAAATAGTGAGGAACCATTGCAGATGGTCCAGGCAAAATCATGTTTGGCGCTTGATGAGATACTGGAATGCCATAAGCAGAGTTCATAAAGTCCCCAGCCAGAGGATAGACTCCAAGGGGAGTGCAGCCTCCGGAAAGATGGGGCACGAAGCCACCAGCTGGTGGACAATGTCCGGAATAGGGTTTGTACACAAGGCCTTCAGAGGGTGACATAACTGGAACTAACCATTGATTTGCTAGGGGAGGAAAACACCAAGGACTTGGCTTTTCATTAGGAAAAAATGGCACAGCTGAAGGCACAACAGCATGTGGCCCAATTTGTGGCACTTGATCTTGTGGGCCCCTTTTCGACCCTTCCACACAAACAGGGAGAACCGGAGCAATACCAACCTCTATTGGCTGCTCCACGTTATGATTTATTTTACGAAGATCATCTTGTCTCTTAAATTCCACTGGCTGTGAATTTTTGTTGCATTGAGGTTCTTTGGCATCGTGCAAAGATTTTACTGAGGGTTTGCTTAGATAATTGTTTCCTTCAAGAAGCAATTGAGGCGATGCAGCTATCAACTTCTGAACCTGTTTTAGGTAGAATATTACCAGACTGTCCTTTTAATAAACTAAGGATATATGACGGTCGATAAACACTACAAGCTTTTAAAACTAACCTTTATTAATCTGTGAAGCTCAAACACTTGTATTCCAAACAATCTTTGCTGACTGGAAAGATAAATTCATAATTGAAGCAAAGCATATAAAGATTAATTCACCAAAATGATATAGCAAAAGTAAAAAAGTGTTCTGGACCCAGAACAAAAGGTCCAACAATTAATAACCCAATCGATGTAAAGACTCTTTGAAGCTTCAAGTTGCCCCGTTAATCTACTTGTATTGGACAAGTTAAACCCATTTTATAAAAAGGGCAGCCCGGTGCACCATCCCGGGAAAGGATCTAATGTACGTAGTCTTATCCTGTTTTTTTGCAAGAGGCTGTTTCCAGGATTCAAACTCATGACCTTTAGATCACAAAGCAACAACTTTACCGTTGCGCCAAGGCTCGCCTTCGTTAAACCCATTTTATAGACACTTAAAATAATGCCACAACTTATGGTTCACAGGTTGACCCATAATATATTCAGGATTGATCATAAAAATTTGGTTGCTCATAAAAGAGTTAATTCTGACCCTAAAATTTGATCATGCCATCAAAACTGTATGAAGTTTTCTTATGGTCAAGAGTAACCAAAATACCAAAACTGTATGAAGTTTTCTTATGGTCAAGAGTAACTTAAATACCTAATTGGATCGTCTAGCAACATATAAGTTTTTTTGCTGATAATCTGGAAAGATAAACAATCCAAATTTACCAATTAGCAAAGTAAATCCCAAATAAAGGAATGCAGATGCTCAAGAGTAGATTGAGAATAAATAATACCATAAAATGTGCACTTTGAGGAAATAGTAACACTAAGTGGTATACATACTTGGCAATAGCTGTTCGAGCCTTCCAAAAGTTCTTTGTACCAATTACTGCAATAATATCATGTGGGGACATATCCAAGCTCGGTACTGTGTCTGCCATTGAGGGCTCATAAGCATCATCTTGCTTCTCTGCATCACCGTATACCAGTAACCCATTTTTCTTTGCATTGTCCTCATTAAAACAGTTCCTAGACAAACTGATAGTTCCAGGGATTTTTCTAGGTGACAATTTGGGAAATAGCTCACTTTTGGCCTCCAAAGATTTATCACTAATAGGAATAGCAATGCCATTCAAGGTATGAGAATTGCTTAGATCACCATTTTCTTGACATAATACCATTTTTCCATTCACAAAATTTTCAAAACCAAAACTATTTGTGTCAGTTCTAACAAAAGAATTTTTTGAACTGTTATGCAGATTGATGATTCTATTGAATGGAGACTTTTCTTTGGTTTCCTTTGTCTTTTCAATAGGTGAAATTTCTTTAAGATTTCCAATAAAAGTCTCATGACAACTTCTTGATCTAATTCCTGACATTTCTGTATCTTCCAAAAGCTTCTGGTCCAAATTTGTGCCTCGACTTGAAGAATTACCAGAAGTAAGACTCTTCTGTATCTTGTGTGAAATGGAGGTAGTTATCTTTGGAGTTGTCTTATGTGTATCCTTTTTCAAGTATGCAACACTTTCCAACTGATCAAAGGTATGAACGACAATATCATCTGCATCATCCAAAACCTTCTCACAAGAAAGTTTCATGCTGGAGTTTTCTTGTCTCTGTAATCTACATTCAGAAGCTAATCCTGTGCCAAACATATTCTCAGAACTTACATGCTTTATAGGTTTTCTCTCCAATTCCATACTTTTCCCAACCAGATTCATTCCATCAGACGTTCTAGCCTTCTCTGCAGAATGAACCGGCATTTGACAGGTCATATGAAAAGGAGAAAGCATCTTCCTCTGCTGACCAAATCCCCAAAAGATAAATGCTTGTCAACAATCAACAGTATAATTGAGATTTAAGAGTCATAATTGAGATTTAAGAGTCAAAAGTATACAACAATCACCTTTCGATATATTGTAAAAATACAAGGAACATGAGAACAAGTTCAAATATTACACCATAGGTTGGAAACTGTGGCCCCCCTGGTATGTATAATTTAAGGATATGACCATAAAGTATGATTTTGGCATTCTCCAACATAAGAAAGAAGATTGGAAAAGACATAAAGTAACCTCACTAAATTGAGAGAATGATTACTTTGCAGCTCAATATCAATATTGTTACTTGAAATTGATAGTTGACTTCAAAATTTGTTTAGGAAACACTGGGATGCAATGAACAAAGATTTCAAAATCTACATAATTTTGATCAGTCGCTCTTTTATATGTTGCATTTATCTTTGAAATCCAACATGGTTGTTTTTCTTTTCTTTTGGCTGTTATTCTTTCTTTTTTTAAGGTTTTGGCTCCAATCCTTATTCTCTCTGTTTTCCTTTTTTTTTTTTTTTATCACCTCGTCTCTGCTCTTATTTCCAGTCTCCACTTAGAAGAGGTGAAATAGAAGGTACAACAAGATTTATAACTCAAAAATTTTGGTTAACCTAACACATGCATTAAAGTTAGACGACCTTGGGATGTCATGTTGAACACCTACCCCCCTTGATCTGGAACTCAAGATCTTATTGATATGCAGCAGAAGTGATCATTAATTTTGAGCATATCTCTGTGATTTTACCTACTGCATTCATTTTAGCTGCTAATGAAAACAATCTAATTAGTTTCCATCGTCACACAAAATACGTGATTTAATCAAGGAAAAACATACAGGAATAGATGCATCATAGCAGGAAGATAAGCAGCTCAACAAACAGAAAAAGGCAAGAAGGTGGTTAAAAACGAAAGATGTTCCAACCTGGCTAGAGGAAAGGGAAGGGACCAAATCGTTGGAATGGTCAGGAGGAAATGGCGGGGCAAAGGAGCTCGAGTTAAACCTTTGAGAAGGGACGCGGAGCTGCTCGTATAGCGCCATTTTGTTCCTCGGAGGCGCCCTCGGACCCCCTTTATCGGTGTCATTCACATGGAGCCTCGGGAAGAGAGGCCCCATGATCTTATCGCCCTCCTCGCCTTTCATACCACGCGATTCCCAAAATCTCGTACACCCGAAAAACTTGTGGAGTTAACCCATCGCCGTCGGCGAAACCCTAGTTAACAAACTGAGAAGAAAACAATTATCGACAGTAGTTGGGAAAAACAAAAACCAACAGATGCAGATAAACAACCAATCTATCAACAAAAGCTGCTAATTTCGCCAAGAAAATTCACGATTTTGGACAGCATGCGGCAGTGGGGAAGGGAAAGAGTACCTGGAGCACCGAATCCAGCAGCAAAATTCCACCTCGGCAGCGGATGGGACAAGCTGGAGCAGGACCTCCAGGCGAACAGCGCGATCCAACAATTGGCGGAGAGGCAGTGAGCCGTGACGCGGATCGAACAAAGGGGGAAGGCACAAAGGGAAAGCAAGATTCGGGAAAGGGGAAGCAATAACGGCATGCTTTTGAATCTTCAATCCCCATCATCTCGTCTCATGCGATTTTATTGCTGTTTTCCAGTGGTGATTATCTGGTTCTCCGAGAAATCTCCTTGAGATCCGATTGACATCTACTGCCAGATTGCCTCCCTCCATTGGTCAACTCTTCAGATCTGTTCAAAAAAATATCTATTTTTGAAGTACTATTGCTAGGTGAAACAGATTTTTCCAAAGATAAAACATACAACAAATTCCTTTTTACTTCGATTTGAATTGTGTTCAAAAATTGATTCTAAAAGAAGAAAAAAAATGAGTTGATATATAAATATGGTATAATTATTAAATTTCTTTTCAATCTATAATTGTCTTTTTTAGTTCAAAAAATAAATTTAAGATAATATACTAAAACAAAGAGAAAAGAGAGAAAGGTAGAATCTATATTCTATAATAATCTTTTTTATTATATTCATTTTTTAATATAATAATTAAACTGTGGCAATTTAGAAAAATCATAATATTAAATGGGCTCCTTTGTTTTTATTTTCTATTTTTCCTCTATTAATCCACGACATACATAATATTTAATCAATAATTATTTACATAATTAATATGTTAATTTGAGTATGATATGTAGATACAAGAAAAAATCATAATTACAATATTAAATATATTATGTATCAAGGGATGAAATTGATATAGCCAACATAAATAACAACATAATTAATATAAATATATGAGTGATACTGATGCGTTACCTAATATTTAAATTTTATTATTTGAATAGCATGAGTAAATATGCAATGCATGGATTACATCTATTAGATTGTCAATATAAGAATAAAAATATAGAAAATTGAGATTCTATCATAGCCATTCTTCTAGTCAGCAAGCACCTTTTGATGGCATAATTATCAGTAATATACTCAGGACAAGTCAATTTATAAACGACACATGTCACATGTCCATGAAGACAATGTGAAGAAAATGCCCTTAATTTGTATGGTAGTGAAGTAGTTTTGTATTTGAATCATTGTTTAGTCCATCTTAAGGGAAAGAAGACCAAAGGTTGCTAGAAAATGATATAATAGTTTGATAGAGTAACAAGATGAAACCAATCTTGCTAACCATGTGGAGAATGAAGTGACTTTTTCCTAACCAAAAGGGATGAATTCAACCACCAATGGAAAAACTTGAGGGCATAATCTAGAATCGAGATTTGTGTTAAAAGTAGCTTACTCATTGTTAAAAATATTAGATTAATATGGATGTTGGTCTAATGGATAAGTTTCACATTAGGAGTTAAAACAGTCAGAATTTTAACTCCTAATGTCATAAAGTTTATAAGGCTGAAGGCTAACAATGAGTTGTGGACTACCGGTGAACTGGGATGGAAGTTGATTGGGAGTGATTCCTGAAACACTTTAGCAAAAATCTTACTCCCAGTCAACTTTAATGTCAATTTACTGTCCGGAGCTTTTCAGTGGACTGCAAATACCAGCAAAAAGAGGGAGGAAAATAGTTACTAAGCGGGCCAGGGGATCTTTGGCGCAGTTTCTATGACAATCAAGTTAGAAAAATGGAGGGAGCCAAGTAGTGGCATAATGGGAAAAAGTATGAGACTATGCGTATACCTATAACAGTGGAGAAGGATCACTTTTATAATACCTCTCACAATCTCCGTATTTAATGAGATATCATCTTACTGTCAGATAACCTGTCCCCACATCATGAGTATGGGGAGGGCGTATTGCATATCTATACACAAATACGATCTTCTAACTCTCTGACAAACACACGTGTTATATTAATGGCGAAATGAGCTCATGGGCAGGGAGGCCTATTGGATTGCTAGTTTAGAAGATGGGCTCAGTATAAGGATTCCATGTTCTCATAAGGTTTAAATGGGTTGTGGTAATATCCCAAGAGGGAGTAGAGCTTTATAGGTAACTAGTAAACTACCGCACTAGTCCCCTGAGAATCTACCTGATAAGCCTTAGTCGATTGGGAGAGAACGAGAAGTAGACTTCGTAAGTGTCTGACAAAGCTAAGGAGTGCCCCCCCAATGAATATCTGATAGAGCTAGGTAGTAGGGCCCCTTGAGAGTCTGTCTGATCGACATTAGATAATTAGGAGAAGATGAGGAGCAGAGTCATGTGGGTATATATCCACAGAGCCGAAGAGGGGGGCCTCTTGAGAGTCTTTCCGATCGACGTTAGCCAATGGGAGAAAACAGGAAGTAGAGCTCCGTAAATGCCCAACAACGCCAAGGAGTAGGGCCCCTTAAGCATCAGTCCATTCAGCATTAGCCAATCTGAAAAGAATGGGGGCAGAACCTCGTGAATATTTGGCATAGTCGGATAGTGGGGCTCCTTGAGAGTCTTTCTGATCGACATTAGTCAATCGGGAGAAAATGGAGAACAGAGCCCCGTAGGTGTCTAACAGAGTTGGGGAGTGGGACCCTTTGAGAGCCTGTCTAATCGGTTGAGCCCCGTGGGTGTCCGGCAGAGCCGGAGAGTGGGATCCCTTAAGAGCATATCCGATCAACATTAACTGATTGGGAGAAGATGGAGAGCATAGCCTTGTGGGTGTCTTATAGAGCTGGGAAGTGGAGCCCCTTGGAACATGTTTGATCGGCGTTAGCCGATCAGAGAAGATAGGGAGCAAAGACCTGTGGGTGTCCGATAGAGCCGAGAGTGGGGCCCCTTGAGAGCATGTTAAGCCAATCGGGAGAGAACGGAGAATAGAATCCTGTGGGTATCCGACAGAATCGGAGAGTGGGCCCCTTGAGAGCCTGCTCTATTGGCGTTAGCCTATCGAAAGAAGATGGGGAGCAAGGGCCCATAGGTGTCTTGCAGAGCCAGGGAGCTGGCCCCTGAAGGTATGTCCAATCGGCATTAGTCGATCAGGAGATGATGGTCTCGCTAGGTCAGTTACTCAACTTTTGACCTGCTTTGGACTTTAACTATCTTCCACACCGGCTAGTTGACATGTGGATCCCACTAGGGACCCTTTTTTATTCACCCCTTCCCTATTCACCAGATCAGCTACTAAGAGAGTTCTCTGAACATCTTTATTTTCCTTAATCATATTTTGGATTTGTACTTAAATCTATTGAATCATAAACATAAGATGACTTAATGAATCACATGTTTGGAATAATTGTTCTTGTTTAGAGCTTTCTATAGAAATTCCATGTGCAATATGAAGAGCAAGAATTCTAAATATTCTAGACCTAGTAATTAAACGGCAAAAAATAATAACAGGTTTATCCATGTTTAATTGAGATGTAATAGAAAAAAAAACACCAACAATGGTAATTATAGATGATGCAATCCATGAATAAAACAATCAAAAGCCCTGATTACC
The DNA here is from genome assembly GCF_018446385.1 of Zingiber officinale. Taxonomy (NCBI): domain Eukaryota; kingdom Viridiplantae; phylum Streptophyta; class Magnoliopsida; order Zingiberales; family Zingiberaceae; genus Zingiber; species Zingiber officinale. The sequence goes on from NC_056001.1 coordinate 2,334,750, forward strand.
ATCCCAAGTTGCATTAATCAGCAAAATAGCAGACAAGTGCAAAGATTAAGACACAAATATGAGGGAAGAGGTAAAATTGAACCAAAAGATTGAAACATGGTGAAGAATCGGCATACGCAAGGTAAAGCGAGCACTAGCTAATCACCCGTCATACATGATCAAGAAATACCTATCCTTGAGCCACTGAATGCTTCGTTTGATGGATCCGTTCACCTTGCCCCCACAGAGTAGGCTTTGTAGCCGATGACTTGCCTCTTTTGCTGAAAGTCGGGATCACTAAAGCTCCATCGGTCACTGCCCTTGTTGGACGAAGAAGATGACCCACGGTCTGGCTTGGACTTGAAGTCATCAAGGTCATACCCACCACCTCCTTTATAGGAGTATGTGTAGGAAGCACCATAGCTCCTGAAATCAGGCAGGCCTAGAGGGGGTGCCACCGCTAATCGATTGTTGTATACATCCAGCTGCATCATCCAATCGCGGAATGACTTCGACTCATGTCGTCCATGGTGTTCCCCTTGTCCTCTCTCTCGATCAAAGGAACACAGATCAAGATCGACGAGAGGCGTACTGTAATCCTCCACTAGTTGCTATTCTGTTGAAGTGTTGTGGTTTTGTTACTTCATCTCTCTCTTATTCTCGTTTTACTTCAGGTTGGATTTGAAAACATAGGAAAGTTTTCACACAGACAGATGTTCAGTATTTATTCCATGAGGCGGAATAGATTATTCATCATTTTCACTATTTATTTGTTATCAAATAATAGATGGATGAATTTATAAATATATCCTCTTATTAGTTTTTAGCTTATTTTTCATTAGGTAAAAATTAAAATGACGTTCATCATTTATAAAATCATCTACATCTCATTTTTAATTAAAGTTAAATGGACACCCCCTCCTATTTAACTTGAACAACTCAAAATTCTTTATATTATATCTGATTAATTAGTTATCTAAAAGCTAGCTATTTCGGTCAATATACTATTGATGATCACGTCATTAGTTAATCAACCTGCTGACAGACATTACTCCTCGAAGATCGTTGGGGGAGATGAAGAAAGGACCTCTATCTGCAAGGGCCACCAATTGATGTTGACGAAGTCATGGTGAACTGGAGGGAAGTGGCCTGGGTCATTGAAGATATCTATAGAGTTATAGAAGAGCATCACTGTGCACTGAAAGGAGAACTGAATCGTCCGAAGAACTTGCCGGAGTAGAGGAATATAAGAGAGGGTTAGAATGGAGGCCGAGGGTGCCCCGACTCATCCACTCCGACGCTCAAATCAGTATCCGACGGGAGAGGAGGAATATGAATAGTAATAAATGCATGTATGTAGTCATTATTTAAAAGTGTATATATTAAGATCAAAAGAAATTTAGATATCTCTATAATGGAATAAAATTGTCCACTTTGGGCCTAGGGATCTACCCAAAAGGCCTCATATCAATGGAGATATCTTTTGCTTATAAACTCATGATCTTTCTCATATATTTTCAGTGTGAGACTATATTTGTAACTTTGCAACCCCAACAATCCTCTCCTTAAACAAAGGACCACAGACCCCCCCTCAAGAATCAAATCACTTTTGACCTGCTCAGAGTCTCTCCTCGAGCATCGGGTCACTCTTGACCTGCTCAGGGCTTCCCCTCAAACATTAGGTCACTTACTTTGTTCAGTTTTCACCCACATGGTTCAATCTTGGATCATGGCTCTGGCTCGTGCTTCTTCCGACGGTTAGTTTGATGAAGAGCGACCTCGATTTGATACCACTTATTAGGACCAAAAGGAATTTAAATAATCTCCATAATGATATGATATTGTCCAGTTTAGTCCTAAGCCCTCATGATTTTATTTTTTAGATTTACCCAAAAGGCCTCATACCAATGGATATGTCTTTTTCTTATAAACTCATAATCTTTCTCATATGTTTTTAATGTGAGACTATATTTATAACCTTGCAACCCCAACAACATTTACCTTGACCCACAAGGGGGGGGACTTTTTATAACACGGAGTGGGATGTGAGTCGAAGCGTCTGAATGGCACGGCTGATCAGAGATGAGCTAAGTGTTGAGCAAGGAGTAAGAGGCAAAGCTGAGGGTTGACTGGGGTTGGTCAGGGCATAAGTAGGAGGCATGGAGCCACGATATAGGCACACGACAACAATAGCTCGAGGGTTGGATTTACTGTAGAGGCGAGGCCCAGCAACAAAAGATCTAAGTGCAGTGGAGAGGCTAGCGTGATGACTGAAGCATCAGCAGCAGCAAGAAGCAGTGGCGGTGAAGGTGACAATGACAGGAAGAAGCGGCGGCGACGATGGGGATGGTGATGGTGTTAGCGCTAATGAGAGGCTGCGATAGAGGAAGTTAGTGTTGGAGTAATCTAGTGACCCTAGGTTTTGATGTTTGGGCAATGGTTTAAGTTAGGTTTATTGTTGTATTTGATATGCATTGTGAGTGTGCAGGATACAGGTACAACAAGGAAGTCCAAGTGTGATCTTGGCAAAGAAGGAAAGTCCAAGGATGAGTCTTGGCGGTGTAAGTCCAAGCATGTAGTCTTGGCAACATAAGTCCAAGTGTAACTTGACAATTGATGAAGTCCCGGAGGCGCGACCTCTTGGCAAAGGAAGACCCGACAACAATAACAAGGCCAATGGAAGCTCCAGAAGGCAAGACGTGAAGGATGGGGAGACATCCGAGGGACGCAAGGCTGATGGAGGAGGCTAGAAGGCTAGGTCTAGGTTGGTCGGGCAGAGACGAGTGCTGAGAGATTGTACTCGGAGTAAAATACTAGAATTAGGGTTTACTGTAGCAGTACTGTAGCGTTACTGTAGCAGTCGACTGCATGTTTTAGCAGTCCACTGGTGCAGTCGATCGCGCAGTCGACTGGGTGTGAACAGAATGGTTCTGTTCGATTCGGTGTCGACTGTATGTTTTAGCAGTCGACTGGTAGACGGGGTTTTCAACCCGCGGGCTATAAAACCAAAGCTTGGGAGCTTGGTTTGGGTTGACGAAATTAGACTTGGTTAAGGTCTAATTAGTAGTCTACAAGTGCTCAAGAGTTTTTCTTGTGTCCAAGAGGTCTTGGTGAGTTTGTGGTGAGGTTTCTCCACCCACAAGGAGTTTGAGCTAGCCGGAGGTCTTCCGGGGAGTAATCCACCGACGGATAGGGATCGTCCACCTTACGGACACGCCGTGGAGTAGGAGCTTTATCTCCGAACCACGTAAATGATCGTGTAGCTTGGTTTGCATTCTTTCTTGTCTTATATTTTTTTTAGCTTGTTTATTTTTGTATTATTCCGCTGTGCAAGCTAACAACGTAGGAAGCGAACGATTTGAGTGAGCTGCTATTCACCCCCCTCTAGCGGACGTCAAGGTCCCAACAATTAGTTGTGACTCAAATGCCGGATGTGGCAAGATTGATTGGTAGAGGGCTGGCCGGAACGATAGCCATGGCTGGAGGTGGCGACAAAGGAGAGGAGACGACGATTGTTAACTGGCAACAACGTGATCAAAAGGAGCGATAGATGTGTGGCAACGAGAAGAAAGAGAGAGAACCTGACAGAGGGGGCTTCATCATGTATTGACGTCAGTGTTGAGAGGTTGTGGTCAGCGGTGAGGGAGGTAAAAAAAGGGGAGCTACGCTTCAAGGGGAAGTCTTGGCACGTGAGAAAAAGAGAGGGGGAGGTTGTGCGTGAGCGTGAGCGTGAGCGTGAGCGTGAGAGTAGGAGAGGGGGAATTTGCCGAAGGCGATGACAACTGGTGGAGGCTTTGAAGTCGTGGGAGAGAGAGGGAGGGAGGGGTAGTTGGAGAAAGAGAGAGAGAGAGAGAGAGGGGTTGGCGGCGCCCCTTGTGTGAGGAATCCATTTCTCTTCTCAATCCTAACCTTTAAAGGGAGGAAAAGAAGAAAAAAGATGAAAAACCCCTCTTCTATGTGGAGCCTATTTCATACCTCCGATCACAAATCTCCTCTTTAAGTCTAATCGCAAGAGATACGAGTCCGACTGACTATACTGTTATGTTGTGGCTGTATAAGGGAAAGAATTGTCAAGTCTGTCGTAAAGCTGAATCACTCCCGACTGAGTTAGGGAAAAGTCGTCGAGCCTCCCAACTAAGGAGTTGGGAAAGAGTCGTTGAGTCTGTCATAAGGCTATGAGTTTGTCATAGGGTTGATGTCTTTCGACCGAGGAGTCAAGAAAGAATCGATGAGCTTGTAGTAAAGTTGATGACTTTCAACTGATGAGTCGAGAAGGAATCGAAAAGCCTGTAGTAGGCTAATGACTTTCGACTGAAGGAAAGAATCGACAAGCTTGTAGTAAGGCTAATGACTTCCGACTGAGGAGTCAGGGATAGAGGCTTACCGGCATAGTACTGAAGGGAGGCTAACCAGCATAAGTAACATCGTACTCGATTCTCGACTTCTAAGTGTTTGCGGCATAAGGGAGAGGTAATAATTAAATCCGCGACTATGTCCGAATCAGCAGAGAATAATAACAATTGATCTTATGACTCCCGAATACATACAAAATCAGAAAGATAATAATTCAATCTATGACTATACCCGAGCAGGTAGAAAATAATAATGATCAATTTCACGACTCGCGAATACCCATAGAGTTGGAGAGATAATAACTCGATCCATGATTATGTCCGAACCAGAAAAGAATAATAATGGTTGATCTTATGACTCCAAAATATCCACGGAGTCAGAGAAATAATAGTTCATTTTGGGATTATGTCTGAATCGGAAGAAAATAATAATTGTCGATCTCATGACTCCTAAATATCTGCCGAGTCAGAAAGATAATAACTCAATTTGTGATTATGTCTGAGTCGGGAGAGTTTGAACCCTAAAAAGGACAATGCGATATGATACTCAATTGACCTTTGTATGAAGAGGAGTATGCTACCCCAGCCTAGAAGATCTCGATCCCTACTATGTCCAAGTCGGGGGAAGTCTGGGCCCTAAAAAGGACAAGGCAATTAATATTTACTCAACCCTTATATGAAGAGGAGTCCGCTACCGTAGTCTGGAAGATCTCGACCTTGACTATGCCCATGTCGAGAGAGTTTGTGCTTTTTAGTGTTAGTATTAACCCTAAGAGCTAATTATAAGAATATAAGATGATTAAGCTTATTGAGTTAATGGATATGAATTGACTTACTGGGTTAATGATTAATCTAATATGTTAAAATCTAATCCATTAAAGATAGTTAGTGGAGATTAATTATACATTTAAGAGGAAGACTAAAGGACAAAAACCTTTGGTATTCATTGGATGAATATAAAAGGTTTTTGGCATTGTCTTTTTGATGATACTCTTGATCTTCTTCCTCCTTTACTTCTTGCCTTTGCCAAATCTCTCTTGTGGCTAGCACCATGAAGATGGTTCTTCTTCGAAGCTGTGCTCATGTAATGAATGTAGAACATGTTCGTGTGGATACCGTAGAGACGCTGACATTTTGATCCCACTAAGATTTGCATCTGAATTAAAGTTACTGTAAGGAGTACTGGTCATGCAACAAAGATAACTATTCTATCTAATAGAGTAACAAAAATGAGTATATCGTATTCGCAAGGATCTTTGGAGGGATTCTTTTTTCACTGCATTATATGTTGTTTTATACAGAAGATCCCAATAAAAAAGACAATGTGATATGATACTCACTCGATCCTTGTATGAAGGGGAGTCTGTTACTAAAGTCTGGAGGATCTCGACCCCGATAATATCCGAGTCGGGAGAGTCTGGATTTTCAAAAGGATAAGACGATACAATACTTGCTTGATCCTCTTGTACGAAAGGGAGTTCACTACCACATCCTAAAGGATCTCGACTCCAACTGTATCCGAGTCGAAAGAGTCTAGGCCCTGAAAAGGATAAAGCAATACTGTGCTTGCTTGACCCTTGTGCAAAAAGGAGAGTTCGCTACTATATATTGGAAGATCTTGACTCTGACTATGTCTGAGTTAGGAGAGTTTGAGCCCTAAAATGATAAGGCAATAAGGTACTCGCTCAATCCTTGTATAAAGGGGAGTCCGCTACTATAGCCTAGAGGATCTCGATCTCAACTATGTCCGAGTTTGTGAAGTTTGGGCCCTGACATGACAAAGTGATATAGTACTCGCTTAACTCTTGAGCGAAGAGGAGTCCACTACCATAACTTGAAGGATCTCGACCCTAACTATATCCGAGTTAGGAGAGTCTAGGCCTTAAAAAGGACATTTGTTGATATAGATCGCTAGTATGAGACTAGGAGAAATAGTCGTCGACTACAATATACCTTCAAGTAAAAATATAAGGGCGTGCTATAATTTATATTCAAAGCATAGAACTAAATGTACTCGAATCTAATGCACAACTTTGATGTGTCATTGTCTGGAAATAATATACTGATCCCTTCGCTCCCAAGTATCCTCAAAGTCAAGGAGAGAAGAGTAATATTGATCCCGTTAAGGGAGATAATAGCCTGATCAGGCTGAAATAGAGAATGGTTCGATTACATTGAAAGAATAACTCGATCTCGTTGAGGTAGAGAATGACTTGATCCTGCTGGTGACATTAACATTCTCTTACGTGATGGTCATTTTCCCATCACATCTTCTTTCTCCATCGGAATTACGACTGTCAATAGTTGTTCTAGTGTTAACCATCGCAATGTCTTGACTCAAAGTTTCCCACAGACTACCTCAATTTGTTCTAGCCAATATACTGTGGATGGTCAAGCCACTAGTCAACGAGCCTATTGACGTACATTACTCTCATCAGAGATCATTAAAGAAGATGAAGAAAGAACCTCTATCAACAGGGCCCACCAGTTGAAGTTGACGAAGTCATAGTGAGTTAGAGGGAAGTGGGGTCATCAGAGATATCCGTGGAGTATAGAAGGGTGCCAGTGTGCTCTACAGGGAGAATCAAATCGTCCAAAGAACTTACAGGGAGTAAAAGAATGTAAGAGAGGGTTAGAATGAAGGTCGAGGGTACCTCGGCTCATCCACTCCAACGCTCAACTCAATCTCCGATGGTAGAGGAGGAATAGAAATAGTAATAAATGTGTGTATGTGTAAAAGTATACATGTACCTTGGCCCATAGGGGTAGGAATTTTTATAGCACGGAGTGGAATGTGAGTCGAGGCGCCCGAAAGACAGGGTCGATAGAAGATGAGATAGGTGTTGAACCAGGAGTAAGAGGCGGAGCCGTAGGCTGACTGGGAGCCAATTAGGGGCATTGAGCCGGAAGTAAGATGCACGGAGTCACGACATAGGCATACAACATCAATGCCTCGGGGGCTAGATTTGTTGCAAAGGCATGGCCCATCAGCGATAGATCGCGACTGCGGTGGAGAGGCCAGCAGCGATGACGAGAGCAATACTGGCAACAAGAGGCGGCTGCCATGGTAGCGGCTGAGAAGGTGACAACTGTTAGGGTTGCAAGGTTGCAAACATAGTCCCACATTGAAAACACATGGGAAAGACCATGAGTTTATAAGAGAAAGATATCTCCATTGGTATGAGGCTTTTTGGGTAGAGCCCAAGAGCAAAATCATGAGAGCTTAGGCCCAAAGTGGACAATATCATACCATTATGGGGATATCTAAATTCTTTTCGATCCTACAACAACAACTGTGAGAAGCGACGACAGCCACGACAATGACTGAGAAGGCGACAGGCAACAAGATCGATTGGCGAAGGGCTGGCCTGAGATTAGATGGAACGACATCGATGGCTGGAGGTGGCAGAAAGGTGAGGAGATGATGACTACCTGCTGGCAACAGCGTGAACCGAAGGGGCAATCGATGCGTGGCGATGAGAAGAAAGGGAGAGAACCTAATAGAGGGAGCTTTGACATGTATCAACATTAGTGTTGAGAGGTCGTGGTCGGTGGCAAGGGAGCCACATAAGTGCAGCGTATGTGAGAAGAGGAGGTCATGCGTGAGCGTGAGAGTGGTTGAGGGGGCATTCGTCGAAGGCGATGGTGACTACAAAGCTAGGGGAGAGAGAGAGAGGCCGTTGGAGAGAGGGAAGGGGGAGTTGGTGACTCCCCTTAATATCCATTTCTCTCCTCAATTTCAACCCTAAAAGGGGGGAAAAAGAAGGAAAAAACGGAAAACTCTCTGTCGACGTAGAGTCTATTTCATACCTCCGCATCACTAGCAATTATCTTCTACAATTGTAGAAGCTAGCTTTTACACGTTGTAGATGCTAACATCTAATTTTTACAATAGTGACTTTGTATATTTTGATTTGCATCTCTAGTGATAACTTGATTAAAATAACATTTCAACGTGCAAAACAAAATGATAAGGGTCCCATGACACTCACTATTTTTCAAATGATGATCACGATCGACCGTATAAAAGTGACACTCACTATTTTTCAAATGATGATTACGATCGACCGTATAAAAGTTAGCATGTAGCTTCTATAACGTATAGGAGCTAGCGTTATAAAAGTTATATGCTTAGCTTCTAGAAAAGTGATTTAATATCATTTTGATTTTAATTTTCTAATTGATAACCTGATTAAAATATTATTTCAATGAGTAAAACAACATGTAGATTTCATGACACTCAATACATTTTAAATGAATATAATCTAATTTTGACTTGAACGTGTAGAAACTAGCATGTAGCTTCTATAATATGTAACAACTACTTGTTAACTTTTACACGTAGAAGTTAGCTAGTAATTTTTACATAATGTAGAAGGGATTTTTTTAGAGAAAATCATGAAAGGAGTGTCTATTTGACTTTTCTTTTTAATATTAATATAATATTTCTCTTAATTTGGAGGCGTCATTTTGATTTTTTATACCTTCTTTCATTCATTCAAATAAGTCAAGAACCATCAAAAATAAATGAAAAATGAAAAATGAAAAGGAATGGTCAAATATTTTCAAATATTACTTGAAATTGTTAATATTAAAATATTTTTAGTTTTTTTATTGTAAAAAAACAGAATACTTTTCCCCTGTATTTTTTATTTTAATGGATTTAACTTTCAACCTATAAAATTAGTTAGTCAAATTTAAATATATTGGAAAACTATGGGACAAAGTGAAACATAGGCAGTGAATGCAAATTGAAAACATTAGGGGAGCGAACAAATAATCTGAAAACTTGGGAGGGTGAAATCGAAATTTGAAATATTGAAGGGGTGCTTCTGAGGAGTTAAAACTGTGCTGCCCCGCACCTGTTCGAGCAATTGACGACACCAAGCAAGCGGCGCTTCTAACAAAACCCCGACAGCCCTGCGCAAACCCTAAATCAGCTTCCCCTCCTCGCTATGCCTCCCTCGCCGCCTTGTTCTCGACGGTCGTATACGTCGCCGCCTACCACGGAAGTGACCGCTCTGTTGTATTCCGATACTCAGGTCCGCGCTCTTCCTTCTCGCAGTTCTTTTCTCTCTGTATTTCTCTTCTGCGAGTGTCACTGCCTCTGCACCTGAAACTATCAGTTTCTTCTCTTCTCTCTACTGCCGCGATCTATGGCGGTACTACAAAGTTCCACCCACCGCCAAGTTCGTGGCAGCTACACTTGGAGAGTGCGTAGGCCAGCAAGTTTTCTTCTTTATCTTATCGCTTGAAATGCCAGAAGTCTTTCTTTCTTGAAAAAAAAGCTATCTTCTTAAGTAAGTCTGCAGCATTAAAGCCTTAATGGATATCTCTTGTCTGTTGCTTTCTCCTCCTCTATTAATGTTTTACTAAGTAGGACATGGTTCTCGGCTTTTGCCTTGTTCCGAATTCCACATGCTGCATGTGCCCACTTTTTCCCTTCTTTATTCATTTACATTTTAGAGTTTTTTCCCCTCTCTTCAACCTACTCTTTGTAGATATTTCACTGATAATTGTACGCAATTCAAGTTATTAGCCAGATTTCCAAATGACGTCTCTTGTTTTATTGATAATATCTCAATTAAGATTTAAAAAAAAAAAAACTAAAACCTTGTGTTTTCCTTGTCCTTCCTTAGATTTTGCAAGTTTCTTGTTAATTATTGTTGGCATATATTTAGTGTCCTCTGAGTTCAAGGAACAAGGTCATCTTGGGTATGCATTATGGGTGTAATCTATTATTTTTACAGGTTGTATAGAGCTTGAAAATAGGAGTGAGAAAATGGAGATAAAGTACTCAATTGATGATATCATGGTCCAGGATCCTCCAACAGAGGAGTTCTCTGCCTCGGACCTCACTTGGACCAAGTATGGAAGCTTCGAGCATCATTTGGATGATGTTGCACTCATTCCTTATGAACGAGTTGAAGCCTTTATCAACGGAGAATGTTCAATTGCTGAGCACCCTACTCGATTCCATATTGAAAGAGGAAGAAAGAGAGAGAAGGGCAGCCTAAAGGAATACAAAAATGATGAATATCTCCTATACAGGCTGTGAGTTCTTGTTGTGTTGATTTCGTCTTGCATCATTTCCAATCTTGCTAGATCTGTATGCATGTTCTAATTTGTCCTTTTTTTCCAATTACCCTAACATCTGAAGATACTGGTGTTCATTTGGACCTGAGAACTATGGCGAGGGAGGAACCATATTACCAAGCAGAAGATATAGGCTCAACACAAGAAATCGTGCTGCCCGACCACAATCCATGCGTGGTTGCACTTGCCATTTTGCTGTCAAGCGCTTGTATGCACGACCATCGGTTGCTCTTATCATATATCATGAGAGGAGACATGTGAACAAATCTGGTTTCATATGCCATGGTCCTCTTGATCGAGATGCAATTGGCCCAGGGGCTAAGAAAGTTCCCTACATTTGCAGTGAAATCCAACAACAGACCATGTCCTTGATTTATCTTGGCATCCCAGAAGAAAATATATTGCAAGCTCATATAGAGGGTGTCCAACGTTATTGTGGTCCAAATGCAAGTGCAAATAGTCTTGCCTCTCAGTATGTCCAGAAGATTGGAATGATCATCAAGAGGTCCACACATGAGCTAGATTTGGATGACCAAGCTAGTATTCGCATGTGGGTTGAGAGAAATAAAAAATCAGTGTTCTTCTACCAGGATTCTTCAGAGACTGATCCATTCATATTGGGAATCCAAACACATTGGCAGTTGCAGCAGATGATTAGGTTCTGTCATCAAAGCATCTTAGCATGTCACTCATCGTTCGGCATAAGCAAGCTCAAGGTATTTAACTGATAATTCATTCCTGATTTTTTTATCAGGTTTGTGTTTGGTTTCTCAGATGCATTCTAGCATTTTTGTAGTATGTCAGACTTATTAGATTACAGCAATTCTACAAGCCAGTTAAATGGATGCATTTCATCAAAGGAAGTAAGGCAGTTACTACCCTTGCATTCAATGATATGTTGGTATCTTCTAAGAGTTTGTACATCTATAAATGACTCCACTTGTCACTGGATGTTGAGAATTGAAATCATTGTTAAGGAAATGCCCGTCTTACTTGCTGCTTTTATGAATATTCAATTGACAAAGTAGAGTAATTATACCTTAACCATTAATCAAGCAGAATCTTATGCTATGAGCCTCTTTGTTCTTGCAGTATCCACTACACACACTCCTTGCTTTTGACTCCAGGCAACATGCTTTACCTGTTGCTTGGGTCATAACCCGAACTATCACTAAGCAGGATGTTGCTAAGTGGATGAAAGCCCTCGTGGACAGGATTCATGCTGTCGATTCAGCTTGGGGAATTGGGGGGTTTATTATTGATGATCCAGCTTTAGAGATGGATCCCATTAGGCAAGTTGTCAGTTATTAAACTGTTATTGTGGTATCATTTATTAGAATAATCTCCTCGCTAATAGAATTAGTGCTCTACAGGGAGATCTTTTGCTGTCCCATTCTCTTCTCTCTATGGCGAATTCGTAAATCATGGCTCAGGAATGTGATAAAGAAATGTGGTCACATTGAAGTTCAGCGAGAAATATTTAAACACTTGGGCAAGATAATATACAGTATATGGACTAAAGACAATCCTATCGATACCATGGAAGAATTATTTCAGGATTTCGTTGACCAGACCGCCTTCCTTCAGTATTTCAAGGCATTTTGGGTTCCAAAAATTGGTGAGTTCCTTTCTTATTTTTATGATAGTCTGACGGTTCTAAATTTTCATAAATCTATTTTCAATCATGTTAGAGATGTGGCTTGGAACTGTAAAGAGTCTACCACTTGCTAGCCAGGAGGCCTGCGGTGCTATCGAAGGATATCATGTAAAGTTGAAGCTGAAAGTCTATGATGATTCTCACCTTGATGCGCTCCAACGGGTGGATTGGTTAGTTCACAAGCTAACAACTGAGCTTCATTCTGGTTACTGGCTTGATCTATATGCTGACGAAAGCGGGTCCTTCAAATCGGTCAAAGAGGACTATATATATTCCACTTCATGGCAGAGGGCTATGTTGATTCCAGATGAAGCTGTTACATTTGATGATAAAGAGCATCTCTTTGCTAAGGTTCAAAGCAAGAATCACAGTGGTCAAGTGCGCACCATCTGGAATCCTGGGTCTGAGTTTGCTCACTGCGATTGTTCGTGGTCAATGCAAGGGAACCTATGCAAGCACATTATAAAGGTTAACATGCTCTGCCAACATAAAAAAGAGTATCAGCCTTCAATGTCATACCTCTCATTTCAGGATGTGTTACTCGATCTTTGGAAGAGACCAATGGATGACTCACTCGTACTTGATCTATCTAATGCGTGGGCTACTCAACTGCAGCACAAGACCCAGAGACTTGTGGAACTTACTATTACTGGTGATATCGCCAAAGTGACCAACAAATTTCCCTTAAAATGGGCGTGTAGGAAAAGTAGGACATCAACTGGCAAACCATCTAGCACTGTTGCTCTTTCTACCACCACCAAAGGAAAAATTACGAAAAGAGTTACGGCTAAGAGGAAGAGTCGCAAGCGGAAGAGAATCTAGGGTCAATCAATCCTCATGACTTTTACATTTCTTCAAAGTGATGAGGCAAGTTATACGAAAAAACCCAGTGTTTTTGTTTCTTTTGATAACCTTAGTTGATTGAATATATTGAAAAAGCAGTTGAAATTCTTTAGAAAATTATTGCCCCAATCAATGCGGCAAAAGGACATCCTATCCCATGGTTACCCTCTCATCTATGTCCGATACATGCATATTTTTTTGCAATTTTTTAAAAGGCCACTAAAATCAATTATTATTTTGCCAAGACAATTGTCTTATTTAATGCCAGGCCTTTCGTTTCCAAGATGCTCGTAGAAAAATTAACAACAATTACGGAATTAATCAATTTCCTAAAAGCATTTAAAATTTTATGAAATTATAATATTTGGCTCAATAATGTTATTTAGGATTTAAATAATAATAAATGTATTTTTTTAAAAAAATCTCTTTTTTGTATTTAACATTTTTATTTAAGAGAAACTATGGGTATTTTTTTTGAGAGACCTCAGCAGGAAATCACACAACATGGCGCTTCGAGACTTATGTATCTTATTATTTAACTCGAGATGTCACAAATACAGGTCAAAGCCTTGAAAACAGAATTAAAAACCACATAAGTTATTCTCAAAACCCACAAGTTGATCTTCATTTTCATAATTATCTTGTTCGAGTTTAGTTACTCCACCAAGTGATGCTATATGATGGGTTTGCCTCAAAATGCATTTGTATGCTCTTCTTGTATAGCAGATATCTTTTCCCTTGGAATTTCAAATGTAGATCTGAAACAACTCTCACTCCATGCGGTGTCACTCTTCCATCTATCAGTTTTGTATTTGATTTTGAATAACTCTTGTGTTGAAGGATGCTTCTCAGAACATGAAAGATCACTATTGCATGAGTTCCTTCTCATATCTCCTGAACAACATGATGAAACAGCTGCCTTTGTATCAGAAGTATTATCTGGAAAGTTTTTTGCCTTCTTGTGGTTTTGCTTTCTGAGGACCATCTTCAGCTTGCCAAGGACTTTTGAACCAAATGATTTATGATGCTTTGATCTTCCTGTACTGCTGTTACTCATCATGGAAGAGACAGAAGGTGAACTATTTGGATATTTGTTGATAACTTGTTGTGAAGAGCGGTCAGATAAATGACAATCATTCAAGTTCTTGTCCTTCTGATCTATACCAAAACTTCCATATTGAATCACAACTTCATGTTTTTCCTTTGTCTCAGCACCCAAGTCTTCACTTGGACAACTTCCTGCAACTTTCTCAATGGAAGTCGCGGAACTCCTTTGCTCACGCTTCAACATGTTGCTGGTTTTGGGTGGATTGCAGTTCTCAGTGTCCACGTCATTCAAGTACTTGTTCTGATCGATGCCGGAATCTGCTGGTAGAATTGCAGTTTGTTCTGGTTTCTTCTCTGCTCCAGTACTCAAGCTTTCAATTGGAGAAATTTTTGCTGATTTCTTACTGGATGTTGCAGAATCCCACTGCTCACTCTCAAACAAAGTATTGATTTGCCAAGATTGCACCATGTTTGTAAATTCTGCAATATGATCACCCAGTAGCCGTACAATTTCCATTTCTTCTTGGTTTGCTTCTATTAGGTAATTCATCACCATGTCCTCTTCACTCTAGTGTCAAAACAAAAGGGTGGAAGTTCATGATCAAGGAAGGGTAAACAATTGATGAGCAGTAATTTCAAAACAGTTGAATGACAAAAGGCCAAGTAACAAAACTTAGAGATTTGAAGGGAATGATAATTTTTTTGTGATGGTCAAGAATAAAATTGCAAATATATGTTATGTTCTAAAATTTAAAAACAAAACGGAAGAAAAGGTGAACTATAGATCAGCATTACCTCTTGGTCATTTGAGGAGCAACTGGAGGAGGCCAGATTTTCTGCAACCTCCAACTTATCAACCAGCTCTACTTCCGTGCTCATGTTTAATTTTGTAAGATTTCCCTTCTCAGTTTCCATCTCCAGCATCTTTGAGCTATCCTTGATCTTGGCATCACCTTGTTGTTTGTCTTCAGTTTTATTAGCCATCATGGTGATCCTTTTTGGCTCCAAAGCTGCCATCTTATGACTCAGGTGCCACCAATCAGATTGCAATGCCCTGATCAGACAAGCTACAACCATTATCACAGTCTCAAACTCCCTGATCATTCCCCAGCACTCTGGGTTCCAAATCACGAGATGATGATTTTCTTCATTTTGTGAATGAAATTTTATGTACAGATTATTAGCCTTCATCAGATTATTTTTTAGCTGCTCCTCAATTTCTCTCATCAAATCCTGCTGATTATTTGAAACACAGCAATCAAGTGAATGGCTTCTCTTCTGTTCTTGAATTTCTGCAGTTTCTTGCTCCATCTCCACCTTCACCTTCTTGGCTTCTGATCCAGTATAAGTTGGTTGCTTAAAAATACTCTCTGGGTATACTGGAAGTTGCTCGACTGGTGGTAAGTGACAACCCTCTTCAACCCAACTCTTGATGATGCTTGGAGAAGTCCTCTGGATGGCACTGATGGCCCTGGTGGTATTTGTGATATCTGAAGTTCCACGCATGATCTTTGCCAAGACTCCCTCCTTAACATATAAAAAAATTCCATTAATCCACACTTTTGTTGAGAATTATTAACATCTAAAAATTATTTTTTTTTCAAAATGCACAACAATAAATCTAGAACTTTACACTCTTTCATGACAATGCTTTCAGAATAATTCATGAATCATTCAAATACAGCTAGCTACCTTAGAACCATCGGGTTTTTACAGAATTGGAATTTTATTTCTAACATTGTACCAAGTTCCAGTGTTTTAAAAAAAAAATCCCAAAAAAATTGATCAAAATTGGTCCAATTTATGCTTGAGATTTCTCCAGAGACTATGAATCTAGAGATCTCCCCAACTTAGTAATCCATTACTTGCTCACATAGCTGATGCTCATCAAGTTATATGCCAGATATGGTTCGTCTTTATGCTAATTTCACAGCCTTTTTGCAATCTTGTGAACTACTCCAACGTAGAGGTTGTTACACCTTGAAAGTTGAAGAACTGTAATGTTCAGGGATGGCACTGATCAGGCACCAACTATTTGAATCCAACTAAATTGCCACTAGGGTTCTTAATCCATTCAAGGTCCTGTTAGTTGAATCCAATTAAATAAAATTACCACTAGCGTTCTTTTTCTTCTACCCAAAATCCAACCTGATATGCCAAAGGAATAGCCAAACCCATGGTACCTGCCTACACCCAACTTAAATGTGTTTACTATGTGAATAGCAATGAGCTAAAGAAAACCCAGGAGAAAACTCGTTTCTCCTTAAAAAGGATTGTGCTGCATACTAACAAACATGTCATTATCATATGAATGCAAAAACTAGAAATGAAATTCCAACTATCATTTTCCCAATCAAATCCAAACATAACAATAGAACATTAATTCTTGCGAAGTGTTTTCTATCTATTCAACAGGAATAAATTCCAAACAAAATGATCTTCAGCTTGAGCTAGGTTGCAAAACTTGTCTCATAGTTCAAGCTTAATTCAAGATGAACATGTCGAGGATCTTAACCTATAGATGAATAAATTCAGACCATGTTTCTAACACAGAAACTTGCCTCCGATCGCAATCACTTACACTTTCTCGGATATGAAGCTCATCTTTGAAGTTTCTGCTAGCTCCAGAGAAAACAGTAGACTGGCCAACGCCGCCTGCTTCAGAGCTTGCTACTGTTGAATCATCAAGCATACGAAAACGTTATCGGTAAAACAAGAAAGATTTAAGTGCTATTGGTAAAACAAATACCCGAAGAGGATGAACCCGGTAGATTAGGGTTGACCGCCAAATACCCAGCAATGGGAACAGAGACGGCAAAACCTAGCTTTGAGAGCAGCAACCTGACGTCCACCTCTCTGCTTTTCTCAAACAAAGCTCTCATCATCTGTGCCAAGGCATGGAAGAAGAACAAATCCCCGAACCAGTCGACGACGAGCGGGAGGTCGATCGGATCCGTCCGATCTCGAGGAGAATGATCCGCTCAGCTTTGCTTCACTCCGCCATCTTCTTCCCACGAATAAACTAAGCAAAGACCAACTTCTCTTAACATCTCAACTGGATCGAAGGCGAATGGAAAATCTGAGGAAGACATTGATCAAATTTAAACCAAAATTTTCAAAAGAGTAAAAGAATCGTTAATTCTTACCCTGTCAGAAAAGTAACTGATGGAGGCAAATTCACCGGGCGCACGTTGTTTTTGTTTTTGTTTTTTTGTTTTTCTCATTTTTACTAAATACCTTTATTTTTGGTACACGATTATTTAAGCAAATAATACAGGTTTAAAGAAAACATCAAAATAATAATAATAATAATAATAATAATAATAATAATTGATACGGATTATAATGAGCGGACCCCGGAGCGGACCCCGGAGACGACATAGTGGTCAAACTCAAAAGGACATGACAGTCGAGGTCAATAGAGGAGAATAGTCGAATGTCAAGGCTTGATTTAGTGTTTTGTCCTTGAACTAAAAAGACAATGCGCCCGGTGATTCAATAGTCGATCGAGTTTAAGGACGATCGTCCTTATAGGCCGACTGGAATGATCGACCCACCTCACATTCGACCAACCATAGATCTGGTCGGAAGG
The DNA here is from genome assembly GCF_018446385.1 of Zingiber officinale. Lineage (NCBI taxonomy): Eukaryota > Viridiplantae > Streptophyta > Magnoliopsida > Zingiberales > Zingiberaceae > Zingiber > Zingiber officinale. The sequence goes on from NC_056001.1 coordinate 2,352,316, forward strand.
AGAGTCAAACTCTTTACTCTGTATGAGTCTTTCTACATACGGCCGGTCAATCTATTCAATAATAAAACTAAACGGATTTATAGGATTCCATACTCTCTCTGTAATGCCCAAGTATAAGATAGTCTTATACATTCGGTTAGAATGCCAAGTGCACTTTAACCACAAGTTAGGTTACGCCCGGTCGGACAAGGTTCCTATCGGTCCTAAGGCACTTTGGCTCAAAATATCGATCGGACTGCTCAGAACACAGTTTTGTTTCTCTAGAAGTTCATTGTACGGCCGACCAGACAAAAGATCGACTGGGCCTAAGACGCTTATCTTCATATTACTGCCCGGACGAATATATAACATGCGCATGTCATCAGAGTGATTTCCAATGCGCACAGGTTATCATGCTGTTTCTTAAACATATTCCCAACATATTCAAGGCATTCTATTATTGCTCGAGTGGATTTCTACATATCCTTCAATACATAACAAGACATCTTAATACAAAGATCCGCATAAAGACGACTAGCCTTATAGGTCGGCCTGGACATATTCAGCCGACAGTATATTCAGAGAATCTTAACAACCTGTCAAAATAACAAACATGTGTCAAAGAATATTCTTATGGAAACTTCTTTAAAGACCATTGTGTCTCCCATTAGCCGACCATTTATAACACATTCTTTTAGCAACACCAGCAATAACAGAAGTTATAAACGAAAAAAGAAGTATGCATATGGGTAAAGGGAAGATTTCTCAGATAATTATCGCCGATTGCCTAGGATGTACACTTTCTTTTACCTAACAAACTCTGACATACTGCTCCACCTCATGATTATGGAGGTTATGTGAGGTGATATATAATAGAGGAGTCCTCTCTGTGACGAAGGTACGGTCTCTGAATATATACAACATACTCTTGCACACATTCACTATTGTTCTTCATTCACTCGTCCGAACTTGTACTGACTTGAGCATCTGAGGGCCTTCGCCAGGGACTTCTATCCTGGTTTCTAGGTGCTGATGTTTTGTTGGCTTGTCTCCATACGCGCAAGTTTGAAAGGAAACTTTTTAGTAAAGTAAGAGGTCTTCTACCAGTCAACCATCATGCCACCGTGCCCAGAGCATCATCTATGCAATTTTTAGACAGGATCAAATTTGGTATAGTCTATGGAAACTTTTGGTTGAATCTAAAGATCAAAGATGGAAGAAACCAGACGACTCACCACCGTTACCCTTCAAAGGGAGAGAAGAGCCAGGGGGAAGACCCATTTCAGTTGTCGTCGGTGTCATCCTACTCCCCAGTTCCACTCCATCGGGCACTCTTCCGCTGCAAGAGCACATGAGTCAAGAAGGGTCACACCAAGAGTCCTCTGGAGAAGCACCTGTTCGAGACGGACACAGGGGAAAAGCTCCAGCAACTTGTAGCTCTCTTGAGTAAATTAGCATCCGGTTCTTTCAGAGGGTGCTCAAAATTAAACGGTCGAAACATTATCAATCCTTGGTGATAGGAGAATATTCAGGGTCAACTAACCCTGAGGATCATATCCTCAAGTTTGAGCACGCCGCCCTCCTTCATTAATTTACTAACGGTGTGAAGTACTGAGTGTTTCTCACCACCCTCGTCGACTCAACACAAAGATTGTTTAAGCGACTACTGGTCGAATCCATTCATAGTTTAAGGATTTTTGTAAGGCTTTCTTTCATCATTTCGTCAATAGTCGTCGTTATCAGAAGACACCCCCTGAGATTTTTTCGCTCAAGCAAGGGTCCAAAGAGACGCTCAGGGCCTACATTAAGGTGACGTTTAGTTAAATGATGGGAATGACTATAGGTATGAGTTTGATAGTAGGATGGAATGAGAATGAAAATGAAAATGAAACCCACCTAGTTATATGAGTTTGGTTGATTCTCATAAATCTAGTAATCATTTTCAAATTATCATTTCCAAACCCACAATCCAAACACTATCTTTTACTATCATTCTATTCCCCCATTCCCAAACCCATCAACCAAACACCCCCTAAAAAATTTAATCAAGTGGTTATAGATGTTCCTACGGCCACCACTAAAATTTTGGTGAGTGCCTTCTCCCAGGGCCTTGCCGATAATGATTTCTTCTGTTCCTTGGTGAGAAGACCTCCAAGGAACTTTAATCATCTATTGGATCGGGTGACTAAGTTTATCACTGTTGAGGAGACATTGATTGCCTGCAAGAAGGAAGTCACCGCACTAGCTGCGGTTCCAGCGCCCGAATGCCAAGCATTACTCACTCCTCCACATAGACGATCTCGGATGGGTCCTCAGCCTCGACATCAAGAACCACAACCTTAGGTCATGCAACATGTGGATGACGAGCGAGAAGGATACCCTGAGCCCCCTCGAGGAGCCCCGTGGCGATGATCAACATACTACCAGTCAACTACCCATGACATTGAGGATTGGTACAGTCTGGCAAATCGCCAAAACAACAATCAAAGATTCCCTCAACGTTCACCATCTCCCAATCGATGCCCTTATCAAAGGCCAAACGACTCACCCAGAAGAGACCAGCGAGAAGCCAAGCGATGCTGAAGAAGGCCCCCCCACCTCCAGTAGACCGAGCACAAGCTCCTGCTCGGGTCTAGCCATAGCTCCCAATGGGGTAGGAGGAGAACCACAATAACATCGCCCGAGGTGATATTGACATGGTTGCCGGAGGTCCAACTAATGGAGATTCCAACCGAGAAAAAAAGTTACACCCTCATCGATTGGAGTTTATGCGGTTGGTTGTAGTGCAAAGTAAGCAGTCGACCCTGAAATTATCTTCAGGACAAAAGACCTAGAGGGGGTGGAAATCCTCCATGATGATGCTTTAATAATTACAGCTGTTATAGTCAATTATAATATTCATTGTACTTTCGTTGACACAGGAAGCTCAGTTAATATCATCTTTAAACAGGCATTCGAGTAGCTACAAATAGACCCTAGCGAACTCCAAGCCATGGCCACCCGTTTATATGGGTTCACGGGCAATGATGTCCACCCACTCGATAAAATAAAGTTGGACATATTCTTAGAGGAGAAGCTCCTAATGAGGATGTGTCGATTGACTTTCATAGTCGTGGACGCACCCTCGGCCTACAATGTCATTTTGGGTATGTTGACTCTAATAAATTCCAGGTGGTTGTCTCTACCTTTTGCCATAAAGTAAAATTCCCTGTGGATGACTAGGTGGATGAAGACAAGGATGATCAACTCATAGCACGTAAGTACTACGTGGAAATTGTCAAGACTGAGGCCAGCTCTGCTAGAAAGATACAATGGATAGATTTCAACTTCATCCGGGAGGCACCACCCACCCTGGTCTATGAGGAGAAAGAGGAGGTTCAAATTCGACCAGGTCGGTCGAAAGCCACTACTCAAGTAGTGGCCGACCTACCTCTAGAGAAAAAGAGACTTTGGGACAGATCAGAACAAAATCATCCGAGCAAAAGTGGACAAGCTGTTGGAGGCTGGTTACATCCGATAAGTACAGTTCCCGAGATGACTAGCCAATGTAATCTTGGTGTCTAAGCCAGGAAATAAATAGAGGATATGCATTGATTTCCGGGATCTCAACAAAGCGTGCCCTAAGGATTGACCAGGTAGTAGACTCGACTTTTGGATGGGAGATAATTTGCATGATGGATGCCTATCAAGTACCATCAAGTACCGCTCTCCAAGGATGACTAGGAGAAGGTTAGCTTCATCACCGCTGAAGACACTTATTGCTATAATGTTATATAATTTGGATTAAAAAATATAGGTGCTACTTACCAATGGCTTATGGACAAAGTATTCCAGAAACAGATTAGGCGGAATATGGAGGTTTATGTAGATAACATCATTATCAAGTCCCTCTGAACGACCGACCTATGTGTTGATGTGGAAGAGACTTACCAGACCTTAAGGCAATATAGACTAAAGCTTAACCCCAGTAATGTCTGTTCGAAGCAAAGAGAGGATGGTTCCTGGGATACATTGTGGCCAAGCGAAGGATAGAGGCCAACCTAAGCAAAGTTCAAGCTCTTCGAGACATGGCTCCCCCTCGCAATCTGAAGGAGGCATAAAAACTGATCAACCGGATCATCGCCCTGTCTTGCTTCATCTCTCGGTTGGCTGATCGAAGCCTGCCTTTTTTCAAGATCCTCCACTGGGTGACCAAATTCTAGTGGGATGCTAATAGGCCTGTAAATGAACCAAGCGTTAATGAATAAGCTTGGTGTTCGACTTGGTAAGAGCTTGTTTATGTTCATTTAATATACACAATATTACTTAAACAAACAAGTTCGAATATCTCGTTAAGCTAAACAAATAGGCTTGAACACATATATGTTTAGCTCATTAACGTTCGTGAACAATATTTATGAACAATGTTCATGAACCATATTTATTAATAAAACTCTTTTCAATATGATAAATAAAAATAAAATAAATTTAAATTATCAAGCTCAATAATCAATCAAACAACTAAAAGTTTTAAATAATAAAACAAGCTTGAATTGAGAGCTTGATAACATCTAAATGAACCAAGCTCGAACTAAGCTTGAACCAAGCTTAGCCAAGCTTAAATTGAGAGCACGGTAACATCTAAATGAACCAAGTTCAAGTCAAGCTTCAAACAAGGTCAAGCTCATAAAAAATAAACCAAGCCAAACTTGAACAATCATTTTAAAAGCTTGGTTCATTTTAAGCTCAGTTCGGCTCGGCTCAGTTACCTTATTAAACAAGCTTGAACACCCTAAAGCTCGGTTCAGCTTGATTTATTTACAACCCTAAATGTTGACTATGACAAAGCTTTTGAGGAGCTAAAAAATCACTTGTCCATCCTACCTGTACTTGCTAAGCTCGTGGTGGGTGAATCTTTGTGGATGTATCTATCAACCAATGAACACATAGTCGGGTCAGTATTAGTAAGGCAAAAGGAAAAGATCAATAGCATGTGTACTTTTTAAAATCATTTATTAAAAAAAGCAGAGTGTCGTTATATCGCACTCGAGAAATTAGTGTATGGATTGGTCTTAGCTGATCGAAAGTTACACCCTTATTTTTTATCGTATCCAATCATAGTATTGACCAACACAACCTTAGGCCGACTACTTGTCAACCTTGAAGCCTCTGGGAGGTTGATTATGTTGACCACGAAGTTCAGTGAGTATGATATATAATATAAACCCCGAGCGACCATTAAAGCCCGGACTTTAGCTAATTTTATCATTGAGGTACAAAACCATGAACCTGAAAAAACTTGAAAAATATATGTAGATGGATCCTCAACTCGACAGCACAGCAGGATAGGTATTCTCATGATATCACCTAGGTAAGTTAGAATGCAGTTATTGTTGGTCCCTTTGGAGGCCGACAAGAGGGGAGGGGTGAATTGCCCTACAAAATAAAACAACCATTTCTCAAATTTTCAACTAAATAATAACACTTGTAATTAAAATAAAGAGACTTATAAAAAGCAAACATACACAAGGAAGTTGCTTGGTTTGCAATCAGGTGATTGCTAACCAAGGAAAATATGGCGCACTATTTGATGTCTCCTTCGGGCGGAGTAGCCTCTTATAACATTAACAGCACAGACAGAAAAGTAAAGCACAGAGAAATGGATTACAAGTGAATTTAATAAACTATGCAGATCAGTGCTATATTTATAGCACTGTTCAGGGCGTCCTGAAGGGTTCGGGCGCCTTGGGGGGGATAAATTTTATCCCCTAATGTTCAGATCGAGTCAAAACTCGATCTGGTCAAAAAGTCGGGTCCGGGCACCCGGAAGCATCCCGGGCGCCCCGGACTGGTCGGGGCACCCGGAATGGTTTCGGGCGCCCGGATCGAGAAAGTCAACACGGTTGACTTTTCTCGATCCGGGACCTCTGCTTCGGTTCAGCTCGTCTCAATCTGGGTCTTTCACTCCGGCTCCACTAGCTTGGGTGATCTCGACCATCCGAAATAGGGCTCACCCGAACCCAAGTTCCGGCCTTCTCCTCGAGCAGCCTTCCTCCCCGATTTCTCGTCCCTTGAACGTCACGTATGTTCTTCTCGTCCACCGGTGTACTCTTCCATGGTCACCTCGTCCCTCGGACGCACCGATCCCATCATCTCTCTCCCGTGCCGTCTTTCTCGTTAGCCGCGTATTCTGCTCGACTTCCTATGCTCCTAAGCTCCTGCACACTTAGACACAAGGGTTAAAATAAATAGGACCTAACTTAACTTGTTTGATCATATCAAAACACCTTAGGGTTCCAACAGTTATCTGTTCAGCTAAATTATCGGTCTACTAACAACGAAGCAAAATACGAAGTATTGATAGCGGACTTATAGGCCGCCTGACACGTAGGTGCCGCCCGAGTTTTAATTTATTCTGACTCTCGTTAGCACTACAGTAGTTGTCCGACAACTTCAAAATTAATAATGAACGACTCAAGCTCTAGGCAAAAGCTTTTGAAAAATTAGAGTTGAATTTCAGGAGGTAATTATCTAGAAGGTTCCCGAGCAGAAAATCAGACAACACACAACTTGGCTAAATTAGCTTCCGCTATAGTTTCATGGACCTTAAACAAGCCTGTAGAATATACACTATTGGTGGCTTGTATCAAGCGAGAAACTAACCTAGAATTGCAGTGTGATTGGAGAACACCCATCATGTTATTTCTACAACAAGGCATCTTACTAGTAGAAGGAGAGTAGACATGCATGATTATGAAAAAAGTCGGTCAATTCACTATGATAGGAGACCATCTCTATAAAAGGGCTTTCTCATGTCCTTTACTCAAATGCATTGGCCCGGACGATGTGTAATATACTTTACAAGAGGTACATCAAGGTTCTTGTGGAAGTCATGTGGACGGTCGATCTCTCGCTCAGAAAATATTACTGGCTGAATACCCACTCTAAAGGCCGATGCGGCTCAGTCAGTAAGAACCTGTCTATCCTGTCAAAAGCACTAGAAATCCCCCATCACCCCATAGAATTATTGAAAATTACCATTGTCTCCTGCTCGTTCGATCAATGGGGTATGGATATAGTGGAGTCTTTTCCCTTAGCCCCTGCCCAAAAGAAATTCTTGCCAGTAGCAGTGTCCTATTTCTCCAAATGAGTGGAGGTCGAGCCATTAGTTAAGATAACCGAGCGTATGGTTATCAAATTCTTTTGGTAGCATATTATTTACAGGTTCAAAATTCCACACAAACTAGTTTTAGATAATAGAAGCCAATTCCAGGATAGGAAAATCTATAAGTGGTGTTCAATCTATGGTATCACTTAAGCATTCATATCTGTGGCTTATCTCCAGAGTAACGACCAAGCAGAGGTAACAAATAGAGAAATCATCATAGGACTAAAAACCAAACTAGACCACGTCGAAGGAAGTTGGGTTGATGAATTGTCCAGTGTGTTATGGGCATATCGTACAACTCCCCGAGAAGCGATAGGTATAACTCTTTTCCATCTGGTTTATGATGGTGAAGCAGTGGTCCTAATTGAAATTGGTGTGGAGTCCGATCAGAGGTGATTGAACGACAAAGACAATGCTGGTCGACATCTCATGGAGCTTGATCTGATAGAAGAAATCAGAGACAAAGCAGTGACTCGGCTAATGGCATACCTTCAAAGGATGAGGTAAAATTACAATAGAAAGATTATACCCCAGTTCTTTCAAGTTGACGATCTGGTCTAGAAGTGGATCAAGTCTGTCGGGGATGTTAATAAACTGAAGCCATAGTGGAGAGGACCATACAAAATGGTGCAAAAGCTCACCTCGGGCTCCTACTACCTCGAAGATATAGAAGGAAAAAGGTTGGAGGGACTCTGGAACGCAAATCATCTACAACCTTATAGGATCTGAAAAGTACGCTTGTAATTTACTCATGTGTTATGTTAAACTTTTACACTTAATGAGAATACAAGTGAGTTCATCCAGAAAATGTCTAAAAATTATGAGCCCTCAGGTTTCAGACCAATCCTGTCCCAGACTCCCGAACCCTCGACCGAGTTATAAGCAAGCATGCTCTCACGCCAGGAAATTATAAGCCCCCCCGAGTTTCAGACCGGGGCTATCCTAGACTTCCGAGCCACTGGTCGGATTATAAGTGAGCACACTCTCGCGCCTCAAAATTATAAGCCCCTGAGTTTCACACCGAGCCTGTCCCAGACTCTCGAGCCATCGGCCGGGTTATAAGCAAGCATGCTCTTACACCTCAAAATTATAAGCCCCCGAGTTTTAGACCGAGCTTGTCCCAAACTCCTGAGCTACTGACCGAGTTATAAGCAAGCATGCTCTCGCGCTTCACAATTATAAGCCCTCAGGTTTTAGACCGGGCCTGTCTTAGACTTACGAGCCACTGGCCGGGTTATAAGCGAGCATGCTCTTGTGCCTCAAAATTATTAGCCCCCGGATTTTAGACCAGGCATGTCCTAGACTCTAAAGCTACTGCCCGGGTTATGAGCGAACTTGCTCTCGTGCCTCAAAATTATAATCCCTCGGATTTCAAACTGGACCTATCCTAGACTATCGAGCCACTAATTGAGTTATAAGTAAGCATGCTCTCGTGTCTCAGAATTATAAGCCCCTAGATTTTAGACCAGGCCTGTCACAAACTCTCGAGCTATTGGTTAGGTTATAAGTGAGCATGCTCTCACACCTCAAAATTATAAGCCTCTGTGTTTTAGATAGGGTATGTCCCAAACTCCTGAGCCACCGACCGGTTTATAAGCGAGTATGATCTCGCGCCTTCAAATCCCAAATTCTTAAGTCTCCGAGCGAATTTCAAGTATAAAGGTATTATTAGATTGTCTAGCCAGATTAGTATGCTCGATAGTTTATACTGCCTAGTTTATTGTTCAATTGAGAAATCTGCTATAAAGGATCCATTTGGGAATCCATTATTAAATGGCCATAAATGGTTATAATCATTCGGTCTGATTATTCCACTCGGTACCAATATATCATTCGACATATTATTTAGCCTGAAGTGATACAATTCCTTTATTTAGTTTGGATACTCGGATTGGCATTATTATCACGCCAAATCTATTATGTGGATTAATAAATATTTTAAAGTACTTGTGGTTTTAAAGATATACAAGAAGATAGGTGCGATTTAACAATGTTTAATATGTGTCTTAGTTTTTGTTCATTACAACAATTACATACACTGAGAATATCACATGAAAAATATGGACATGCCCTTAATCAAACATTCAAACCTACTTAAGAGGTCCGGTGGAAGCTCTCTATTAAGACGATGACAGTCTATAAAACGTTAAGGAGATTCTGCTAATAAATAGCTGCCCTTCATTAATTGTTAGATAGCTCCTTCGGTCGCATGAGTGAGTGTCCTGGAGATTCGCTTGGCAAATTTCTTGCTGAAGTTGGGAGAATCGAGATAAGCTCTTCGTCTAGCTTCAAAACGCTTGCCCCAACCTTATACATCTCCAGCTTTGCCCTCGTAAAGTCTAATTCAACTTGTAATGATCCCAGCTGGGCTTCTTGTGCATCCAATCCCCTCCGTTGCTCCATACTTACTAAGTCTTGGAAGATAATTCATCATTTCGATCAGAGGGGCTGGGCGGGTGAGAAGATTTCAGATCCCTTAGCAGAATAATTTTGTAAGCCAAGTCTGAAACAACCTTGGCCCTCATAGCACTTTCTACTCGAAGCTTGGATTTACTAGTTTGTAGCAATAATTCTAGTCTTTTCTTATCCATCTGGTGATAGTTTACTAATTGTTGGGATTCCTTCAAGGTCTGCCTTATGTCTAAATGAAGCTTGGTTTGAATTTTAATATCTTCTCGCAGATTAGCCACTTCAGTGTTTGGAGCAGATGAGGCAGTCTCTAACTCCTCTACTTGTTCTCTCAAAACTTTGTTATCATGCTCCAAATCCACAACTAGTTGGCTTAAATATAGCCTCGAAGCACAAAACTGAAAGGAACAATGATAAGGGGGACTTAATTCGTAAAGTAGGATAGTCATAAGAAAAGCTAAGTTATAAGCTTACCACAGTAGCATTTAAAGCGTATTCATCCACACATGCCGATATGGTAGATCCTTTTGAATGTTCACGAGCCTTCAGCCAAGATTTGCCTAATAGGTTGTTTAGTTTTAATACCATGTACAAAGATGAGGTAGTAGCTTTCATCCCTTGTTGAGTTGGTAATATATAAGACTATTTGAAATAGCAATGAGGGTCGGTCGGAGAGCTGGGCCTTGAAGGATGGGTGCCCGAAACCCATAGTGATGCTGAACGAACGAACGAAGAAAGTATCGTCTCAACCAGCTCAACATCTTGTACAATCTTGGAAGGCGCAAGCAAAGGGTCGACCTGCTTCAGGGCAGGTGTAAACCTCGAACTTCCTAATGTGATAGAAGATGAGCCCGTAACCTTTGGTGGTGAGGCCTGACGGGCAGGCAAAGTTTCTGATATTAGCTCGATTAACCCGGAAGCCTGCATAGCCTCAGCGGGTGCAAGTATGGTAGCGATCGGTCTACCAAATTTATATTGACGACACTTGGGCGACATAAGCTCCTTTCCCCAGCAGAAAAAACCTCGGTTACATCAAAGGAAGCCTGTTCAGCCATAGGTTGCGTAGGTAACACTAGTCTCTGATCGAGGTCTTTTACGCTTAAACATGAGGAGAGCATCCGAATCATAAGAATTGGAAAAGGAGTTTTCTTATGAAGGATCTAGGGGAAGAAGATGGCCGGTAGAGGATGAAGCTTGCCCGACCTCAAGGTCCTTTAGTAGAGTCTCCCCCATTGCTTTAAAACATCTTTCTTTAACCAAGTATTCTTGAAAAGGAAGGCTAGGATAATAGTCTCTGCTACAAAAATAAGTGAGTATTAGAAACCTTTACAAATAACTAAGGGAGAGATGAAGATTTCTTACCAAAGATGGTGCTTAGCCCAAGGTCAACAAGGGTAAGTGATAACTAGCATTTTTATTGATTATTTTGGCTCTTATTATTAACATTTTTTACTTTCTCAAATGCATAATTTTATGGTTATATTACATTTTGTGAGGAGAATCTATTTTGGACTTAATTATAACTTTTCTACAAATTATGAAATTTAATTTCATATTTTATGTGATTTTATAGGAAATTCAAAGAGTCATGGATTAAGGTCGATCCGGATCGAATTTGACCTGATTTGGTGGTCAGACGGAGGAGATCGAGCTGAATCAGTGTGAACCGTTGATCCAGATCAGGAGAAATCTTGCCCCTTTAGTTAGATCAAGTGATCCAGCCTTCCATCCTGATTTAAAGAGATCTGGACCGTCCATAGAGATCATCCTCATCCAAGTCCAATTCATCTCCAGTTTGGATCAAGAGAAGAGCCCAATTTAAGCCAACAATTCAACTCTTAAAGGCCACTCTTCAAGCCCAATTCCAAAAACCCAATTTCAGTTTCTTATTGAATTCGGATCTAAGCTCTAACGGATACCCTTAACCCAAACCCGATCCACTAAGAAAACTAACCCTCCCCTTCATCACTCATGCGATGGCACAACACATAATCCATCTCTCCGCTTGCGACTTTCTTCCTCGCGTTTTAGGGATCGTGACGCCACAACACCTCCTTCCTTTCTCTTAGTAATCGGCCGACGGCTTTTCTTCTCTTCCCTTGTCGTTGGTCGGCCAACCACAGCCACCCTTCTCCTTGCGATTTCCAGCGGCGACGACAGCGAGCACAAGTGGCGGGAGTGGCGAGCTTGGAAGCGATTTCCGATCATCCACCTCACCGAAGGGGTTCTCCGGTGAGATCCTTCACCTTTCGACACTTTTCCAAGGTTTCACCATTTGGGGTTCAAGCGGCAGCGGCAGAGAAGTGTGCGGCAGTCCAGATTTTCCAGCAACTTCCAGCGAAGGGGTTCTTTGTTGGAAGATTCGTTCGCCATCATCGTGTCGAAGCAAGCAGCCCCGGCAGTAAGCTACTTATTGTTCACCGACTTTGGGGGTTCCGGAGTCAGGTCTTCGTGTGACGACGAGGGTAGTCATTGGTATTGGAGGTTGATGTGTGAATTGTGGATGGATTAGCTTAGTTTAATTATGTTAATTTTGTCAATTTACTTGTGTTGATGCTTTTGATTGAATGCTTGTATCAAACTTGATTCCTCATGTTTAAATTGCACGTATTATGCTTAATTAGTTTCATGCACGCAACGTGTTCAATCAAATGCTTCAACTAATAGTTAGGTTTAATTTGATGCATTTTAGTTTGTTTAATTCTTGCTTTGTCTTATTCTTTAATGTTTTAGGGTTCATTAAATGCTTACTTTATTTCATGTTGCCTCTTAATTTCTGCAATTGTAGTTAAGTTAGATTTAGCTTTATTACTTACATTGCCTTTTATTTATTAGATTAGGTTTCATTTAATACTTTGTCATTTCGTTTCTTAGTTTAATTGTGTTGATAGTTAATCCATAGCGTAGTGTGACAATGCAATGTGGATTAATTATTCACACTTAGTTAGATTTCATTCCAGCATTATATTAGTTTCCTACTTGTTGTGCTTTTCATTTGTTAGATTTAGAATCAGAATCCAAAACCTCCAATTCCATATTAAAAATCTCAAAAATAGAAATAACATACAATCCTAGACTACCATCCTATCGTTGTTTTTGTTGGCGGATGGCCTGAGTCATTTCTATGCTACATTAGCGTAGGAGGGGTTTGGTACTTCATTGTTTGATTTCCATTTCACGACAAAATTGGGTCATAATCAGTAAGCCCAAAAATATATAACAAGCCCTTTATAGTTAACTCGGGTAAGCTGAACTTTAGGCCTCTTAGCTTCAATAAAGCTTTGTGAAGGATCGAATTTGTGTGGATATTTCCCAAATCGAGAATAGGGAGAAGATGTTGTTGCCAGGTTGTGAGACAAGGCAGAGGGGCGAAAGTCGAATAAAGAAGTATTTATCTCTCCACTCGTCCTAGGCTGGAATTCTATTAAGCAAAGTTGTCTTAGGACGGACACAAAAATGAAATAGGTCATTTGTCACTTGTTGAGGGAAGAAGTAATGATGAAACATGCGAGAAGATAGAGGGATATTGAATAGAAGGAAAATAATTTTAACATTGCTTAGGATGAGAATGGAATTGGGGAGGAGTTGATGAAGTGAAATACCAAAATAGTGGCTGACGGCGACAAAGAAAGCGTGAAGCGGGAAACAAAACCTTGCTACGACCTGCTCCCTAAAGACAACAATGCTTTCTACTAGGGGAAGATGAGGACGATCTTCACTGGTTCGTATAACTATGTAGGAAGGAGGTCTGTAGTTAAAATTAAGATCATGAGCATCCACGGTGGTGAAGTCTGAGGAACAGAGTGTATACTATTGGTGCAATTTGCACTAATGATCTAACTGATATTTTGATGAATCACAAGTGGATTAAAGTTATTTTGTAAGCTAATTGTTTTACCAAGTATGTAGGAGTTGATAGATCTTAAGGATCTGACACTAGGCTAAAATTCAGCTAGGTCTGGGGGACATGATAGTTGGTGGGAAGTCTAGATAAGTCCATGAGATTTGATATCTGGCAGGAAGTTTGGTTGGGTCCGCGGGATCTGACAACCGATCGAAGTCTAGTTGGGTCTGTGGACATGACAACTGGCGGGAAGACCTGGTTAGTTAAAGACAAGTCAAGCGACTACAGTTGGTAAGTGGAGATAAGCAACTGGAGAAGAGATCCTGTGAGAACGTATTCCCGGTTGAGGGAACTGTAGGCGTCGGTACAACTTATGTCCATTTAAAAAACTTAAGTTGAGACATTGACTAGATCCAGTTCTCAGGGAAACAGGATCTAATTGCTACTCTTATTTTATTCATATTGTGCTAATCCTATTTTATATGCTAAATATATTTTTATTTGCCTGGACTAACTTCTTTTTGCAGGAATTCAAAGGTTGAACAAAGGGGAGTCCGGGCGCCCGGAGTTGGACAGGGAGGTCGAACCAATGTGGCCCTGTCGAGTGTCGCAGGCACTCGGACTGTCCGAACGCCTGAAGTTGGTCCAGGCGCTCGGACTAGAAAAATTATCCCGAAGTTGAGTTGGAGCGCATCGACTGGCCGAGCCCACATCAACGGTTTAGGCACCTGGAGGGGGTTTGGGCGCCCGAAAGTGGATAAACTTTATGGATGAAGTTTTGACAAGAGTCACATCATCAGCGGTCTAGGCACCCGGAGGGATTCCAGACACCCGGAATGGACCTATATAAGAGCCTTCGACTAGAAGCTTCAAAACATAATCTGCTCCGACTTTCATTCCTGCGCAGTGCTCCAGAAAAGCTCCTACGATGTTGTAAACCTCCTCCGACGCTGTAAAGCTCCTCCGACAACCGGTGATCAAGATCTGTTTGTTTTCTTTGTTGTCGGTAACCTTTTTATATAGTTCTTGTACTTGAATTTTGTAATCATTCAAACTATTAGTAGATTGCCCAACGAGAGCACTCGACGAGTGCGGGCCTTGGAGTAGGAGTCATCCAAGCCTCCGAACCAAGTAAAAAACTACTTGTGTTAGTGCTTGGTTTTTCTTTCTCCATATTCTTTATTACGCTGCATAACTCATTTTAATTCAAGATTTTCGATGATCGCTATTTTACCACCCCTCCCCTCTAGCGTCTTTACGATCCTACATATACCACGCGCTATCCTCAACCATTTTTGGGAGAGAAGATGACAAAAATGGAAAATGAGGGAGCGGCGAATAAGAAGCAACGAAGAAGAAGAAGAAATGACGGAGTTAAAATTCTCGAAGGTTACTTTTCAAGCAGAGCCATCAGATCATAATAATAAATAGGCGAACTAAATTTTGGACCGTCAGATGCTGAGACAAAACGATGAGTATAGGAAAATACGTATACCCATAAGGACATACACACATGTGTCACCAATGAAAAGCTTGCATCGATAACTGATTTGACGAGTAGTCATCTTGAAGAGTTGGCATTTTTATCGAGGCAAGTCTTATTTTTTGTGCAACTCTTTTAAAAGCTCGACTAGCCCTACGCTCGAACGATTTTTTAGGGACCACCCGAGAGGATAACAAATAAAGTAATCAAGGAAAAGTTGACTGAATTTGTGCTAGACTGATTTCATTCTGAGCGAAGTTAATATCGAACGGGTTTCGTCCTTACTGGTCCCAATATTGTTGTCCTTAACTTGCAGGCTTTATGAGTCATAACCGGTCTAGTCATAAAGTACAGACAAGTGTAACCCTAAGTGGAAATAAGCTTAAAGTATTTTTAGTCTTGGATGGTTTTTAATGTGATTATGCTAAAACTAAAGACCCCAATCATTATAGTTCGCTCGGCCTTAAAGTTTGTATAGATGGTTCTTGTCTTAAAGAATACCCTTGCCTCGGATAATCTGTATTTCAACGTAGCCGGTTGGGTTTTTGCCCAAACAGATTTATGTTGTCCTTAGTATATCACCTACGCTCAAGAAAAACAAAAAAACATGAGTTATTATGCGATTAAACATTTGGGAGAAGACACATAACGAAAATTTGATTATATATGTTGCAAACACAAACATGAAGTTCTGATTCATTAATAGAAGACAAGGTGAATACAAATCAAATTATAGTAACTCGGGAAACAAGTCAGGCGGAGGATTATGGATTATCCTCTTGCGGTCCAGAAAATGGGCGGGGGATCAGAAGTTAAATAACCACCCTCCTTTAATTACTCCACCACACCCTCCGCCTTGATAAGAAGTGCTTTGTGTTAGTGTATGCACTTATGTGCCAATACACTACTTATGTATTTTGTGGATAAATAATAATTATTTAATAAAGACAAGAATTTATCATTAATTATTTACTTTTCTATACGTATATGATTAATGATAAAGTCCCATAGATTAATGGGTATATTAATCTGAAAGCAGTCCTTGATCGGATAGATATCTAGAGGGGACATGGATATCTAGATCAACGCTGAGTATGACTAGGTCGAGATAGACCGGAGAGATGGATATCCAAGTTGTACTTGGGGGTGCCTTGAGTTTAGAGGTACACTGGACACGATCCGCTCAAGAGGAGACCACATATTAAGCATCATTGGTTATTCCTCTTATGAACGAGTGTAACTAATCTTTTGACTTGAGACCTTCATTTATTCTATGCGTGGAGTTATGTACTTTGACGCCGTTAAAAGCAGTCTTTAATCGGATTGTGATTAATACGGTAGTTGGGTGTATGACAAAACGTAGAGAGAATAGTGTTGAGTCAATAGAGGATTCATCGCTCTCTTGGATTAGGAGTTAACATCCTGGCCGCTTGATAGAGATATTAGTGACTCAAAATCCATGGCCATGGGAGGAATGATTTATCATTCAAGAGGAGTCTATTATATCTTGGAAATCAAGTAAAACAATTAATTTGATAATGATGCATAATGTATCGAATTAATTGGGATGTAGGCTTTAGATGAAGAGATTGAATTACACAGTAATCGGTTTATAGTGGTTTACAGTTTATGACTGATATTAATTTTATCACGTTGGGTGGCTAAAAACTGTTGCTAGACGGTTACCTTAGTCTGTGTATGGATTTACACTGCCTTCGTGTATAAAACCTAGAGGGTCGCACGCATAGCACGTAGACATGAACAAGAGTATCGGAAGCGAGTCGAGATCAAGATCAAATATGGATTTATTTGATACAAAGAAGAGAGAATTCGAATAGCCATAATCATGATGATTAATGGAGAATTCGAAAAGTCATCATAATAATAATTAATGAAGAATTTGAAGAGTTATCGTAATGAAGGTCATAAATGAAGAATTTATGGAGCCTATAACTCTTCATCTTCCTTATTAATGAAGATCATAAATGATGAATTAATTGAAGGCTTAACTCTTCGTATTCCTTGGAAACTATAAATAGCCATCCTCGGAAAGATTCAATAAAAGGATTTCATTCTCTCCGTTTCTCCTTCGTCAACTTCGTCTTCCACCGGAAGAGATCGGTAGTGCTTCCAAGACTTTGTCGATCCAAGTGGCTAGCACCTAATGGATCGTATCAAGTTTGTGATCTAGTGCGCGTGGATACCGCTAGAGGAGTCACATGTGGGGCTCTTATCTGTCTATCTGTCTGTGATATCATTCACACCTATCGAGGACTCGAGGTATGTTTTATATTATTTTTGTGTAAAACTATATGTACCACGAAAGATCCATGATTCAATATATGTCTTCCGCTGCGCTCCGAACCCAACAGTGGTATCAGAGCAGTTTCGTGGTTGGATCTTATAGTACGAAGCCGATTCTTCAAAATTTATTTGAAGAATCAGTGTTTCAAGAGATTTCAAAGAAATCTTAATTTCTTTATTTCAAGTTATATGCCGTAGCATTTCATGATAGAAATTAATTTTATCTAAAAACATGTGAAGTAATTCATGTTGTAATTTAGATATAAATTCCTTATGGCATAAGTAGATTAACATGCTAAAAATCTCCGAGACCTATTGTCTTAAAAGACTATAAGGATTAATGGAGATAAATCTCGTAATGAGATTGTGCAAATGCACAAGTAGTTAATTATGGTGAGACATTTTAATAATTACAAAAATCCCTTAAATATATTAAAGTCAAGATTTGTTAAATGCCCTCCACTAATAACTATGATGATAGTTAGAGTTTTTTTACATAAGTCGGTACAGCTCAGTTGTGGGCTTGTGTCACAACATCTATAATTTATCATAATTATTAGTGGGTCGACTTAACTCAAATTCATTGACTTGTTTAGCTCAGCTAAGGTTAACTGATTTGAGGGGCGAGAGTTGAGAATATAAGGCTCGACAAGAATATATCGAAAGTCACATAGATTTGTGATTGGCAAGTTAAGGCCTACTTGATGAATGTAGCATGTAGGTACAGCTCAGCTGTGTGCATTCTATATGATTCAGGGTTTCGGTCCTATTAGGAATTATTACCAACTAATTCCCGATTCTGACAGTGAGGGCTGTTGGACTTGAATAAAATAATAGGAGTTATAAAAGACCTTTATTAAATAATTCCACAGATACTAAAACTCTGCTTTAAATTTTAGATGGCAAACACAAGTACCTTATCGTTGCGAAGCATTCTCGAGAAAGAGAATATCCTCCTCGGTTCCAACTACCTAGATTGGTATAGGAAACTAAAAATCGTCTTAAGACATGAGAGAAAAATTTATGTGCTTGAAGACGAACCACTGAAAGAGCCTACACCCGATGCTTCAGAGGAAGATCAGTCATATTATTCTCAGTATATGGAAGATGCACTGGATGTGCAATGCATCATGCTGTCTTCTATGTCTCCCGAGTTACAGAGACAGCATGAGAACATGAGTGCTAGGGAGATTGATCATCACTCGAGTGAGCTCTTCCAAGAGAGTGCGAGAGTAGAGATGTATGAAACCTCTCGAGCACTGTTTCGTACCATGCTGGAGGAAGGAAACCAAGTTGGGCCTCATGTACTCAAGATGATCGGGTACATAGAGAGGCTCGAGAGCTTAGGTTCCAAGTTAGACCAGGACTTGGCTGTTGACCTAGTCTTATCGTCACTACTTCCATCATTTTCTCAGTTTGTGTTGAACTTCAACATGAACAACATGGACAAGAGTTTGACTGATTTGATGATAATGTTGAAAACTGCTGAGAAGGATATGAAGGTAAATCCTTCACTGCATGCAATGATGGTCAGAAAGATCAACAAGCGTCCAAGCACCGGGAAGTTCAATCCCAAGGCTAATACAGTGAAGAATCCTAAATATCAAGCTCAGAAGAAGCTTAAGAAAGGGATGCAGGTACCCCAATCTGATGAGAAGGAGGCAATATGCTTCCATTGTGGCAAGAAAGGCCACTGGAAGAAAAACTGCTATATTTTCATGAAGAAGAATGCCAGTGGAGCGGATGCTTCAGGTATCTTTATGATAGAGTGCAATCTTTCTGTTTCTTCATCATGGGTCATAGATTCTGGAAGTAGTTCTCACATTTGTGCTAACATGCAGGGTCTAAGTGACTACAGACGGTTGTCCAAGGGCGAAATGGACCTACGAGTAGCTAATGGAGCGAGAGTTGCTGCGTTAGCTGTAGGAACATATTCAATAAATTTGCCTAGCGGACTTGTTTTGAACTTAGAAAATTTTTATTTTGTTCCTAGTTTCTCAAAGAATATCATTTCGGTGTCAAGTTTAGACACCAAGGGATTTGTATTTCAATTCAAGGACAAGTTATGTTCCTTTTATTTGAATAATATATTCTATGGGAATGGTTCATTGAATAATGGTCTTTATGTTCTTAACTTAGATGAACCGATCTATTGTATTGAAAGTAAGAAACAGAAATTACATGACTCAAACTTAACATACCTCTGGCACTGTAGACTTGGTCATATAACCCAGAAACACATCGCTAGACTACTCAATAATGGGTATTTGGACTCCTTTGAATTAGAGCCCATAGATACATGCGAAGCGTGTTTACAAGGAAAAATGACCAAGAAGCCATACACCAAGATAGGTGAACGGGCAAAGGAACCACTAGAACTCATACATAGTGATGTTTGTGGACCATTACAAGTTCAAGCTAGAGGAGCGTATACCTACTTCGTGACTTTTACTGACGATTTAAGTAGATATGGATATGTCTACTTAATGAGACATAAGTCTAAAACTCTAGACAAGTTTAAGGAGTTCAAGAATGAGGTAGAAAAACAACTTGGTAAGAAGATTAAGGCCCTTCGGAGTGATCGAGGTGGCGAGTATCTAAGCCAAGAGTTCATTGATTACCTAAAGGAGTGTGGGATAATTTCTCAACTTACACCTCCTAGGACGCCAGAGTGGAATAGTGTTTCGGAAAGGAGGAATCGCACACTCATGGATATGGTTAGATCAATGATGAGTCATGCAAGTCTTCCAATGTCATTTTGGGGCTATGCCTTAGAAACAGCAGCATACACACTTAACCGAGTTCCAACTAAGACAGTAGATAAGACTCCTTATGAGTCATGGTTTGGAAAGAAATCAAATTTGTCTTATCTAAAGATATGAGGTTGTGATGCTTATGTGAAGAATGAAAATTCTAATAAGCTTGCAGCAAGATCCATAAAATGTATGTTTGTAGGTTATCCCAAAGCTACAATGGGATATTATTTTTATCTCCCAAGTGAGCACAAAGTTATTGTTGCTCGATATGCTACTTTCTTGGAAAAAGAATTTATTTCTAAAGAAAATAGTGGGAGTAAAGTAAGTCTTGAAGAAATTATAGACTCTACAAACAGGTTGGAAGATGAACAGTTGGACAATGAGATAGTGCCACAAGCACAAGTGTCTCCTTCATCCGGGGCTGCTCAAGAAACGCGAGATCAACGTAAGTCTACAAGAATACATCGAGAGCCAAACAGATATGGTTGGCTGGTAACCCAAGATGAGGAAGTGCTACTCATCGAAGATGATGAACCGTCGACTTACGAGGAAGCAGTTGCTTCAAATGATTCTGAGAAATGGCTGGAAGCCATGAAATCTGAAATGGACTCCATGTACACCAACCAAGTTTGGGAGTTGGTTGATGTGCCAGTTGGGGTAAAACTCATAGGGTGCAAATGGATTTTCAAGAAAAATATTGACATGGATGGGAACATAAGTACCTATAAAGCTAGGCTTGTGGCAAAGGGTTTCAATCAACGTCATGGAATTGACTATGATGAAACATTTTCGCCCGTTGCAATGCTTAAGTCCATTAGAATTTTGCTAGCTATAGCAGCTTACAAGGACTACGAGATTTGGCAAATGGATGTTAAAACTGCTTTCCTGAATGGAAGGTTACAGGAGGAAGTATATATGGTACAACCTCCTGGTTTTATAAAATCTGAGAACGCCAATAAAGTATGTAAGCTCAAGAAGTCCATTTATGGACTAAAGCAAGCATCTCGGAGTTGGAATCTGCGATTTGACGAAGCCATTAAAGATTTTTCTTTCGTCAAGAATCCAGAAGAACCTTGCGTTTACAAGAAGGTTAGTGGGAGCAAGATTACGTTCCTAAGTGTTGTATGTTGATGATATACTTCTTATAGGCAATGACATCCCTAGCCTAGAATCTACCAAGACTTGGTTGGGAGAGTGTTTCTCAATGAAAGATCTTGGAGATGCAACCTATGTCTTAGGTATTAGAATATACCGAGATAGACAAAGCAGGTTACTAGGGTTGAGTCAAGGTGTATACATTGATAAAATGCTGAATAGATTCTGTATGCAGGACTCCAAAAGAGGATATTTACCAGTGTCACATGGTGTGCATCTTTCCAAAGCTATGTGTCCAGGAACACAAGAGGAAAGAAGTAGAATGGACAAGATACCTTATGCTTCGGCTATAGGGTCCATAATGTATGCTATGATATGCACTCGACTAGATGTCTCGTATGCATTAAGCATGACGAGTAGATATCAGTCAGATCCTGGAGAGGGTCATTGGACTGCGGTAAAGACTATCCTCAAGTATCTTAGAAGAACAAAGAACGTGTTCTTAGTTTTTGGAGGAGACGAGGAATTAGTCGTCAGAGGATATATTGACGCAAGTTTTCAGACAGATCGGGATGATCTAAAGTCGCAACAAGGATATGTGTTTTGTCTGAATGGTGCAGCTGTTTGCTGGAGGAGTTCCAAGCAAGAGACAATTGCAGATTCAACAGCTGAGTCCGAGTACATAGCAGCTTCAGAGGCAGCAAAGGAAGCTGTGTGGATCAAGAACTTCATAGCGGAGCTTGAAGTGGTTCCTAGCATTGTTGATCCAGTTGTGCTATACTGTGACAATAATGCGGCCATAGCACAGGCAAAGGAGCCAAGGTCTCACCAACGATCCAAGCATGTACTAAGGAAGTATCACCTCTTTAGAGAGATTGTTCAGAGAGGTGATGTGTTGGTTAGCAGAGTAGATACCAGCGAGAATATCGCAGACCCACTCACAAAGGCCTTACCTCTACAGAAACATGAGACCCATGTGAGGAGCCTAGGACTGAGAGTCCGTAGTATTTGGCAATAATGCAAGTGGGAGATTGTTAGTGTATGCACTTATGTGCCAAGACACTACTTATGTATTTTGTGGATAAATAATAATTATTTAATAAATGCAAGAATTTATCATTAATTATTTACTTTTCTGTATGTATATGATTAATGATAAAGTCCCATAGATTAATGGGTATATTAATCTGAAAGCAGTCCTTGATTGGATAGATATCTAGAGGGGACATGGATATCTAGATCAACGTTGAGTATGACTAGGTCGAGATAGACCGGAGGGATGGATATCCAAGTTGTACTTGGGGGTGCCTTGAGTTTAGAGGTACACTGGACACAATCCGCTCAAGAGGAGACCACATATTAAGCATCATTGGTTATTCCTCTTATAAACGAGTGTAACTAATCTTTTGACTTGAGACCTTTATTTATTCTATGCGTGGAGTTATGTACTTTGACGCCGTTAAAAGCAGTCTTTAATCGGATTGTGATTAATACGGTAGTTGGGTGTATGACAAAACGTAGAGAGAATAGTGTTGAGTCAATAGAGGATTCATCGCTCTCTTGGATTAGGAGTTAACATCCTGGCCGCTTGATAGAGATATTAGTGACTCAAAATCCATGGCCATGGGAGGAATGATTTATCATTCAAGAGGAGTCTATTATATCTTGGAAATCAAGTAAAACAATTAATTTGATAATGATGCATAATGTATCGAATTAATTGGGATGTAGGCTTTAGATGAAGAGATTGAATTACACAGTAATCGGTTTATAGTGGTTTACAGTTTATGACTGATATTAATTTTATCACGTTGGGTGGCTAAAAACTGTTGATAGACGGTTACTTTAGTCTGTGTATGAATTTACACTGCCTTCGTGTATAAAACCTAGAGGGTCGCACGCATAGCACGTAGACATGAACAAGAGTATCGGAAGCGAGTCGAGATCAAGATCAAATATGGATTTATTTGATACAAAGAAGAGAGAATTCGAATAGCCATAATCATGATGATTAATGGAGAATTCGAAAAGTCATCATAATAATAATTAATGAAGAATTTGAAGAGTTATCGTAATGAAGGTCATAAATGAAGAATTTATGGAGCCTATAACTCTTCATCTTCCTTATTAATGAAGATCATAAATGATGAATTAATTGAAGGCTTAACTCTTCGTATTCCTTGGAAACTATAAATAGCCATCCTCGGAAAGATTCAATAAAAGGATTTCATTCTCTCCGTTTCTCCTTCGTCAACTTCGTCTTCCACCGGAAGAGATCGGTAGTGCTTCCAAGACTTTGTCGATCCAAGTGGCTAGCACCTAACGGATCGTATCAAGTTCGTGATCTAGTGCGCGTGGATACCGCTAGAGGAGTCACATGTGGGGCTCTTATCTGTCTATCTGTCTGTGATATCATTCACACCTATCGAGGACTCGAGGTATGTTTTATATTGTTTTTGTGTAAAACTATATGTACCACGAAAAATCCATGATTCAATATATGTCTTCCGCTGCGCTCCGAACCCAACACTTTGCTGATGGAGCGGGCGATGGGTGCGTTGAATTCACACGTTTGGAGAAGGGATTTCTTCCTTGCTACAAAGTGCACATCTTCTTCTTCTCGGTAGGCCTCCCACTCCACCCGGACAACTATCAGCTCGGCCGAGAGACTCGCCAGTTCAGATTCTTTAGCTGACAGTAAGGTATGGGTGATCGTTAAATCTGAGCGTAAGGCATCCATCTCAGTATCTTGAGCCACCAATTCAGAAACTTTGGCGGCTAGCTCGATGTCATAGGTGACTTTTTTCTCCTTTAGCTAAGCAGAGAGGCAATCAACTTTTGCAGTCTTTACGTCCATCTCTACTTTCATGTTCGCCCGAAGGGTTATCACCGACTGGAGTTTAGCTTTAGAAGTCTCCACGGTAGTCTTTAAGCTAGCCGTTTTTTCGAGTTCAACCTTCGCCAATTCTTAAGTCTTTTGGAGCTGAGCTTCTAGCCCACTCAGCCACTCAGAGGAGGGTACAGGAGCAACCTCAGAAATTTATTGCTTTAACAACTCATTTTCCTGTCCAGGGAGTACAATTATTGTGCGACACTCATCTCGATCTCCCAACACTAAAAGAAAAGACAAACAACATTAGAAATATCCAGTGTAGTAAATGGTATATTAAAATACTTTACCTTAGTCTATTCGTAAGCGTATTTGTCTGCTAACTCCATAAGAGTTAGCTCGCTAAGCTGGTTTCCAGCATTCTTCTAAGCCTTTGTTAAACGACCCCTTAGAAGTATCTAGCTGGTCAGGGCGATCGAGGGAGAAGCTATGGCCTAGGTGGATAGCATATCAAAAGCGGTTGAAAATTGATGGGGCCGTCTCGGCATGGCAGAGGCCGAAGGGTTTTCACACAGGGAGATACGAAGAAGGCAGAGTCTATTGACTCGTCTGGCAAGGAAATAACCTCCTGTGTCTGAGCAGGATCTGACATTGGCCTAGCGGACGGAAGAGAGGACAAGATTTGCTTAGAAGATTGCTCTTGTACCTCCTCCTGGACGAGCTCTTCCTAGGCGGGAGATACTTTAGTGGAAGGCACCTCACTGGAGGGTACATCAACGGAGGGTGCTTGTCCTTCGGGGACTTGGGCGTAGACAAGCTTACGCAATTTTTGTCTCATTTGGGGGGCAGCCTCCCCCTCCAAAGGAGAACCCTCAAGAACTAGAACTGGAGCAGAAGGCAATTCCCCAGAGGTAGCGGCCATGCTGGACTTAGTCGTAGGACTGCCGGATGCCCCATCGGAAGGGATGGTCAATTGTAAACCTCGCTCGGTCAATAGTGATTGTTCCTTAGCACAGAGTTGTTCCTCCTCCAGATTAATCTCCTCGTCAACCAAAGATGAAAAAATGGCATTCACTGCATAAAATAAAAAATATCTTAGCTAGGGATAATGCAGCAACCAAGTTATCAAAACTTACCGAAAGAGTCGGGAAGATTCTTTCTGATAGGGCTCAAGCCAAATAAATGCAGAAGGCCTTCACGTAACCAATTGTGGATTTTGAAACGTCAGCTGCTCAGTTTGGTGAAGTATGAGATAAAAGAAGGGTTATGCTTATAATTCCCTAAATTAGGAAGGGGAGGAAGGGAAGTTTGTCATGTAGCCGACCAAGTGGCGGGTTCAGGTATTTCAAGAAAAAAGAAACTTGACTTCTAGTCCTTGTTTGAAGAAGACATGTCTTCAAAGGAAACTGATTTCAGATGGGAATTGAAAAGGAAGACCCCTGGTTCTGATTTTTTTAAGATAAGAAAATAGAAAGAAATTTTGAGGGGTCAAGAGAATACTGTATAGACGAAATAATATGAACGTGCCACACAAGGCGCGGATGACATTGGGAGTGAACTGTTGTAAAGGGATGTTGAAGTAGCGACTCACCTCCGACAAGAATGGGGGGATAGGAAAATGAAGGCCAGCTGCTAACTGGTCCTTAAAGAAGGTGACGTGGTTAGCAGGAGGGTGATGAGGATAAGCATTGGAAGAAGGAATGATGATATGATAATTCATAGGGATTTCATATCAAGAACATATGTAAGCCTTATCAGTAGTGTCAAAAGCTGAATGTGTTAGAGTATACTAGGGGGCGAAAGATTCTTGAGCCATGAGAAAATATAAAAAGAGTGAAGAACAAATGACTTACTAGTCACTTAAGGTGAAGGAAAGAAGGAAACTGTGAACGAGAGGTCGCAGGAAAGGAGATCAGAGAAGATGAAAGGCAAAGTACTGAGAGGATGAGTTATTTTTATAAAGTATATCTTAATCACAGTCGTTCGATCAAAATGGCAAGCTCCTAGAGAATCGTTGATTTTGCAAGGGGAAATGTGTTGTTGAGTCATACGAGAAGACGTGCGTTTGAGGCCGTTTTAGAGAATGAGGAGGGGTGCCACGTGACATTCACCTATAAATAGGCATTTATGATGGAGGTGACAACCAAATTATTCCTTTATCTAAATACCTCTCTGTGCATCCTCGGTAATCACTCTTGGACAATTAACCACTAACAAGTAGTTTTTGAAAAAACACTACTAAATGCCTAAGGCACGAAGGAGCACGTGATTTTTCGAATGACCCTAGTAAAAGAGACGAGAGGGAGGAAATTGGGCTTGGGTCCAGTTTGTAGGACCGTTGGGCCGGCTAGAAGGGGGTTGTTATAATCCTGTAAAATAAAAAACAAAACAACCCTTCTCGAACTCTTTAAGCTAACACTTGCATAAATAAAGCAGAGCAAATAAATAAAGCATTAAAAAGACGAGACACAAAAGGTTTACTTGGTTACAATCGATGTGGTTGTTAATCCAAGGAAGATTAAGCTTACTTAAAAACTCCTTCTGGCAGAGAAGCCTCGTACATCGTTGAAGTGTAGAAAACAGAAACTCAACTCTAGACTAAAGCTTACAAGCGTTGGAATTACAATTCAGAGTTCGTTGAAAAAGCTTCTGGACCAAGGCTATATTTATAGCCTTGGTCGGGGCGCCTGGAAGGGTTCCGGGCGCCTGGGGGGAGGGGGGGGGGGGATAAAACCTTATCCCCCAACGTCCAGATCGAGATTGACTCAATCTGGTCAAACTTCACGGTCCGGGCGCCCCGGAGGGCCCTCCGGGCTCCGGGCGAGATTGACTCAATCTGGTCAAACTTCACGGTTCGGGCGCCCCGGAGCCCAAAGTCAACAGATGTTGACTTTTTCATCCGGGACCTCTTCTCTGGTTCAATCCCGCCTCGGTCCGGTTCTTCTCCTCCGGATCCGCTCGCTTGGGTGATCTCTGCCATCCGAAAAAGGGCTCACCCGAACCCAAGTTCCGGTCTTCTCGAGCAGCCTTCCGCTCCGGCTTCTCGTCTCTCGGAATCGCTGCGTGTTTCATTCTCGTCCACCAACGTACTCATCCACAGTTTTCGTCCCTCTGTCGCACTCCGTGCCGACCTTCTCGCTAGCTGCGTCTCTTGCTCCCCGAGCAATCTTCCGCTCCGGCTTTCGTGTCTCGGAACCACCGCACGCTTCCTTCTCGTCCACCGGGGTACTCTTCCGCAGCACCTCGTCCCTCGGACGCATCGCGTGCCGTCCTTCTCGCTAGCTGCGTCTTCCGCTCGAGTACCTGTGCTCCTAAGCTCCTGCACACTTAGACACAAGGTTAAAACAACACAGGACCTAACTTAACTTGTTGATCACACCAAAACAACCTTGGGGTTCCAACAATCTTCCCCTTTTTGATGTGATCAACCCAAGTTAAGCTAGAGACAAAATAGATATGAAAATTAAACATTTTAATATTGCAATCACGTGCAACAAGATAGAAAAAAAAAATTAAATTCCATTTTTAATTTCTCAATTTCTACCTCCCCCTAGACTTATACTTTTTCTTCTCCCCCTTTGATCACATAAAAAAATTGGGGTTGCAAGAAAAGTCTAAAGGTTGACACTTAGAAACTTATAAAAATCTATCCCAATGATTTTCATAAAAAAATATTTCTAAGTCAAGGAAAAATTTCTAAGTAAAAAATAACTTGTGAAAAAATTTCTTAGTTTTTGCTATCAAGGAAAAATCTTTCTGAGCCCAAAACTTTATGCAAGAAAAACTTTAAGAAAATTGATAACAAAAAAAAATTTTCTATGCATTTATTTATTTTATTCTAATGCTTTTATCAGAAAATTTTAAATTTTTATTTTAATTTATCATAATTTCTTAACTTTGAAGCAAGAAAATTTGAACATGTAGAAATTTGTATAAACTGTAACATGTCATTTTCTATTGTATTTTGAATTCCTAATTTGTAAAGATATTTTGATAGTATAAATTCTAATTTAATAGAATTTTTCGACAATATAATTTGTAAAAATTCTTTCGGCAATGTTTTTACTTTGCAAAATTCTTTCAGAAGAATATTTTGTAATTCACAGAAGTATTTTGTCATAATTTCTAATTTGCAAAATCTGTCGACAAAATATTTTGTAATTCACAAAAGTCTTTCGGTAAAATTTCTAACTTGCAAAATTTTTTTGTCAAAATATTTTCTAACTTGCAAAATTCTTTTATCAAAATATTTTGTAATTCGTAAGAATCTTTCAAGATAATTGGTAAGCCAAAACACTCTTTCGATAATTCAATTTTTAAATCACAAAAATATTCAGGCAACTTTTCTATTGAATTATTCGATAATTCAATTTTTAAATCACAATAATCTCCAGACAACTTTTCTATTGAATCAGCCAGCTGTTCTGAGGGTAGAGGTCATACCTTACTTACCTTATCGGTCGTTGGTTCTCCCCTGTTGAATTACTTTCTTCTGAAGACTCTCCCCCTTTATCGATTCTCATCTCGGTTGAGCTTTCTTCATCTTTAGGTGGGTCTTCTGCTATGATTGCTGTTTCGGCAATTTCTTTAGTCTCGGATTTGGCTTCTTTTGATTCTTCATGAATCTTCAAGAACTTTTCCCAAAGTTCTTTTGTGCTTTTGTACTCGCCAACTCTATTGAGATCTTCATTTGGTATTACGATTAGAATGTGAAATTCTGCCCGACCGTTTACCATTGACTCATCACGTTGCTTCTTGTTCCAGAGGTGTAGATCGAGTTCTTCTCCATTCGTTGTCTTTGGTGCTTCATAACCAAATTTTAATATTAAAGAAATACCAAAATCAGAATTAAGATATACCTCAATTTTTTGTTTCCAAACGACAAACTCTCCCTCGAATGCTGGTGGGTAGTTGCTAGCTCTGGCCATCGTTTTGTTGCTTCAGACGGTGGTTAGTCCTTCTGAGACGTCTCGGCTCTGATACCACTTGTAGGACCGTTGGGCCGGCTAGAAGGGGGTTGTTGGATAGTCCTGTAAGATAAAAAACAAAACAACCCTTCTCGAACTCTTTAAGCTAACAATTGCATAAATAAAGCAGAGCAAATAAATAAAGCATTCAAAAGACGAGACACAAAAGGTTTACTTGGTTACAACCGATGTGGTTGTTAATCAAAGGAAGATTAAGCTCATTTAAAAACTCCTTATGGCGGAGAAGCCTCGTACAACGTTGAAGTGCAGAAAACAGAAGCTCAAGTCTAGACTAAAGCTTACAAGCGTTGGAATTACAATTCAGAGTTCGTTGAAAAAGCTTCTGGACCAAGGCTATATTTATAGCCTTGGTCGGGACGCTTGGAAGGGTTCCGGGCGCCCTGGGGGGTATAAAATTTTATCCCCCAACGTCCAGATCGAGATTGACTCAATCTGGTCAAACTTCATGGTCCAGACGTTGACTTTTTCATCCGGGACCTCTTCTCTGGTTCAGTCCCGCCTCGGTCCGGTTCTTCTCCTCCGGATCCGCTCGCTTGGGTGATCTCTGCCATCCGAAAAAGGGTTCACCCAAACCCAAGTTCCGGTCTTCTCGAGCAGCCTTCCGCTCTGGCTTCTCGTCCCTCGGAATCGCTGTGTGTTTTCTTCTCATCCATCAGCGTACTCATCCGCAGTTTTCGCCCCTCGATCACACCCCGTGCCGACCTTCTCGCTAGCTGCGTCTCTTGCTCCCCGAGCAATCTTTCGCTCTGGTTTTCGTCCCTCGGAACCACCGCACACTTCCTTCTCGTCCACCGGGGTACTCTTCCGCGGCACCTCGTCCCTCGGACGCACCGCGTGCCGTCCTTCTCGCTAGCTGCGTCTTCCACTCGAGTACCTGTGCTCCTAAGCTCCTACACACTTAGACACAAGGTTAAAACAATACAGGACCTAACTTAACTTGTTGATCACACCAAAACAACCTTGGGGTTCCAACACAGTTAGTCAGTTACACCTCCTTCGACTAGATTTGAAGGAGAGGCTAGTGATACAGGTTATAATAAATGGACCCAGGAGATGATGCAGTGGTCAAAGTCAAGAGGACATGGCAGTCAAAGTCAATGGAGGAGAGCATCTCCCTATCTGGCTATGATTGGCTATCCAATGCCAAGGCTCACTGAATCGGCCTGGCCGGATTCCAAGCCTGGCAGGAAAAAGACCAACCGACCACCCTTAGTTGGTCAGACATAAGGGATTATGTGCTTTATCCTTGAACTAAAGAGATAGTGTGCACAATCATTTAATAGCCAATCGAGTTTAAGGATGGTCGCCCTTACACGCCGACTGGAATGACCGACCCACCTCACATTCAGCCAACCATAGACCTGGTCGGGGCACCTGAAAGGGTTCCAAGTGCCTAGACGTAGATAGAATTTTATTCACATCGCATCAGATCGTGACAACGTGTGTTTCGATAAACTTTCAATTCTGAACGCCAGAAAAGCTTCCGGGTGCTCGGACGGTGCTGTTCCAGCCCCCCTAAGCCCCAGGTGATCCGAGCATTTGGACTTGGTCAAGCCACCCGGACCAAGTCAACTTCCCTGTTGACTTTTTGGTCTGGGTCTTCCGCTCCGGTTCCGCTCACTTGGGTCCCGGTCTTCTGCTTTGGCTCCACTCGATTGGGTGATTTTGGCCATCCGGAATAGAGCTCACCCAAATCCATTTTCCGGCCTTCGAGTAATTTTCTGCTCCAGCTTCTCGTCCCTCAGAACTGCCACGCGCTTCCTTCTCGTCTGTCAGCGTACTCTTCCGTAGCACCTCGTCCCTCAAATGCACCAAGCCCATCGACTCTCTCCCGTGTCATCCTTCTCGCTAACTATGTCTTTCGCTCGACTTCCTGTGCTCCTAAGTTCTTGTACACTTAGACACAGAGCATCAAAACACAACATGACCTAACTTTAACTTAGTTGATCACATCAAAACCTCCACAGGGTACTTACAATCTCCCCCTTTTTCATATGAACAACCTAAGTTAAGTTAGGGTAAAAAGAGCACAGACACCCAAGTTAAGTTAGGGTAAAAAAGAACACAAATAACTAATAACCAGGTAATAAATTTTTCAATGTGCAAAAATTAAATGAATACCCACTCCCTAGACTTAACCTTCATTTCTCTCCCTTTGATCACATATAAAATGGGGTACTTTGAAATAAGCCCAAAACAAAGTATAAGCGAAAATACTATTATAACGATTATCCAGGAAATCATGAAAGTTTAAATTTCGACAAAATCTGGACTTTAATAAGTTATAAATGAATTTTAAAAAAATAATTTGAAAAATATTTTAAAGTATTAAAAAAAATTGAAAATTTTAATAGGGGTTGAATAGGCATATGTAAAGTAGATATAGAATTTTACACAAATGAGTTAACTTAAGCAGAAAATAAATTTCAAAAAAAACTTGAATTTTAAAAACTACCTTTTTCAGTAATTAACAAATATTTTTAGATTGGGCAAATTAAAAAGAATTTATAACAATTAACTATTTAATAGTTAGTCAATTAAACATTGATTTCAATAATTGACTTCCAAACTGTGGCGAGACACTATGTCTTTTTGGATATTTGAACAATAACCATTTCTAGATAAAACCTTTTAAAGAAATTAAACATTTAATTTTCTTTCTACAATTTCAACTTAAAAAAAAATAATTTATTCTAAGTAGGATTTGGGAACCCAATATAGGCTTCTGCCTACTAGATTGATCAAATATCTTTTAGGAACATATTTTGGTGACAACTTTCTTATTTGGCCCTTATGTTATCTAAAATACCAATTAGTCCTTGATAATATCTAAAATATGAGCATGGAGAATTCTTTAATTTTTCTATTTGTTCCTTTAAATTAGTATTTTTTTTAATTTTCAATTTATCAAGCTCCTTTATTAAGCAAGATTTTGCTAAGATTTTTTTTATTTCTAAGTTTTCTTTTTTCAAATTTTTCTTTTTGGTTTTTAATTTGTACATTAATTTAGTCATAGATTTAATGCCAAAGTAAAGTTGATCGGGAGGTAAGAGGCATACCCTCACTTACCATATCAGATCTGAAGCTTGATTCTCCCCTGCTTCGCTGCATTCATCTGATGTCTCTCCCCCTTCATTGATGCTGACTTCTGAAAAGTTTTGTTCTTTGTGGCTAGCAATCAGCGCTAGTCCGGCATATGCTTCTATTTCTGACTCAGATGATGAGCTTTCGTCCCAAGTGACCTTGAGATTCTTATGCTTATTTTGCTTGGGGCCTTTGCCTTTTTTATTTTTGAGCTCCGGACAATCCTCCTTTATGTGTCCTTTTTGGCACCGGTAGCATCGAACCTTCCTTTTATTTTTTTGATTTTTTTGTTCTACAATTCTTTAAATTTATTAAACTTAAATTTTTTAAAAACTTTCTTACCATGTACAGTTCTTGGTCTCCTTCTAGATCTGAATCTGACTCGGGTTCGTCCTTTTTGGTGACTCTTAGTGCCAGATTTTGACTTGACTCTACTATTTTACCTGCACATCGAGTCTCATGTAATTCTAAAGTTGAAAATAATTCCTCTAGGATACTTACCTCCAAGTCCTTTGAGATGTAGTAGGCGTCTACGATCGAAGTCCATTCAGGAGTTCTGGGAAAGTCGTTTAGTACGTAGCATACCGAATCCCGGTTGGTTATTGTTTCACCGAGGTTGCCCAGTCCGGTGATCATCTCCTTAATTATCGCATGCAGTTGGACTACCTTCTCACCTTTTTCTAGATGGATATTTGTTAACTTGATCCAAAGAATGTCCTGTCACACGAGCTTCACTTCAGATGTTCCTTTGTGGAGTTCCAGGAACTTCTCCCAAAGGCCTTTTACCGATGTGTAGCTTCCGATGTGATTTACTTCTTGAGGCGGTAATACACTTAATAAGCGATATTCTGCTCTACTGTTGGCTATGAATCACTTTGCTCCTTCGTCTAGAGATATTCTTCTTTTTCTATGCCTTACTGATCTTTAGGAACTACAAAATCGTACTTGATTATTAAAAGAATTTCAAAATCGGTTTTTAGGAATACCTCCATTCAATTTTCCAGTGCACGAATTTCCCCTTGAACTTTGGTGGGATGAGGCTTGGTCTAACCATTGGTTTCTTTACTTCGGTCAACAGTTAGTCCTTCTGAAGCGTCCTTGCTTTGATACCACTTGTTGGTCCTTTTGTGGCCGGCTAGAGGGGGTGAATAGCTTGAAATAAAAATAAAACCTTTCTCATCTTTTCAAGCTAAATTAAGAAACACTTGCATAAAAAGAAACTTAATTAAAAAAAAGAAAGAGACAGATCGTTTACTTGGTTACAACCTAGGTGGTTGTTAATCCAAGGCAAGTAAAGCTCACTAAAACTCTCCTTTAGGCGGAGAAGCCTCTTACAATAGTTGAAGCACTCAATTACAAAGCTAAACAGAAAGAGAATTGATTACAAGCTAGTATTATTTTTAGCTTTGGGGATTAGGGTTGTATTTATAGCCCTGATCAAGGTGCCTGAAATGGTTCCATGCGCCTAGACGTGGATAGAATTTTATCTGCTTCACATCGGATAGCTACAATGCGCGTTTCAATAAACTTTCAATTCTGAGCACTCGGGGCACCCAAGTGATATGGGCTCCAGGATAGTCCGAGCGCCTGGACCAAGTCAACTTCCCTGTTGACTTCTCGATCCAAACCTTCTGCTCTGGTTCCGCTCGCTTGGGTTCAGATCTTCCGCTCCGGCTCAGCTCACTTGGGTGATTTCGGCCATCTGAAATAGGGCTCACTTGAACCCATTTTTCAACCTTCGAGCAGTCTTCCGCTCCGACTTCCCGTCCCTCGGAACCACCGCGGACTTCCTTCTAGTCTGCCAGCATACTCTTCTGCAGCACCTCATCCCTCGGACGTACCGAGCCCATCGACTCTCTCCCGTGCCGTCCTTCTTGCTAGTTGCGTCTTTCGCTCGACTTTCTGTGCTCTGGATTTCCTACACACTTAAACACAAGACATCAAAACACAACATGACCTAACTCTAACTTGGTTGATCACATCTAAACCTCCACGGGATCCTTACAGGTCAAACTCCTCTGTATTAGCCTTTCTACATATGCCCAGTTGACCTGATCACTGGTCAACCCTATGGATATCCGTTTAATAATAGAACTAAATGAGTTTATAGGATTCTCAAATAGATTCCCAACATGTCCAAAGCATTCTATTATTTCCCGAGCCGATTTCTACATATCCTCAATACATAACAAGACATCTTAGTACAGGGACCTGCATAAAGACGGTCGACCTTATAGGTTGGCCTAGACATATTTAGCCGACAACATAATCAGAAAATTCTAACAACCTGTCAGAATAACAAATATGTGTTAGAGAATATTCTTCTGAAAACTTCTTCAGAGATCATCATGTCTCCCATTAGTCAATCATTTATAACAACATATTCCTTCTGTTAGGACCAAAAGTAGCTAGAGGGGGGGGGGGGTGAATAGCTTGTCGCGTGCTCGTTGCTTTGGCGTTGCTTGTTTCTTCGAAGATGTGCAGCGGAAAATACAGAAACAAATACAAACACACAAACACTTGGATTTTACTTGGTATCCACCTCCAAGGGAGGTGACTAATCCAAGGATCCACACAACGCACGCACCCTCCACTAATGAAACTCTCCTTTATGGTAACTACCAAGGGCGGAGAAGCCCTACAAGACTCAATACAAGAAGAAGAAAGGGTAGTAAAGAAATACAAGCTTACAATGAGTGCACAAACCCTAACCCTAGTTTCTTCTCCTTGCTTTGATCCGCCTCTTGACTTGGAAGAACCTTCAAGAACTTGCGATCTCGAGCTTGAGAAGAGCTGTGGAGGAGCTGGTGAAGATCTGAAATGAATCAGTGAAGAGATCCCGAAGACAACGCTCGCCTGCGTCTCAAATACGATGCAACGGTCGGATTCCAATCGATTCGATTATTCCCAATCGATCGGGGAGGCTTTGGATCGATCCAGAGCGCCTCTGTGCTATGGAAAAACGCCTGGATCGATATACGGATCGATCCAGCGCTTATCGCGCGAAGCAGCAGCGTCCCAATCGATCCATTGATCGATTGAAACCTTTGGATCGATCCACTGATCGATCCAGAGGCTTTCTGTTCGCTGGGAAAGGTCTGGATCGATCCACTGATCGATCCAGCACTTGGTTTTTGCCCAAAACCAAGTCCCAAACCAACATCCGGTCAACCTTAACCTGTTGGTACGTCATGCCTAGCATCTAGTCACTCCCTTGACCTGCTAGAACTCCCTCACCAAGTGTCCGGTCAATCCCTTTGACCCACTTGGGCTTTTCTTTCATGCCAAGTATCCGGTCACTCTCTTGACCTACTTGGACTTTCACCTAACTTCACTCACTAGGGTTTTCAATCTGCCTAGCTTCACTCACTAGGTCTTTCACCTGGCTTCACTCACCAGGATTTTCCTTCTGCATGGCTTCACTCACCAGGACTTCCATACTTCCTAGCTTCACTCACTAGGACTTTCACCTGGCTTCACTCACCAGGATTTCCATCTGCCTAGCTTCACTCACTAGGACTTTCACCTGGCTTCACTCATCAGGATTTCCATCTTCCTAGCTTCACTCACTAGGACTTTCACCTGGCTTCACTCACTAGGGTTTTCCTTCTGCCTGGCTTCACTCACCAGGACTTCCATACTGCCTAGCTTCACTCACTAGGACTTTCACCTGGCTTCACTCACCAGGATTTCCATCTGCCTAGCTTCACTCACTAGGACTTTCACCTGGCTTCACTCACCAGGGTTTTCAATCTGCCTAGCTTCACTCACTAGGACTTTCACCTGGCTTCACTCACCAGGGTTTCCTTTCAGTCAAGTATACCTACTTGACTCTTCTTCAATCACACTGATCAGTATAACAGCTGCACCTGCATTGTCCATGTGTCTACATGTATTGTCAAACATCGAAACTATGACCAAGACTCAAGCTTGCACTACAAGAAAAAAGCTAAACAACAACGCTTTTTTGGCGTTGTCGTATGTACTTAAAAAGTGATGTTGTAGATGGTGTTGTAGAAAGTCATATCAAAGACAACGCTTTAAAAGCGTTGTGGTTGGTCACAAAGACAACGCTTTTTAAGCGTTGTCTTTTCGTTCTTAAAAAGCGTTGTTATAGATGCTGTTGTAAAAATGCACATATCAAAGACAACACTTTAAAAGCGTTGTGGTTGGTCACAAAGACAACGCTTTTTAAGCGTTGTCTATTCGTTCTTAAAAAGCGTTGTTAAAGATGCTGTTGTAAAAATGCACATATCAAAGACAACGCTTTAAAAGTGTTGTGGTTGGTCTCAAAGACATTGTTTTTTAAGCGTTGTCTTTTATTACTTAAAAACGTTGTCTTTTTAAATTTATAAAAAATAGTGTTTTTCTAAATAGCAAAAATTATGCAAAATACTCAAAATTTACATATAATTGAATATCCACAACCACAATCATTTTTATAATAAGACTATTTAACAAATAAATAAAACTTTATATTATACAAACAAAATGTATACATATTGATCCACAAATTAAATTTGTATCATACAGGTTATCCTTAACTTCATGATAATAATTTTTCAAACACACAAGTTTTACAAAACCTCATCATTGACTAACCGCTGTTGTTGGTGTCCATCGCATGGAATTGCTTCTTTAAGTCCAGCAATCTCTTCTTCTGAAAGGCTTTCAGCTATCACTCTTAGAGCCATCTTCTTCAACTTGTCATCAGCACACCTGGGGTTGTAGGCAATCAAGAAATTTTGTATGAAAACTTTCATACATGTAAATCTCGTACTAAATAATATGTCAATGTTATATATACATGTAATTCATACCGTAAGTGTGTTTATATCGTAACTGACAAGTTTTCTTTAGGGCCAACTTCTACTCAAGCTCTTTAAACACTGCATCAAAATAAAAAAATTGGCATTAGTTCTGTGCTAAATGAAAATCATATTTAGAGGAAAAAGCGGGAGTGCTGTAGATGGATATATTAACCAAGCATATTAATGTTTGACCTGTCTTTACAAGTTCTAAGCATATATATTAACCAAGCATATAACCTAAGAGGAATAAGTTACAAAATGCTACTTGATGTTTGACCTGTCTTTATTGGATTTTGCGGCCCCGGTCTTCTTGTAGCCAGGCACAATGTAATACTTGATGTTGACTCTACCTTTGCAGTTGTTTCGGCTTGAGGAGTGGCAAAGAATGGTGGAGTAGAGGATGGATTTTAGGTATTCATCCGTGCCATCGAGGAAATGACTTATTCCTCTTAGGTTGCCACAGGAACAGGATCTTCCACATCGAAGAAAAATATTACCCCATTTCCTTTTGCATCAGCATCACCTGCTGAACTGAGAAGAGCTAAGACGGCGAATTGAGATTCATCATGGGAACAGCTTACGGCTGTAAAAAAATGGGAACCATCAACAAGACAAAAGATTACAATCTTCTAACTACTCAAAGAGAAAATAGTATAAAGTTAAAGAAATATAAAAAATTCTATAAATATTTCACAAAATGTGAGCTTTGTTTGTAATCATACACCATTCGCAAAGCCACGGTAAGTTTATACTGGTCCAACAATGGACTGGTTCTTGCTGCCTATTTTGGACATTTGCAATTTATTAATATTAGTGCATGTATGCTAGAGACACTTGCAAAATAGAAGCTTTAGGACTCAAGATTGTTGTTGTATAGAACTGTTGACATGAACATCTAAAGTGCCAAAAATGGACTGGTTCTTTTTATTTCATTTTAATTTTCTGGTTCTTTTAGTCTTGGATTTATACTACGATCATTTAAGAGCCAAAAAATGCACACCTTCTGTAACAATCCCGTGAGACCAGTACAATGCCAAATTTGAAGTACTCCAAACTGAAAGTTGTGGCTTTAAACCGTGTGTATAGGACACCAGATATTCTGATTCCCCAACAAATGAAGGCTTTGTAATTGGCTGTACAAGAAAAAGGAAAAAAAAACAGATGTAAGGACATTCACTGCTATTTCGATTTGCCAGATAACAATATAGGCAAAATGATGATTACCGAAAGTGTATCTCCAATCATAGCCACAAGAATATTGGAATCTGGATCCCATAATGTAATTATAGTCTCAGCTGCAATAGCAAGGACTGATCCATCGGCAGAAAAAGCAGCAGCTGTTAATGATTTTCCCCTGTCATCAATTCAAAGAAATTAATTTCATGGGAGTTCCACCGTGCAACAACACTATATGATGGGAAAAGAAATATATGCAAGCAAATAATTTCAAAAAATAGTTTAAAGATTTCACCAATAATTCAATTAAAAAACAAGGCATCCTTTAAATTAAGAAACAGTATCTTTTTTTCATAATTAATGTATATACAAAATTGCAAGTTCCATACGCCCAATCAACTGGTTCAGCTCTGAGTAGCATCAAATACAAGTATTACTTTAAATATCTCTGCTTGATTTGAAAGCTGTCTGCTTCCACAAATTATTTCAATTTCATTCGATACAAATAATTTTTTATGTTAAAATAAATCATAAAAACTAAAAGGCATCAAATGAGCAATGATATTAATATAATAAAGGAAAAAACATTTCATTGGCAGCAAAATTTAATACTTGTATGAACCAACAGATTGGCATCTCCAACCAGTTCTCTGGATTGATTCATTATTTCTGTCGGCATGAGAACCATGAACCCAAATCTGAAAAATAGATTACTCATTTAATCATTATATACAATGGGGCAACAGAAAGAAAAGAGCCTAATAGACACTACCTTAAAATCACCACCATAAGATGATGTGACAGCCATGTTGTGTCCAGGGCGAAATGCAAGAGATGAAACTTGAGCATCACTACATCAGAAAGTAAAGAAAATATAAAAAGGTGGTTTATTTTATCTGTTAGAGTGGAAGGTGTAAAGGGTTAAAGAAGTGCAAAGAAAACATTAGTCAAGTAGTGAAAATCTTATAATTTGTCCTGGAGCTCCGAAGGATAAGATTCATGTAACTGATTCCAAACAGTTGGGACAAACATGGGATGGTAGTAATGATAACGGCAGCAGTAACAAAGAACCAAGAATTATTAAGCAGCAGAGAACAACTTGGCAACCAATCACTCAAAGAAGAGCTAAGCCAGCCCACAACCATATGGATCACTCAAGGATAAGCAACGTCAGCCCATAACCATATAGACCAGAAATGAAGTTTCAATATAAAATTGATCAACATTTAACTAATTCAAGATTGTCAACTTGAAGAATTTCTCTAAAATGAGTAATGGTAACAATCAAACTTATCACTCTTTTCCAACAATCAAAAGGTTCAATATGCTGGAATAAGATATGATCTGATCATTCAAGGATGCTTTTCATATTGCAAAAGAAATGCGTGAATGTGCGGATATAATAACCAAATCATAAGCACCAAAACTATATAGAAATTAAAAACCAATGAAACTTCTGTTACATAAAACTAAAGTATCTAGAAAATTGAAAAGGAAATATGTTTGTCTCACTGATATGAAAGACCACATTGGTGTGCCAAATTAAATACTTCTCCAATTGACATCATAGAAAATTAAAAGATTGATGGTCCCTATTCGCAAAGTTATGAAAGATTTATAGAATAAATAAACAAAAAAATAAAGAACAATAGATGAAGCTCTGTTTGTAGTCTTCTTACCTGTGAGGCTCATATATGACAGTGGATAATAAGTACTCTGCCACTAGGGAACCACGAGTCCAGTATTTTAGACAAACCAAACCCCCGAATTTTTCTTCAGGAATTGTCACATCAATGGTAGCCATTAAGGAGCCATCAAGAGAAATGGCTACAAGAGCCACATATAGCTGCAACCATCGAAGTACAAGTACATCCACGAAGAGTTAGCCAAAAATTCAAAGATCTAATTCATCATCTACAAGAATTATGATAGCTATCTATGTTGTAATGCAAAAGTAATTACATGCTTAAAACAAATTATGACAGCAACCAAGCAGATTTTAAGATTGACTCTCTCAAAATGCATCCCCAAGACATTATTTAAATAGGTGCAAATTTGTGATCTCGCTCTATTGAAACACAAACTACACACCAATCCTAGCATGGTAGTTTAGCATGAATCTCAGAAATTATTGAGCTTTAAACTAAATTAAATCTCTATCTTGTCCCAGACAATCCATGACTGATTACTCCAGCAATAGAAACATGTAATTGAATACCCCACAACTGCCACAAAGAGAGCCTGTGGGAGTTATGACACGTGCATTTCCAGTTTCCAGCAAATAGGAACCAATTGTGGTACTTTCTAGCTTATATCCCTGCCTTCTATGTGGCTGGCTAATCAGAATCAAAATGGATATTTTTGTACCCCATAACTGAGTTGTATCAAATATACTTGTTTCTAGTTAATGGAACCCAACAGTAACAGTGATATTTACAGAGCTAATTCCTGGAAGCAATAATGTCTTAGCAAAAAATGACCCAAAGAATCCATAAAAATGCAACTCCAATCAAGCTGTTTACAGAAATTTGGCAGTTGGTACAAATAATGCATTCTTTCCAAATGTCAAACTACAAATTAGAATTGCTTCTAAACTAACAGCCTACTAATGCATGGACGATTGACTCAAAGAGCTACGGATACAACAGAACAAAAGTTAAGGTAATAGTCATAACAGATACAGCACCGCAAATATATCTTGATTAGTTAATGGCGTACCATAACGTCATCTGCAGGTTGAAAATTTCTTTTGCACACTTGGACCTAAGCAATAAAATAAATATCATGAGAACTTGCTTTTTCTTAAAAGGAAAAAAGAGATGTCAAGCTCTAGATGATAATATCAGAATGCAAAAATAGAGCCATCACCTCTGAAACCTCATGGTTGTCAAACAAGCTATAGAATTGTACACAATAATCTTCAGTGGAAACAGCAACTAATCCAGTTGTCTGCTCAAATGCAACTTGTGTGCAGGATCCTTCATGTTTGAGAGGAAACGAAAAAGGAGGCTGAAGATATACTAGAATATATCAACATACGAAAGTTTATCCAGGAAAGGTTTTCAGTAAAACTAAGCCAACAAAGCATTGATGTCTAAACCATATGGTATGACAAACCTTGATTCCCGATATGGATTTTGAGATATCCATTGTAGGCATTTTTAGCAGATGAATGTGATTATCTGAACAAGATACCTGGAAAAAAATATGAATTAACATTGGCTTCCAAATTTCAATTAAATCAAAACATCAAAAGCAGTACAAAGCAATAAAAAGTAGTGTGACAAGTAGAACTATAGAGGTTTATCAATTCTGTATAGGATCATCAGTTGCCAATAATATGCAAAATGCCTGTAGATTTACTAAACAGGACCTCCTTATTAAACATATAATAAAAAATGGAAAAAAACCTCATTTTCAATGAAAAAAATAATGTAATGATATATAAGAAGTCTCCTTAGTTAAGTTGGACATCCTCTTTTGAGTAGGACTTCCTCTTTGATTCCCACGTGATTGAGAACCAGGAATCCTAATTAAAGTGTTTTGGTATTTTAGTCAGATTGAGCCTCACTTTGACTTCAACAACTCTAAATATATAGTGCCTAGCACAAACTTCATCAGATTATGTACTCATCTATGCAAACCATATTTTTAATCAGTCTTCATCAGATTATGTACTCATCGATCCGTGCCATCGAGGAATGACTAAATCATGAGAAAATACAATCAGGGGAGGGGGAAAATTGATGCAGTATGAATCCGGCAAAATGGCTAGTTCGGAAAATAATCAAAAATAAACAAAATCTTATTCTAGAGGGATGGAAGAAATTTTACCTTTCTTTCTTCCGTTCCTCCTACTCTCGAATCTGCTCTGCGAGGAAGGAACTAAGATCGAAGGGTTCAGAGGAGTTGAGGAGCCGTGAGAAGATTAGGAAGGGTAAGCTGACTTTGATTTTTTTTTTTTTTTTTTTTTTTTGAGCAGACGACATTTCAAGAAATAATAATAGCATCGAATGCACATTTCATCTCATCCATGTGCCATAACACCACAGGAAGAAGCCAGAAACTGCACTCGTTTATATAATTAGACCACATGTAACACACTGCCATAAGATCATTAAGTAGGATTTTTTAACATGC
Source organism: Zingiber officinale (assembly GCF_018446385.1). NCBI lineage: Eukaryota > Viridiplantae > Streptophyta > Magnoliopsida > Zingiberales > Zingiberaceae > Zingiber > Zingiber officinale. The sequence continues at coordinate 2,394,362 of NC_056001.1, forward strand.
TTATACAAACTTCAAACTGTTCATTTGGCATGGAAACAGCTGCTGACTCTGATTCTATTCTTCTTTTTTATCAGATTGTGTAGCAGAATTTTTATGAGGTTCCACAAGAGACTCTGTACCTGCATTTAAACCATCAACATTTTTTGAAGCAGGCTTGTATGGACAAGCAGCTGGCACCCTTGCAGGCTTTCTGTATTCCCAGCCGAAAAGCCTGTAGATCTTACCGACGATGAGATCGAAGAGCAGAGGCAAGGCGTTAACGACGGGGATCAAGAACAAAGGCAACAGGCACGCAATACAGACCATCCTGGCGATTGTTCCGCTCGGCGTCTACACTCCGCTGGATCTGCGTCGAGGGCTCGAGAGATTTGAGAAAGGATAAGCTGACTTTGATTGAGGAGATGGGGAAATGCGAGATTAGGGATCTCGACTTGGAGGAGTTGGGCCGGCGTGAGGAGTTTTGCGTGAGGAGTTTGGGTCGAGATTAGGGTTCAGAGGAGATCACGCGGCAAGGAGAGGAGAAGGCGCTCGTGGAGAGGAGAAGGCGCTCGTGGAGAGGAGTGGAGAGGAGAAGGCACTCGTGGAGAGGAGAAGGAGAGGAGAAGGCACTCGTGGAGAGGAGTGGAGAGGAGAACTCGTGGAGAGGAGTGGTGAGGAGAAGGCGCGCGCGCGTTGAGGGTTTAGAGTTTAGCAAAGCGAGGGCTGCGAATTTATTTTAAGTGAGTTTAGGGGAAACATACACAACACTTTAAAAAACGTTTTTTAAAAAAATGTTGTCTTTGACCATAAACAACAACACTAAAGACAACACTTCATTAAAAATCGTTGTCTTTAGTAAAAAGTAAATACCATAGACAACGCTTTTCACTAAAAGCGTTGTAAAACAAAGAACGACAACGTTTTTATTAAAAAGCGTTGTCTATTGGGTGTTGTTGAATGCAAAAATTCTTGTAGTGTTGGTCAAACCAGTCAACCTTGACCTAAGGGATATTGCACCAACAATCTCCACCTTTTTGATGTTTGACAATACCTTTAAGTTTGGACCATTCTGAGTTAAGCTAATCCCATGGCCTTAACTCCATTCATGCCAAAGTATGAATGTTGGTCCCCTTCATTCTCCCCCTATGACCTCCCCTATAGGTAATGAAGGCCTAACTTAAACCACACATTCTCCCCCTATTGGCACACATCAACCCATCTTTGATCACACATCAACCCGTGCCTCAATTTTGGGCACACTTCAACAAATGCCCCATTGTTGAAAAACTCTCCCCCTGAAGAGTTGCTCATCGTTGTTCACAACTTCACTCGTTGTGACCAACACGATAATGAAGGACCCATTCCCTTCATTCTCAAATAATGCTCGCTCTGGAGCATTAACATGGTCTCATGACCCAAATGAAGGTCCCATACCCTTTATTTATCCTTAACCCTACATTCTTCCTCAATGTAGGCAAATGCCCATCCTTGAGCATTATCCACTTAACGGAAGGTTAACCACCTTCCAAGGTTCATGAAAAATAATTTTCATGCCTTTAAAGAGTCCCTCCCCCTAAAGATATGGTGGTAACTTCTGTCATTGCACCAACAATGACTTGGAATCCCTAATCCTTTAGGAAACCCAAATTTAGAAGCTTTGAGGTTCAAATATTCAAAATTTGAAACAAACCTCAACCTAAACTTCAACTTAGCCTTTCTTAACCAATCCATCATTGTTTTCCACACGAAAACACTCTTTTTATGTATACAGATATATTTTGAGGGGTTAGGAATGGTTACCTAGACTAAAATAGGTTCAAAATGCTGAAAATAAGCTTTCCCAGCCAAAATCAGCATCTTCAATCGATTGGAGTTGGGTTCCAATCGATTGAACCTTGCTGAATCGATCCACTGATCGATTCAGTCTTCTTGGATCGATCGGCTGATCGATCCAGCGAGCTTCTGCTCGCGAGAAATGCCTTCTCAATCGATCGGCTGATCGATTGAGGCACTCCAATCGATCCACTGATCGATTGGAGGCCTGAAATTGCTGAAATTCCATTTCAGCCAATTTCAGAAACCCCTAGAAAATTCTATCATACTGTGTTACTTCATGATTACGGAGGTTATGTGAGGTTGTATATAAAGGAAGAGTCCTCTCTGTTAGTGAAGGTACGTTCTCTGAACATCTATAACATACTCTCGCATCCATTCACCACTGTTCTTCATTCACTTGTTCGGACTTGTACTGACTTGAGCGTGGAGGGCCTTCGCCTGACTCTCCTCCTTATTTCTAGACGTTGGCGTTTTGTTTGCTCACGTCTCCATGTGCATAGAGTTGAAGGGAAGCTTTTGGTGGATTAAGAGATCTAAGAGTAAACTATCACGCCACCATGTCCAGCATATTATCTTTGTAATTTTCGTACAAGATCAATAATAATAAATATCAAAATAATCACTTTTTCGATCAGAAAATAATTTATTTTTTATTTATGAAAAATATTATATTATTGTCTAACGTGGAGGCGGGGTAATTTAATTTGTTTGTTTTTCAAAATATATTTGTTGAAAAAAATGTTTGCCATTATTCTATTATGCTAAATTAATGTTTAAAGGTACATATATAATTAAGAGAATTAGTCGAACAAATATGACTTGATTTTATATCATTTTGATTTCTCTATGTCCATTAGTAGATTTTGACAAAAATTAGTTAATGGACCTAGAAAGCTAATGATATGAAACTAAATCTTATATATTCATTAATTTCCATGATTATATATATGCCCTCAAATATCAATTTGACATAATATATTAAGAGTAATAAATTTTTAAACACAAATCAAATCTTTAATTTAAAAAAAAGGTTTTAATGGATTGCTATACATTTTGGCCCTCGTTTAAATTTGATTTTGTAATCCAGGACAGTAAATTTAATCAGTAATTTAATTGCTAAATTGCAGTAATCAATTAAAATTATTTTTTTAAAAAAATAATTAAAATTTTAATTCATATTTAAAAAATTATTACTCTAAATATATTATATCAAATTAATATTAGAAGACATATATATAATTAGAAGAACTGGATGAACACATATGACTTGGTTCCATGTCATTCCAAACTTTGTATGTCCATCAGCCAATTTTAGACCTAGACAAATAGGAATAATATAGAACCAATTCTTATGTGCTTGATTAATTTTCTTGATTATATATATACTCTTAAACATGGTACAATATACTGAGAGCATTAATTTTATAAATACAAATGTATCTAAAAAATTTAATTTATCTTAAAAAAATCACTCCAATTAATATATTGAGTCAATCGATATTTGAGAGAATGAACATCATCAGGATAGAATCTGATTTCATATGTTATTTCAAATTCTCTAGGTCTATTAATCGAATTTATTAGAAAATTGATCAAAATCTACTAATTGACATACATAGCTCGGAATGATATGAAATTAGATCTTATATGTTTATCTAGTTCTCTTGATTATATACATACTCTTAAATATCAATTTGATATAGTATATTAAGAGCATTATTTTTTAAATACGATTCAAAATATTAATCGTTTAAGAAAAAAATTAATCAAGGACTACTGTAGTAATCAATTAAAAATACTATTCATGATTACATAAGCAACTTTAATCGATTGCTATAGGGTGGCAATCAATTAAATTTTTTTTTAACTATTAAAAATGTATTTCATGTTTAAAAATTAATGTTATCAAAATATTATATCAAATTAATGTTTAAAGGTATGAATATAATCAGGAGAACACGACAAACAATAAAACTCAATTTCATATTATTCTAATCTCTCGTACATCAGTTAATTTAGATCAAAATTGACTAATGAAGCTAGAAAGTTTGGAATGACATAGAATCAAATATTATATTAGTCTAATTTTCATAGTTATATATATATACCCTCAAATATCAATTTAATATAATATATTAAGAATAATATTTTTTAAACCTAATCAAATTTTTAATCATTGTTTAAAAACAATTTAATCAATTGCTACAGTATAGGAATAGATTAAATTTGTTTATGTAATCATGAACCATAAATTTAATCAATTGCTACATTATTAAAACTCCTGTTTTGAAACCTGATTCATGTTCAAAAAATTAATATTAATATATTATGTTAAATTGATATTTGAGAATATAGATATAATCAGGAGACATAGGACTTGATTTCACGGTAGGGTCAAAATCATTGATGGATATAAAAAATTTGAAATGATATGAAATCAAATTTTATATATATATATATATATATGCCTCATGATTATATCCATATTCTCATATATATTAATTTAACATCAGTGAGTTTTTTAGTGATTTTTTGAATAGTTTTTTTTTAAAAAAATGTAGTCAACAGAAAAAACTGAATCAGTATTAATAGTTTTGGGAAAATATGAAGGGGTAAAATAGATATTGGATATGATTTGATAATTTCGGAAGTAGAGTATTTAATTTGAGTATTTCTGAAAAAAAAAAAATCGGTAAAAGTTGTATTCTAATTCAATAGCACACAGAATTATCATATAATATAAAATATTTAAAGTTATGGTCAATACTCCTCTAAGATTAACATTGGGCACCTAAACATCAATGTTAACTTAAAAATATCATCGATTAATTAAAATTAATATATTTTATAATATAAAATATTCATTTTTGGCTTTGAAAATAAATTTAGTTTTTGACTTTTCATCCGGCATGATCCTTATCATTAATATAAGCCTACGACTTATGCCCAAGTTCAATTATTGACTTTTCAGGAAAAAAAAAAAAAAAAAAAAAGTAACATCAGCTGTCCCTTAAAATCGATCCCATAAATATGAAGGAAAATAAATATAGATATAGAAAATGTATGACCAAAACGTTAATCCTAAATAATAATATCTTAAAGATCGAATCTTAGATCTTTCGATCACGAAACTATCCCTCCTTAGTTGTTACTTCCTGGATTAATTATCGACTTTTCGGCCCCATATCATGGTATTATATATTATATATTATATATTATTTTAAATACATTATTACGTTGATTTTTATTTTATTTTTTTATGGAATTGATTTATAATTATTTTCGATCGGCTTTTATCTTATCTTCTTTATAATCCGTCTCACTCATTTCCTTGATTAATGTGTTTACTTGGACATTTCTGCTTCTCGTTTTTGGGCGGGTTCTTCTATCTTCTCCATTTCTCCGCTCCCTGCCTTCTCCTTCTTGGCGTCACAGGTGTAGTTAATTTAGTATTCGAGTAGCATAGTTGTTTCATTCTCCTTCTCTGGAACTTGTGTTTCCTCTTTCCTATCAGAATCCTACTTAATACTTTCGAGAATTGCCCAAAAAGTGTACACAGTTGAGAATTGACTAAAAGACGCACGATACTTTTATAATTATCAAAGAGCACACTAATTTATATAATTTCCATTCTATTCTCCTGCCAAACATAATTTTTTATTCTCGTTTCTCTCTCATTTGCATGAAACTTTCCTATCTTTCTTCTCTTTCCTCATATTAAAGTTTTTTTTTCTTCCTCCTTTATATGTCACTGGGACATCTCTGGAGAGCCCAAAATAAGTAATGAAGAACATCTTCAAACTTTTTTCACCAAACTTGAAATGGATACAATCTAAACTCTTTAGTTTGATCAGTGAATTTTGACCTAACCTACCTAGACTATTTGGATTTCTGTAAATTTACACTCACCCGGTAGAATTGAGTGAAAGAAAGATAGATATAATGCTAAACCTTAGTTTTGATCGAGGAACATTGTGGGCATGATGTAAGGAGACTAGGACCCCCCACACCAAGCCCATGTTGGGTCTAGTCTCCCTACACCAGGCTCATGTTGGGGCTTGATATGCTCTCAGATTAGATCCAATGTGGTCCTGGTCTCTAGGAGACCAAATATAAGTATTCTAGCTAAAAGTTAACATAATACTGAACTCAAAATAAGTAACGGATGATAACTTTGGACTCCTTGTAACCTCATAAACTCATAGGACCAGAAATGAATGTAATTTGTACTTTCTAGATCGATCAATAGATTTTGACCGAAATCTACTTATGAACCTAAACTATTTGGATTTTTGCAAATTTACACTCATCCGGTAAAGTTGAGTGAGAGAAAATAGATATGGTGTCAAATTTTGATTCTAATCAAGGAACACTAAGTGTATGGTGTAGCGTAGAGCCGATCCTTGTTGTTTAAAAGGCTTTGGGCGAAATTATAAATTATGCCCCAATTTTATCTTCCGAGCACTACTTCTTAATTTCAAAAAAAAACTTTTACATTATCCATCATAAAATATATTCAAAATTTAATATTACAACCTACACCAAACGAATCAAAATTTAATATTACAAAATAAATCTATAATAAATGTTAGATATGTGATGCCCGTTCCTTACATTAAAGCTCTCTTATCCTTCATCCTTAACCTTTTACCTTAGAGTGTCCCCAACACCAAGAGTAAATTCTTCAAGAAGCAAACCTTTCTCTCTAAAACAAATCTAATATCCTACATCCTCCAAAACACCTCAACGTGTTCTCTAAGCTCCAGTGAATAGAATGTCCAAACCATATCAATTTCAAATCAATATCCCTTGCAAACCATAAAGCAAGATTTACTGGTGTGCAAAATTGGAAAATAAGGTTATTTATGGCCTTAAATCACACATGAGTTTATTAGGCCTAGGCGCATAATTAATAGGCACATTAGAATTATTGGGCTAGGAAGTTAACAACAGGTAAAATAGCACACTGATTTATTTTTCATTAACATGATAAGTTATTTTAATATCAATTATCTATACATAATCTTATTCTCTTCTAAACCTCTATGCAAGGTACTATTATGATACCTTAATTTAGTCTCAATACGATGAATTAAGAAATAAAGAGAGTTTTTGAACTTAGACAAGTGAACTAAAGTTAACTTGTGTACAAGAATTTGTTATTAATAGTTGAGTTTAAAAATTTATTTCTCATCTAAATCGAGTGTGTCAATTGGTACCAAGAGAGGTGAAATATTAAATAGGGTTCATAAAGTTTAGATGAGTGGTTTGAGTTTAAGCATTCGGGTCTATGGTTACACCTGAAAATAGTGATATGATTTTGTAATAATTATATTAGAAATAAACTTTTAATTATATTAATTAAACTTTTATAATTTTTTAAATTTAATTAATTCAACTTATTTAACTATAGAATTAATTAGTGGTTAAATTAATGCTTATACAAATGATAGGGGTTAGACACTTTCTTTATTATATATTAAGATTTGAATCAAACTTCAACCTTTCATTGGGGCCTGGGTTATGGCATTACTTCCCATTTACTCAAGGGAAAATGAAACAAAGCTAAGGTATGAAATAGGAATTAAGTGGGTCAACTACTCTAAACCTATGATGAAATATAAAAAGAACTCTACTTATGAAATCATTAGGAAGTAATACAGAATAAATTGATATTAAACTTTGCAATATTATTGAAAACAAAATAGTTTATAGACAAATGTCTATGAGAACCTATGAAAAGACATTTGCAATCAGAAATGACAACTAGAGATCTTTGTTCCAAAATATATATATATATATATATATATATATATATATATATATATATATATATATATATATATATATATATATATATGATCCTGTTCAAGCGTTGAGTTGATGAAAATTGGGGATGTGGTGTTCTCTGCTACCTTTGGGTGATCTCCGCTATGACGTGGGCTTCCGATGAACCTGTAACAAAAGCCGAGTCGGGAAGGGGTTCCCGGCGACGACCCTCCGACGCTCAAGTCAGGCAACGGCGAGATGAAGTAGAGGCAAAATGGCGAGACTGTGGCTACAGTAGATGAGAAAAAACCATACCTCCGTCGAAGTCTGGAGGTCCTTATATAGGGCCCCGGAGAGGCGCATGCACGCTTCCTGAGGTGTGCACGCTTCCCAAAGCATACCTCGGAATGACTGTGTCAGAAAAGCATGTCTGACGCCATACCGCAACTGCCCGAGCATATCTCTGCCATGACAGTAGAAACTTCCCCTGTACGATCCTCGGTACGGCCCGACCGTCGACCATGCTGCTTGTCGGCGGCAGGTGTCTCGAGAATGATATCACTAGCCACCCCCTTTTGTCCTCTTCTAAGCCTTTTGTCTTTTACTGGGCCGGACGGAATGATCGCTCGGACTCCCGGGCGCTCGGGTGTGCATGTGCATCGGACCGGGCGAAAAGGCCGCTCGGCCACATACTCAGACAGCGGTACAAGCTAGTCGTTCTGCAGTTTGGCCGAGCGGATTGGCCACTCGGCACAGCGGTTCCTCTATAAGGGAACTTGTGAGCGTCGGAAGCTAGACACGCGGTCGAGCTATCTTCGCGCCGACCCGGGATCTACTTCGGTCAGTCGGCCAGGCGACTTCCTCCCCGCTCAGCCGGAACTTTGACTCTCCCATGTCGTTGACCCCTTCCTATGTGGGCCCCAGATCCTTATCGCCGGATCAATATACTCTCCCATGTCGTTGACCCCTTCCTATGTGGACCCCAGATCCTTATCGCCGGATCAAAAAAAAAAAAAAAATATATATATATATATATATATATATATTACTATGAACATATTTTCTTATAATATAAAGTTTAACATCTTAAATTATATATATATATATATATATATATATATACGGTTTTGATATCCTGCGCGTCGCACAGTGCGTGACTGTGCGCGTGCGCAGGATATCAGTGATTTTAATTTGTTTTTTATTTTTTTTTTAATTTTTGAATTAAAAAAATAATTAAAAAAAATTTTAAAAATTTTATTTCTAGGGTTCAGGCTTTGGGTATAGTGTTAAAGCTATTTTTTTTTTTTAGATTTTACCTTTGGGGTTTAGGCTTTCCAATTAGGTTATAGTGTTTGGTTTTAAAAAAAAATTAAAATAAAATTAATTTAAGTTTTTATTGAGTATTGTAATATGTTAAGGGGATATATTAAGGTATTAAAAATTTATATAAGGAAATGTTAAATTTTTTAATTGATTTTTTAAATTTAAAATATTAAAAAAATCAAAAAAAAAAAAACTGACCGATCTCCTGCGCGCGCGCACAGTCGCGCAGGAGATCAAAACTCTATATATATATATATATATATATATATATATATTACTATGAACACATTTTCTTATAATATAAAGTTTAACATCTTAAATTAGCTAAGACAAGTTAGTGGCAAATCTTTTAAAAAACAAGGAGATGAAGTCGACCTATAAGGCTCTACCGTGATTGTTCAAGCTCCTAGCAAGTCATTACTGTCTCCATTGCATAAACACGGGCATGCTGTTAGTGTGTGTACTTATGTGCCAAGACATTCCTTATGTATTTTGTGGATAATTATTTAATAAAGCAAGAATTTATCATTAATTATTTACTTTTCTGTACGTATATGATTAATGATAAAGTCCCACAGATTAATGGGTATATTAATCTGAAAACAGTCTTTGATCGGATAGATATCTAGAGGGGACATGGATATCTAGATCAACGCTAAGTATGATTAGGTCGAGATAGACCGGAGGGATGGATATCCAAGTTGTACTTGGAGGTGCCTTGAGTTTAGAGGTACACTAGACACGACCCGCTCAAGAGGAGACCACATATTAAGCATCATTGGTTATTCCTCTTATAAACGAGTGTAACTAATCTTTTGACTTGAGACCTTCATTTATTCTATGCGTGGAGTTATGTGCTTTGACGCCGTTAAAAGCAGTCTTTAATCAGATTGTGATTAATACGATAGTTGGGTGTATGACAAAACATAGAGAGAATAGTGTTGAGTCAATAGAGGATTCATCGCTCTCTTGGATTAGGAGTTAACATCCTGGCCGCTTGATAGAGATATTAGTGACTCAAAATCCATGGTCATGGGAGGAATGATTTATCATTCAAGAGGAGTCTATTATATCTTGGAAATCAAGTAAAACAATTAATTTGGTAATGATGCATAATGTATCGAATTAATTGGGATGTAGGCTTTAGATGAAGAGATTGAATTACACAGTAATCGGTTCATAGTGGTTTACAGTTTATGACTGATATTAATTTTATCGCGTTGGGTGGCTAAAAACTATTGCTAGACGGTTACCTTAGTCTGTGTATGAATTTACACTGCCTTCGTGTATAAAACCTAGAGGGTCGCACGCATAACACGTAGACATGAACAATGGTATCGGAAGCTAGTCGAGATCAAGATCAAATATGGATTTATTTGATATAAAGAAGAGAGAATTCGAATAGCCATAATCATGATGATTAATGGAGAATTCGAAGAGTCATCATAATGATAATTAATGAAGAATTTGAAGAGTTATCATAATGAAGGTTATAAATGAAGAATTTATGGAGCCTATAACTCTTCATCTTCCTTATTAATGAAGATAATAAATGATGAATTAATTGAAAGTTTAACTCTTCGTATTCCTTGGAAGCTATAAATAGTCATCCTCGGGAAGATTCAAGATAAGGAATTCATTCTCTCCGTTTCTCCTTCATCAACTTCGTCTTCCACCGGAAGAGATCGGTAGTGCTTCCAAGACTTTGTCGATCCAAGTGGCTAGCACCTAACGGATCGTGTCAAGTTCGTGATCTAGTGCGCGTGGATACCGCTAGAGGAGTCACACGTGGGGCTCTTATCTGTCTTATTTGTCCGTGATATTATTCACACCTATCGAGGTCTCAAGGTATGTTTTATATAATTTTGTGCAAAACTATATGTACCACGAAAGATCCATGATTCATTATATGTCTTCCGCTGCGCTCCAAACCCAACACATGCTGCATTGCTACTGTAGTTGTTCTTTGAAGGAACAAAGTAGCAAGACATATTGTGTCTAAAAAAAATATAAAAGCCTGGTATAACTATAGAATATTCTTGTGTTCGTTCTAGCAAGCTCTTTTGCTTGTCGTTTTCAGTAAGGCAAAGAATGCAGAGCAAAATCTGAAGAAAATAATTAGTCGCATCTATCTAATATCTTTGATACTCAGCCAATTTGTGCAGAAATAAACCATGATTAAAATGAAAAGCATGAGCATTTACCGACAAGGGAGTTTCATCACGGGGAGGGAGGGCAAGGCACAGCGGAGAACATGAAGAAGGGAAGAGAGAGCCAGAGAGTGCTCGTCTCGCCAATGGAGGGTACCTTTGAGAGAGGGCTTGTAGTCGTCACAGCGAGGGAGGACTTCGGGCCTTCGACGAGGAGAATCGTGAGTGTGAGTCAGCGAGAGAGCTAGGGCTTCGACGAGGAAATGAGAAAAAAAATACATAATTTTAGATAGAATAATATATATATATATATATATATATATATATATATATATATATAAAGATTTAAAAATGGGTCCTTGTATGTTTACGCCTTGTGCAAGGGCCCTAGTAGCCCAAGGCTAGCTCTGGTATAGGGAGATTAGTTCCCTCGGGACAGTGTGGTAGTTAAGATATGGGGTATTGTCACATGAGATTTTAAGGTCGAAAATCGGCGTGTCCGAGCATGTCTTCCCCCATGTCTTGGCCACCTGCACTAATGGCTAGTAGCCACCCGTGATTTACCTCCTTCGTGTTGATCTAGCGACGAGTTGGTGGGGGCACCGGGGGCGAGCGAATCACCTTTGCCACATGGTGTGGGGAGACTAGGATTCGTTGGACTTGATTTGAGAGCAAATAAGGCCCAACATGGGCCTAGTGTGGAGACATCATGACCACATTGGGCTTCATCTGCTCAGCACACCATGCACACAGTATTCCTTGATCGGAATCAAGATTTGACATCATATCTATCTTCCTCTCATTCAATTCTATCGAATGAGTACATGTTTATAGAAATCAAATAACTTAGATTCATTAGTGGATTTCGATCAAAATTCATTAATCGACCTTGAGAACTCAGATTGTATACATTTCAAATCATATGAGTTTCTAAGGTTGTAAGGACTCCAAAGATATCCTTCATTACTTATTTCAGACTCCCTATAGATGTTCCAGGATTAAACTTTCATGGGATAGATAAAAGCGGGGAAAAAAATTTAATTGGAGAAAAGAAAAGAGAGAAAACGTATAAACAAATGAGTAAGAAAAGAGAGTAAAAGATCAGGTCTAACTGGAGAAGTAGAACGGAAAAATCAGATAAATTAATAGTAATAATTATCAAAGTAATCAAAGTACGATGATACACCTTTTGTTTCATTCCTAACTAGGGGTAAAAATGAGTCAAGTCATTCGTAAGCGATTCGATCAAAACTCGACTTGAATCGGCTCATTTAATAATTGAGTCAATCTCAAGCCCATTTAATACTGACTCGATGGCTCATCAAGCTGATCTCGAGCTCATTTAATACTGACTTGATGGCTCATCGAGCTTGTTCGAGACAAACTAATTTAATATTCTAATATTTAAAATAGTTACTACTTTAGAACTAAATAATAAGTTGTGAAGTGGCAAAAAGGTGAATCGTTTGCCCCCAGCACCCCCGCTAGTCCGCTCCAAGACCAACATGAAAGAGGTAAATCACGGTAACTGGAGAAGCTAGTGCGCAGTGGGTAGAGACAGGGACCAAGGAATTACACCCTGATTACCCCGAGGTTCAAACCCACGCTATCAAGTGGCAAGCTTCCAAGCACTAACTGTAGGTGCAGCGGAGGCCGGCAAGAGGGGGGTGAATTGCTCCTGAAAAATTAAAACTATACCCTCCTCGGAATTTAACTCAAAGATAAAAGCAGCAGTAAAATAATAGCAACTAAATTAAGGAGACAGAAAATAAATCAGAAACAGAATTTAACCTGGTTAAAACCAAGAGAGTTGTTAATCCAGGGTGATGAAAACGCACTAATAAAAATCTCCTTCTCTGAAGGCGGAGAAGCCTTTTACACTTTTGGAAACTCACTAGTTGCTTAGGAATTGCTTACAGTATTGATTGCTTGAGTTGTTTTGAATTCCTAGCTCCAGGGGTCCTTTTATAGCCCCTGGAAATTCTATCTCGGAGGTCCAGGGCGCCTCCAACAGAGGTCCAAGGCGTCTCCAAGGGGTGAGTGGATAAAACTTTATCCGCAACGTAAACGGTCAGTTTTGACCTATTGAAGGCGCCTTCAACAAGGCTGAAGGCGCCTTCAAGCTGGAGGCGCTTCCAAGCCTGATGGAGGCGCCTCCAAGCTGGCAGCTAGAATTCCAGCTTGCTTCTTTGCTTCGCTTTGACTTCCGACGCTTCGATCTTTTGGGTGATTGCGGCCAACCGGAATAGGGCTCACCCGAACCCAATTCCCGGCCTTCTCCTCGAGCAGGCTTTCGTTCGGCTTCTCGTCCCTCGAACGCCGCGCACGTTCTTCTCGCTCCACCGGAGTACTCTTCCGCAGCTCTCTCGTCCTTTGGACGCACCGAGCCCGTCGGCTCCCTTCCCGTACCGTCCTTCTCGCTAGCTACGTCTTCCGCTCGACTTCCTGCGCTCCTAAGCTCCTGCACACTCAGACACAGGGATCAAACAAAGCAGGATCTAACCAATTTGGTTGATCACATCAAAACACCCACGGGGACCAACAATCTCCCCCTTTCTGATGGCATCAACCCAAGTTCAAGTTAGGGTAAAAATAGACAGAAAAGTAATTTTAAAAGAAAAATTACTAAACGCACATATTAAGCATTAGTTTGCAATAAATAAAATTGCAACTACAGAAAGAATATTTTTAATTTTAAAAAAATTTTCTCCCCTTAAATATGTACTTCTCTAAGCTTGTACCTTTCTCTCCCCCTTTGATCACAGCAAAAATGGGCTAATAAAAAAAAATTTTAGCATAGAAAAATTCTAAGTTAAGATGAAATTAGAAAAATAGAAATTTCAAAGATATTTCTAAGTAAAATGAAGTTTTTTTTTTTGAAAAAATTCTAAGAAAATTTCTAAGTAAAGAAAAAAAATTCTAACCACAATAATTTGTTTGGACTTTTCACAATAATTTCTAAGTAAAAAATTGATTTTTAGAAAAGAAATTCTAAGCAAAGCTTTCAACAAATATTTTTTTTTAAAAAAAATGAATTTCTAAGGAAATGTTTAAAAAATTTTCAAAGCATTGTTTAATTCCAATTTTAATGCTTTTATCAGAAAGTTAATTAAACATTTTTATTTCGATATTTCGGCTTCCAGGTCGTGGCGAGGCACTAGGCCTTCTTGGTTATTAGAGCAACAACCACTTCCTTAGACAAAGCTTCCATAAAGAAATTCAAAGTTTAATTTTATTACTGTAAGCTTTAAATGAATTAATTTAGCACATATTTCGGAACGCAATAGAGGTTCCTTCCTACAGGGTTATTCAAAAATTTCGGGGGTACATAGTTCTTTGGTACTCTTTTAAGTTGATCCTGATGGTTTCTAATATACCAATTCAATTTTCCATAAATTTTTAATTTTGAGTTTGGAAATTTATTTGTTTTTAAACATGCATCAGATTTCAATTTTTCAATTTCTAATTTTAATTTATCATTTTCTGATTTTATACTATCGTACATTTCAAGTGGATATGCTTTTGCTAATTTCATTTTCAATTCTTTATTTTCTTTTTCTAATTCGAATAAGTCTTTAGAAAGCGATTTAATAAAGCGAAAAAACTGAGTCGGAGTTAGATTTCGTACCTGACTTACCTGACTCGGTGAGGCTCCCCCTTCACTACAGCTTTCCTCTTCTAATGTTCCTCCCCCTTCATCGATACTCATCTTTGAGCTTGACTCTTCTTCCAGCTGATGGTTAGCTATTAGAGCTATCCCCGAGAATTCTTCGACGTCTGATTCGGAGGATGAGTCTGACCAAGTGGCCTTTAGGTTCTTGTGTTTGGAGGAATCTGATTTCTTGTACTTGGTCTTTGCCTTCTCCTTTTGCTTGCTCTTCAATTTCGGGCAGTCATCCTTGATGTGCCCTTGTTCGTTGCAGTTGTAGCAACGAGTCGTTCTTCTTTTTCTCTCATGCCTTTGCGATCTAAATTTGTTAGATTTAATTAAAAAATTTATTGAAGTGTCTTTCCAGTAGTGCCGCTTCTGATTCGTCGACCGAGGCTTCGGAGTCAGAACTGTTCATTTTTGCCTTTAAGGCAATGTTCTGACTGGTCTTCTCTACTCCATTAAGCTCTGAAACTCGAGATTCGTGAAGTTCAAAAGTGGAAAACAATTGTTCTAAAGTACTTACCTCGAGGTCCTTAGAGATGTAGTACGCATCTACTAAGGAGGCCCACTCTGGAGTTCTGGGGAAGGCGTTGAGCGCGTACCGGATAGAGTCCCGGTTCATTACCTCTTCTCCAAGATTGGTTAGTTGCGTGATCAGCTCTTTGATCCTTGCTTGGAGCTGCGCTACCTTCTCGCCTTGGTTCATCCGGAGGTTCGTCAACTGGTTCCGGAGGATGTCGCGCCTCGCTAGCTTCGCTTCGGAGGTACCTTCGTGGAGCTCCAGGAATTTTTCCCAGAGATCTTTCGCAGAGTCGTAGCTTCCGATCCGATTTACCTTCTGAGGTGGCAGAACGCTGAGTAGGTGGAACTCAGCCTTTCCGTTGGCGACGAAATCGACTTGCTCCTTCTTGCTCCATGTATTTTCTTCTTTATCTTTTGGCACTGCAAAATCATATTTCATTGTAATAAGAATATCAAAATCCGTTTTAAAAAATACCTCCATTTTTCGCTTCCATGTGGCGAAATCTCCGTCGAACTTTGGAGGATGAATATTTGCTCCGGTCATTGTCTTGATCGTTGTACTTTAGTCGCCGATTAGTCCTTCTGAGGCGGTTTGGCTCTGATACCAATTGTAGGTGCAGCGGAGGCCGGCAAGAGGGGGTGAATTGCTCCTGAAAAATTAAAACTATACCCTCCTCGGAATTTAACTCAAAAATAAAAGCAGCAGTAAAATAATAGCAACTAAATTAAGGAGACAAAAAATAAATCAGAAACAGAATTTAAACTGGTTACAACCAAGAGGGTTGTTAATCCAGGGCGATGAAAAGCGCATTAACAAAAATCTCCTTCTCTGAAGGCAAAGAAGTCTTTTACACTTTTGGAAACTCACTAGTTGCTTAGGAATTGCTTACAGTATTGATTGCTTGAGTTGTTTTGAATTCCTAGCTCCAGGGGTCCTTTTATAGCCCCTGGAAATTCTATCTCGGAGGTCCAGGGCGCCTCCAACAGAGATCCAAGGCGCCTCCAAGGGGTGAGTGGATAAAACTTTATCCGCAGCGCAAACGGTCAGTTTTGACCTGTTGAAGGCGCCTTCAACAAGGCTGAAGGCGCCTTCAAGCTGGAGGCGCCTCCAATCCTGATGGAGGTGCCTCCAAGCTGGCAGCTAGAATTCCAGCTTGCTTCTTTACTTCGCTTTGACTTCCGACGCTTCGATCTTTTGGGTGATTGCGGCCAACCGGAATAGGGCTCACCCAAACTCAATTCCCGGCCTTCTCCTCGAGCAGACTTCCGTCCGGCTTCTTGTCCCTCGAACGCCGCGCACGTTCTTCTCGTTCCACCGGAGTACTCTTCCGCAGCTCTCTCGTCCTTCGGACGCATCGAGCCTGTCGGCTCTCTTCCCGTGCAGTCCTTCTCGCTAGCTGCGTCTTCCGCACGACTTCCTACGCTCCTAAGCTCCTGCACACTGAGACACAGGGATCAAACAAAGCAGGACCTAACCAACTTGACTGATCACATCAAAACACTCACGGGGACCCACACTAACCATTCCAGCTAAACCCATGGGGGCAAATAATAAGTTGCGAAGGTATTTATGGTTATAGGTTTCATTGGATTTGCTGATGGTTGAAGCGAGCTCGAGCGCATGATTAGATAGCCCAGCTCGAGCTCAAATTCACCAACTCGCTCAAGCTCAAGTCTCTTTAATTTTCTCAAGCGTAAGCTGACCCAAACTAGAGCTCAGCTTATTTGCACCCCTATCCCCTACTGTGTATGCGTTACTTTTCTCAGATATGACAAGTATCCTTTCCTAGGACGCTTCCCGACCTTCTCCTCTGGCACTTGAACTGTGTGAAATAGCTTGGAACACCAAGTACTTGAGATTTGGCTTCATTCACATCGATTTAACCATATGATAGGCATGCCAACAATGGGCCAAACAGACGGCGACTCGTAAATAAATATTCCATCACAGTTACATTTTAAGAGACTCATAGCTATCAAATGGTGACACCAATAAAACTGCCCACATCCCATAATCTTGTATCCACAGTAAGCCCCATTGGACTGGCACAGATGAATCATCAACAATACAAAGCTGTTAATCTGGCAAGCTAAACCTTTTAAATCCTTGAGTAGAAATGATAATTCATACGCCGATGGTCATCTGACATTGGGCTTTGGAGACTGGCGATATGGGGAAGCATGTGCACCTTGTGAAAGGCTCCTTGTTGGCTGTTGTGCGTGACTTCCAAAGGAGCCTTGTGGTTTCAATCCATTTCTAGAACCCAGACTATTGGAATGTGTCATTGAACGTTCTGTTTGCATAGTCTGGTAGAAGTAAGATGAGCTTGCCAGGTCTTTAAGGTTGATTATTGGTCTGAGGGCTTCAACAACATCACTCATGAGTGGCCTTGCTTTGGGATCCCGACTGAGACATGCTTGTGCAAGTTGGGATACTTTCTGTGCACCTTTGATGGAGAAATTACCCTCCAAGCGAGGATCTATAAGTCTATAAAATCGACGCCTTTCCCCAAGGTGTGGGCGTGCCCACTCCACAAGATTGTGCTCTCCGTTTGGCCTGTTCTTGTCCATTGACCTTTTGCCTGTCATCATTTCAAGCAGCACCACTCCAAAGCTGTAGACGTCACTCTTTGATGTCAAATGCCCTGAGATACATACAATGATAGTAAAGCTTAAGTAATTCTAGCTCAGTTCAATAAGACTGTAACCTAAATGAACGCCTACCTTTGAGTTAAAAAATGATTTGCAACCAGACAATTTGTTGGCTGTCTAAATAATTATATCATTTGCTCAAATTAGTGGTGTTGATTTCTTTTTAAGTTTATCTTTATTCTAAGAAAAACGATTGGAGATATATTAGGAGAAAAGATATCCTAGTTTATCAAGATAGGTTGGTTTTCAGGCAAAAACCAACCAAACCAAAATGCCTAAGGAAATAAAGACCTGAGACACCAGTTCTAATCCCAAAATCCCAAATTAGGGTAGCAATAGTGTTAGGTTGGTTTTTGTGTTTCCAAATGTTTGACATCCCTAACTTTACAGGTTAAAGTATTGATGAATCAAAAAAGATTACTAGGAGGGAAATAACACCGTTACATGTTTGCATTCATGAATATTTAGTTTCAAATCAACTAAGGAAAAAACATGGATGTTAATATGATAAGTAAACTAAGATTACCAACACGTGGGTTGAGGAAACCATAGGAAACTTCTCTTAAACCAGTAAATAAGAAAACTGAGAACTTGTTCCACAACTTGTGAAAATCTTACACATGGGTCAACAGTTGGAATGGCTGGCCTAACCATGGGTTTAACAACGTAGCAACACAATAGATAATTATTCTAAGTTTCTAACAATTAAAAGGGATACAGTAAGGAGAGACCTCAAAAAGTAACTTCCAGTAACTCAGTTCTTGCTGTAGTCATTCCATTGGCATCAAACCCCATAGTGGAAAACATAGGAGCATCTCTAGAAAGAGAAGATATCTTTACAAGAAAGGGAAATAGGGAGCCTCAACAAAGGTAAAATATGATGAACCCAACAGGTAGAAGTAATGAACTTATGGTTATAACTTTCTTGAATAGGACACAAGGAAGATAATGTGTATGCTATAGAATACGCAACAGTATCATTCCGGTAGAGAAATATAAACTTTAATCTGAATATTGACGGCCCTCTCCAAGTTCTGGCGAATGTTCAACATATATTCAGAACCAGCACAGGCCTAACCAGTGTGTTCTCCACTTGCTCATTTATTTTTAGGCAGAAACTCTAATACACTTTAAGTTCAGACAACTTTGTGGTCATCAAAAATGAATTACATTTTCACCGTGAGATAGAAGAATACATTGAAGTATGGTTTGGATATAACTTGCTTAAGAGAGACAGAATTTAAAAAAGAGGAAAAATGTTGCAAAAATGAGAAAAAGAAATTACAGAAAATAGCCATGGATCCTTTCATGATATAACCAATGATCTCATATGCATAGAAAACTGCAAAGAAATCAACTCAAAATTTCATTTAGAGAAGCAGATCAATAGTGCACCTGTCATAACATATTCGGGTGCTGCATATCCATATGTACCCATCACTCGAGTAGACACATGAGTTTTATCACCTTCAGGAGCATCTTTAGCGAGTCCAAAGTCTGACAGCTTAGCATTGTAATCCTGAACGCTTGGAATTTCAGAAATAAACAGATACTGAAGTGAAAGATATAGTATTTGTTACCTACCACATCTAACAAGACATTTGATGATTTGAAATCCCGATATATCACTGGCCTTTCAGCTTCCTCATGAAGAAAAGCAAGACCCTTTGCTGCTCCGAATGCAATTTTCATTCTTACAGACCATGGCAGAGGAAGTGTTCCTATTGAAGAAAGAATAAACAAAAAAGCTACATAGCATTTGAACCAAACATTAATAAATGAATAGAAGCTTGACAATCTACAGGGTTCAGGTGTTGTATAAGACTGGATTAACAATGTAAAACATTAGTGAAACAAATGGCATAAGTACATAAAAGACTAGAGAAAGAACTATGCAATACAATGGTAAATTGGGTATGAACTAATAATGGTAGTTCGTCAAGAAAATTTCCTATGTATGCCATGGACAATAAGAGATTAGGCAACATAAAGTTGATTTCCTTAGGAAAATTTGAATTAATCAAATACTTCTCTAATAGACGATTGAGTAGAAAATATCAATTAGTTCTAGTAACTATAAATATCCTAACAGAAATTCCACATCATTGAGATTTTTCAAAGTTGTTGGACTGGTGTGAAAAATATACTACTTCCACAGCATTGATGAAGTTTGTCTGAGGGAAAAGAAAGATAATGAATGTGTCTTCATATTTGAAAACTCCATAAGATAGGATCAATTGCAAACAAAACATGGGGTATGGTCTTCATATTTGAAAATTATAGAAGCAACATAGGCTAAGTTTGCTGCTGCAAGTGCAAACATCATATATTTGGTTAAGATTAAGATAAAATAAGTGACAGACGTTAAAGTTTGTTATGGTATGATAAACAAAAAAGGGCAGCCCGGGAAAGGATCCATTGTACGCAGTCTTACCTTGCTTTTTGCAAGAAGTTATTTCTAGGATTCGAACCCATGACTTTGTGGTCACAAAACAACAATTTTACCGTTGCGCCAAAGCAACAACTTATGGTATGATAAACAAGGGGAGAAAATTGATAGTTAACACACTATGGTTCCAATGATATTTAGGATCTGTTATGGAATATAATGGAATAACAAATAAATGCATGGCACGATTCATACTTCTGAATAGATGGTTTTCCAAACTTCCACGAGGCATAAACTCATACACCAGCAGTCTTTGATCGTCTTCAATGCAATAACCGATCAACTTTACCAAATTTGGATGTTGAAGTTGACCAAGATAATTAACTTCAGCCTGGAGATAAATGATAGGAATCATCACAAATATCCAACAGATATACTGTAAATTCAGTATTGATAACCAATTCAAAAAACTAAAAACTATCACTTCTAAGACCACGTACCAGCCATTCTTTATGCCCTTGAAGTCCATCATGGTTAAGGGTTTTGACAGCAACAGTAAGTCCCGTACCAGGTTTCACAGGAGCAGTTCCATTCTCCTCGATCCATCCTTTGAAGACACAACCAAATCCTCCCTCTCCAAGAAGACTTTCAGGTCTGAAGTTTCTTGTTGCAGATTTGAGCTCATTGAAAGTGAATTTCCGCAGTTGAGTTGCAACCTTAAGCTCCTCCCCAACTTTTGACAGAGATGAATTACTTTCAGCATTACTCGTGGTGGTAGAACCAGATGCTATTGGAGCAACTGGTTGATCCCTACTACCATCATTAGTAGACTTGCTTTCTGCAAACCCACATTAAATATGCTGGTTTTCGATCAATTTAGGAAAATAATGGAATGTAACAATTCATATCTTAAATTGAGAAGATCAACAAATTCAGAGAGCAGCTTAGTGTCATCGTGAAATTTAAAACAAGCAACCACTGAATATATAAAGAAAAAAAAAAAAAACTTATGTCAATTGTACAACACTTAAATAACCAACACCAACACTAAATTTTAAGTTTATTCTTTGGCCACACTTCAACATGGTGAATATCATTAATATTATGTTAATTTCTTCAAATAAAGAGGCAAATTTATAAGGAAAACATTTTCAATCAGACAAGTAATTAGCACAACAGATTTAGCATATGAAGCAACCAGATAACGGAAATGATACAGACACTGGTTTCCTAAGAACACGGAGTTAAAATACTCCAATGTTTCTGTAACTGGTTGATCACTGTCATAACCAACTAAGTGTAACGTTACTTCTAATGCAAGATTTCTACTTTATGAGCTGACCAGGATTTGAGTTAAGAATTCATATTTGCTTGAATATTGCAATTCTAAGGGTGAATTCATTGAACTTTTCTATCACCCTCCATTAGCAGCAATATCTCGTCATGGAACTGGGCAATGGGCATTTTGCCAAGCAAATAATCTGCATCTAAGCATACGACTAAACCTCTTCCAATATGAGGCAATACTAGTCCCAGAATACTTCCATCGAAATAAAATTACTATGATAGTGACTACCAGATTCCAAAAACAAAAGACACTAGATACTAGAGGGGGGAAAGGATAAGGTGATAAAGTAAAGGGAAGCTATCTACCCATTACGACGACTACAACCATCACGCACGAGCACGACTCTGATAACCACAGAAAGGCCACTGAGCGGCCAAGTGGAAGATAAGTTGCAGAAGTAGGGATAGATTACCGCACTGAGTAGCAGCGCTGCTGATGGAAGTATCCACCTTGGCTCTGGAACTGGAAGGGACGCAGCCCCCCATCAACCGAAACTTCATCCAGCAACCCGTTCCCTCGCCCTTGCCGCTACTGCTGCCCTTGCTCTTCTTCCGCCTCGTCTTCTTCGCACTCCCCTCCTTGGACCCCTCCCACGAGGCCAGCTGCGCCACCTTGGGCACCAATCCCATGTCCAAGCAAGCAAGCAACTCAGCACAACATCAAGGCGCTCCAAAGATCCGCCCCTTCCAGCCGGCGAAAAATCAGCAATCGGGAACGAGGAACCGCGACCAAAAGGGCAGAAGATCAAATTGGCGAATGATTGGCAGTGGAGCGAATAAACAACCCAGATAAGCAAGAATCTGGCGTGGGGTAAACAAATGAAGGGAAGGAGAGGGAGGCGTCGGCCACCCTAAATTGACTGGGCGAGATCAAGACGAACGAAAAGGAGCGTGGAGTAAAGTGAAGAGACAACGGGGGAATCTGATCAGCGCAGTGTCGTAGCGGTAGTCGTAGCAAGCCCATTCGCAACAAATTTTTTTTTCTAATTTAAAAAAAATAATTTCGGTTTTTTTTTACAAAATAAAATAACGAATTTTTTATTGTATAATTATTAATAATTAATTACTAAATAAAATAAATATCATAGATGATAATTTAGAAGGACTGAATAAGTATTTTAAAAACATTAAAAATTAATAGAAATAAGTTGTACAAAAGTCAGTTCAATGTTTTTTTCCCTTCCTCTCTACGTCTCTCTTGTTGAATATTTGAGCAAATTGACTTCTGTTTTTTTTGTTTGTTTGATAAGATTACGCACGTAAATGGAAATTAAACATGACCATAGCAAAGCAATCAATCAACGAGTCCAAATATTATAAAATAATTAAAACTTAAATCGCCGTTGTTAGTGGTTATACTAAACCCGATCAATAAATGAGCCCAACTATCTTGCATTTAATGAATTAAATCGTTAAATACGCACCAAAAATACCTTGTAGCCGATTGATGTGTTCTCTCCGACACAATCTCGGTTACTAAAAACGCATATGTTAATTAAAAATTACCAGACACAATTCCTCAAAAAAAAAAAATACTCTTCATTTACAAAATAATTTATAATTGAATTTAATTAGGCCATCAGTAATTTTTTTTGTTTTGAAATTCTTATTTTATTTTTATTTTTATTTAGCTCATAAAATGAAATAGGAGACCTATATATATTCCAGAAAAAGGAGAAGATATCCGGCCATGTCGAAAGAGGGTGAGCTAGGCTTGACCGTCTCCATTCTACACCTCCGGCCAAGGTTTCCATCGGGGTACGCGCATTAGGCTGGAAAAGTGCTCGACGGTGGCGGCGTCGGATGCGCCGTGACGGAGAGGCCTGCGAACCTAGGTGAGCAGATCTGCAGTCGAACACGGCCTCGAAGCGGCCTGCGGCGGGCCAGGCGGGCGATCCTCCATCCGCCGGAGCGATCCCGGAGAAGTCGATCTCAGAGAGCCGCCCCCAGCTTCGGGATTCAAGTTGGACACGGGCTCACAGTGGGCTCGCGAGCAAGCCACCAGCTTACAAGTAGGAATATTGTTCAGGTGATCCCCCGGACCGTGAGTAAGCTGCAAGGTTCATCTCAAGGCGGCCTGTGGGCCCATGAGTAAGTCGCGACGTTTGATCGGTGGGCTTACAAGTAGGCCGTGAGATAATTTTTTTTTTTTTAAAAAAAAGTAAAATCAATTCAGTTAAATTACATAGTAAACTCGTTTGGGATAACTTACACCATGACGTCCTCTGCCCCCTCTGTCCTCATGGGCACTGTACGCGTGACCCTGGACTACTGACTAAAGTGACTTCCCTTGCAGCCGAAAGTGATGCGATCTCCTCCACACTCTGCTGCTCATCCTTTTACAGTTTTTTTTTTTTGCCCTTTGTACGCATGGAGGAGACGCAGACTTACGTGCCTACGCTTACTTGCAATTTTGTACTCCAAGGTCACCTCAGCGTCACTGCATTCATTCTTATACGTACGCATGCATGCGTGCCTGCAAGGATGCTGAAAGAATGCAGACGTCACCCCCATCATTGTCCCTTTAAATTTCTGAGGGAGAGACGGGACACAAAGGCTTGGAAGGACGCATTAAGTGGACCTGGGAGCCCTAGTCCCTATGCTCTTCCCTTAGACGTGTATAATATTTTGCTGTAGCCACAGCTGCTTCAACGATTAGGTCCTCATCATTGATGCCCATGCAGCGGTACGCCTTTTGCTTAAAGCACATTGATTCCAGCATTTACTCATACAGGATCACCAACGACTTCTTGATTCGAGGCATTTATATTTAGCAGATGTTTTTGAGAAGTTATGCCTGCCGTCCCGAGCCCTGCTCTGCATGCTGACTAAGTAGACAGAGCTCACTGCTGCCGATGGTTTAGAAGGTGAGCAGAACGGTAATGGCCCTATGCATCGTAGAAATTGTTCAGGACAAGTGAGAATTTTGCTTCCATTAATCGCAGTCAGAGCACTGGTTTGACCAGAAAAAGGGGTTAACAGTAAAGAGCAGACTTTCTCCATTCTATACCCAAATGTGAAATTTTACATATGGTCCACCATGAACAGTCTGAGGCGGGAGGAAGAAAATTAAACCCGAGGCAAAATGGGCGATGTACAAGAAGAGAGGAATAGCATGCAGTCGATCGATTGCCCTTGCGTTTAATTGCTTCCGATCACGAGTCCTTATGCTTATTCCAGCGGAGAAGGATGTCCCTGGCGATATTGCGAGCGTCATGGGCGGCACCGAGAAGGCCACGCTTGGTGAAGCCGACGCAGTAGAGTCCATCCTGGCCTTTCCATCCGCCAGGGAAAGGATCCTTGGCCATGCCCTCCTCGGCGAACAGACTCTGACCACCCTGCCATATTAAACAATGCATAGGCTCCTCAATCGCTGCCCAGTGGATGCATGCAAAAATTTGAACTTTAATTTAATTACTCATGTTATCTACGTGCATGGTACGAGTAGAACACTAATGAAAACAAGGCCACGCCTCTATTCGATCTCTTCCTAGCTATAGCTTAGGTGGGTGATCCACTGACGAGACCCATGAACAGGAAGAACACTACATTCGCCACTGTTAATCATTTGTAGCGCACCCAATGCAATTAAAGGGAAGCTATGATCTAGTTTGCACCATGAGCTAGTGCCTACAAAACAGGGGGTAAAACAGAAAGTAAGAAAAACAACGGGATCCAATGCACCTTGAGCCACGAAGGCACGTTGCTCCTGTAACCCGTGGCCAGGACAACCGAGTCGAACTGTTCCTCTGTTCCATCCACGAACTTGGCTCCCCTCCGAGTGATCTCCTTCACACCTCGCGTCACCTTAACAGCGACGACAGTTTAATTAACAGCAGTTCATTGGTGGATTTCACGAGGGTTGGTGAGTAATTCATGAGCAGTTAAGCACCTTAATGCTGCCGCATTTGATTTGGGCGAGGGCGCCCACGTCGAGGACCGGGGTCTTGCCAGTGAGGTTTTTGAGGGCGATGGGGCCTGTCTTAGGCCTTCGGAGGCCGAGCCTGTCAGTGTCGCCGAGCATGAGATGGGCCACCGTGCACAAAAACTGGTCCACCAGCCGCAGGGGCAGCCACCGCAGGAGCGCCATTGTCACTCCGAACGTCGACATCCCCATCATCTCCCGCGGCAGCACATGAACCTGGAGAAAGCACCACCAGCTTCACATTCGAACTAATTGATCGATCGCCAGGAGGAAGAGAGATATATAGGGAGAGCAAAGCTTACGGTGTTCCTGACGACCATGTAAGGTTTGGCGCTGTGGCGGCAGAGGTCCAAGCTCACCTCCATGCCGGAATTCCCGCAGCCCACGACCAGGACCTTCTCCCCCACGAAGTAGGCGCCGGACTTGTAAGCGCAGGTGTGGACGACGCGGCCTTGAAATCGCTCCATGCCCGGGAACTCCGGCACCACGGGCTCCGCGTTCTCGCCCGTCGCCACCACCAGCCACCTGCTCGCCAACTCCCCGCCGCCTCGCACCCGAACCCTCCACGCCCCGACGGCTGGGTCGAACTCCGCGGCGACCACCTCGGTGCAGAACCGCGGCCGGATGCCAAATGCGTCGGCGTATGACTCCAGGTAACAGAGGAACTGCTTCTTGGAGGGGTACTTGGGGAAGCCCTCCGGGAAACCCAGCATCGGAAGCTCGCAGAACTCCTTGGGGAGGTGGAGACGCAGTCGGTCATAGGTGCGATGCTGCCACAGCGAGGCCACGCAACTGGCCTTCTCGAGCACGGTGCAGGGGATGCCAACATCGGCGAGGCAGGCGGCGACGGCGAGACCGGAGGGTCCCGCGCCGATAATAATGGGCCCCGGCAACCATGTTGCTTCATGTGGATCGTCGTCGGAGGCAACGCGTGCTCTGTTCTGCTCTTCTCCTCTTTGCATTTCCCCGTTTGGCCTTCGCTTCGGCTCCTAAGCGATTTCTTCTTATGCGAATCCGAAAGGAACTCGTCGACTATGACAGGGCAAGGGAGTCGGGCCGAGCTCTAATTTATAGGGAGATGGCGTGGGTTTAAGGAAGGTTTAACGGAGAAGGTTTACATGGAACAGAGCAACAGCGACTGTGAAGTGTGAGAGACGTGGAGTCGTTGATGCGTGAGGACTAAGGCAAACGATTTGATTCTTCTATCTCCCTATATAGCCATTCTTTACTCTCAAACTCACTGAGCCATTCTTCTGACTAACGCACCATGTAACCCCCCATCCTCGATTCCTTGCTCTACTGAGAGGGAATTAATTGGGATTACGCATGCAGGTCATATTAAAGGCGAGCGCCCGGCGACATAAATGACGGCCAAGGAGACGACCAGTCTCGAACCATTGCTGCTAATCCTAATTAGCTTGTGGCTTTAGCTTCTCTCATCTCCAAATCAAAATCCACACGAACTGTCATTATTTTCCTTCCTTGTAAACAAATTATATGGGAGAAGTCTCCGTGGTGTGACAAAGGGAACGAGGAGGTTTAATAGAAGCCGAAAAGACGCCACGCCGAAATTTTTACTCTACAAGGAAGGTCAACGCGATCTTAACTAAGAAACGAGCGGCAACTTGAGAAGCTGCCCGCTTTCGGCCTTCGGCCTTCGATCGACCACGGAGATGGGAAAAGCGACGTGGGTCCCACGGAAGTACACATGATGCGTAGAATTGTGCAGCAGGAAATGTACGATTAAATAGTTTTTTTTCCAGAAAACAAAAAAGGGGAGAAAAGGATGATTTGGTAATTGTCCCTTTTTTTTATTTCAAATCTACCCAGGACACTGAATGATATCCAAATTTCAGTTAACATTTTTTTTTAACACTAATTCGACTTTATTAGGATGTGCTTATGTGCAAATCTAGAAGATCACCATCTAAGTGATACAACGTTTAAGGTTGACCTATGAAGGAGAGGACAAGATCAATAAAATTAATTGTTGGTAAAAGAGGAGTCAATAATCGGAGCTAATACAGGCCAACACAGTCATATAATTCAACCAGGTGATCTAGACAATCGAATTTGGAAATAATCGGAACTAATACAGGGCTAACACGGTCATATGATTCAACCAGGTGATCTAGACAATCAGACTCAGATCCTGTGACTGATCTGATTCCAAGTCCCTCCCACTGAGTCAAGTCCTTAAAGAGACCGAGCCGAATCCTAAAAGAGACTAAACCGAGTTCTCAATAAGGCTGAACCGAGTCCTCAACGAGGCAGAGCCAAGTCCTCAACAAAGCTGAGTCGAGTCCTTAAAGAGACCGAGCCAAGTCCTCAAAAAGGCCAAGTCGAGTCCTCAACAAGGCCGAACCGAGTCCTCAATGAGACCGAACCAAGTCCTCAAGGTGGTCTACAACCATTAGCTATGTCAAGTTCCTTTGAGAGCAAGGTCCAGTCGGGCGTTGGAGGGAATTCAACTAATCTATTATCATAGTGCATTAATGGCCCAATAACTCAACATTTATTTTTGGCATCTTGCATTAGAGAATTAGGGGTTGTTAGAGAATTAAGGGAATATTCTCTATGTAAGTTGTACATAGGAAACTTTTACCCTACAAAGCCCAGGAATTATGGGCATATTCTAAGAAAGGTGTTAGAATGTTATAATGGTCAGTTCTATTTTAGTAATGCATCGAGATTTGTGTAGATGGGAAAAGTGATACTATATAAGGGGATCACCACCTACATATACCAGTACGTGAAACTTCGTTATCAAAGTTCATTGCTTCTTTGTTACTGTTCATCTTCTCCACCACCATTTGCCTGACTTAAGCTTTGAAGTGCTTGCGCCGAGGACCCCTCCCTAGCCTGATAACTGACATTCTTTTCCTTTAGTTCTTCTCTGTGATATACAGGTCCTATAGTGACACCAGGTTATGGTTTCTTAGAGTCTCCGCACAGCCAACATCAACGCCACGTAACCAGCGCACCATCTTCCCCAATTCCAGATAGAATTAACTTTGGCGTCGTCTCGGCCTCTTTGATGACTTGGCTTGGCCTCTTT
Source organism: Zingiber officinale (assembly GCF_018446385.1). Taxonomy (NCBI): domain Eukaryota; kingdom Viridiplantae; phylum Streptophyta; class Magnoliopsida; order Zingiberales; family Zingiberaceae; genus Zingiber; species Zingiber officinale. The sequence goes on from NC_056001.1 coordinate 2,422,964, forward strand.
GAGGACTCGGCTCGGCCTCGTTGAGGACTCAGCTCGACCTCTTTGAGGACTCGATGGTGTTGTCTCAACCTCTTTGAGGACTCAGTGAGGCCTCTTTGAGGACTCCGCTCGGCCTCGTTGAGGACTTGGCTAGACCTCGTTGAGGATCGGCTCAGCCTCTTTGAGGACTTGACTCGATCTCTTTGAGAACTTGGCTCGGCCTCGTCGAGGATTCGACTTAGCCTCTTTGAGGACGAGGCTGAACCAAGCCCTCAACGAGGTTGAACCTAGTCCTCAAGGTGGTGTTGGATCGTGACGTACGTGAGGGGGGGGGGGGGGGGGAATCACGTGGTTTTCAAAAATGCTTCTTTTTCGATTTTTGAAAACACGAGTACGCAGTGGAAAGTAAGAAATAAAAGAGAAGAAACATGAGAAGAACACAAGCAGTTTTGACTTGGTTTGAGCTTTCGGCGACTCCTACTCCAAAGTCCAAGTCCCACGGACCTATCGATGGCAATCCACTAAAAAATCTCTTCTGATAGTCCCAGAAGAGAGAATAGAGTACAAGAGAAGTTAGGTCAAATGGAACACATTGTACTTGTCCTTTTATGGTAATTAAGTATAAACATAGATATTACCAACACTTTTTAGGAATTTGAATGAGGTACTTTGTGTTGATGTTTGTCTATCAGGCGTAATCGAAACTCCTTGGAGCAGTCGTCAGACTTAGAAGCTTCATAGTAGAGTTGCAGCAAGAACTCGAAGCAATCGGAGGCTTCAATGCACGTGTAGTAGCTCGTATATACTTGATGATGAAGAGCCTATTTGAGACTGCCTTATAAAGGACTTGGAGGGCGCCTTCCATAAGCATGGAAGGCGCCTTCAATAAGCATGGAAGGCGCCTTCAATAAGGCAAACTCTAACCCGAGCAAACCAGCACTTACCTGCGATCGATTCCAAGGGCGCCTTCTATAGTCATGGAAGGCACCTTCTATAAACAGTATTGAGGTGCATTCCATAGCCATGAAAGGCGCCTTCGAGTACTGTTCACCCGAAGGCAATGTTGCTTTCTTGCCCTGCAAACATGTGTTAGTCAAAATAACCTGCAAGACAAGTGTTAACATAAATATAAATAATAATAATTAGTTTCTGTTCTCCTAGGACTAGGAACTAGTCAAAATCTCAGTGTAAGGATCCCAAATTGACCAAAACTGGACCGACGCTTACTGTGCCTCAATTGAGACGCGTCCTCACAGAGTCACTTTTCTCTGATGACTTACCTTTACTTACCTTTTGCCAGACATCCAGTCAGCCCGTCGACCAGTATGGATTTCGTGTCAACTATTCGGTCAGCCCGTCGACCTAGCTGGATTTTGTGACAGCTATCCGATCGGCTAGTCGATCTAGTCAGACTTCGTGCCAGCTATCCGGTCAGTCCGTCGACCTAACTGGACTTCGTAACAGCTATTCGGTCGACTCGTCGACCTACCTGGACTTCGTACCAACTATCCAGTCAGCCCGTTGACTTAGCTAGATTTCTCCTGCACACTCAGTCAGATTATTAGATCACAATAAACCTAACTTAACTTACTTTGTCATTCACCAAAACCTGAGTTAAACTGTTATTACTAACTGCACCAACAATCTCCTCTGTTTTGATGTAATGACAACCTGAGTTAAGTTAATGAAAAATATGGAAAAATAAGCAATGACATGGTTTTTAAGTTTTTAAGTTAGTCTTATTTTAGTGTTTATGCTTGGTATTTTGTTGCTAACTTAAATCATCTAACCCTCCCCCTTTGACATTTATCAAAAATAAGCATAGATAAATTAGGGAGAATTTGGCCAAGGAAATACAATTTTGACAATAGAAATTTTTATAATAAAGTTCAAAAAATTATTCAAAAATGTTTGAAAATTTTATATTAGGATTTCCAAAAACAAAGTTGAAATAAAGTTCAAAGTTTATTAACCTTTTATAATATTCAAAAACAAATGTTTGAAAATTTATAATTTGCATAAGGTTTTCAAAGGATATAAAATTCGAAGAAGCTAGAATTTTTTAAAAAAATAACTGGAAAGTTAGAGAATTAAAAAATATTTTTCAAACTAAAACCAAGGAATATTTTGAAAATAGCTGAGGTTTTAATACAACTTTTTAAAACATGTCTTTTCAAAAATTTAAGGTTTTTAAAAATAAGATGATAAAATTTTAAGTAAGAAAACCTTTTGAAGACTAAGTCAAGATGTTTCAAAAATTTAGACATTTGTCAAACTGATTTTTTTTAAACGTATCTTTAAAACTTTTAAGGTTAAGAAAGTAGACGAAAAGTTTAAAGATAGCAGTAAATCCTTTAAAAATTTGAAGCAAGTTTCAAAATAATTTTGCAAAATATGCAAGCAGTTTATAAAATATTAATGCTATCCTTGAACCAGACAGTATTTTAAAATAAATCAACTAGAAAGTGGCTTTAACTGTCTAATCTTTAGTTACTTACTGACTATCAAAAGATAGTAGTTTTCTCTTGGTTATTCAGGATAAGTTAATTTATTCAGTTAATGTTTGACTAGGCTAAAGAACTTAACCTAATTTATGTTAGTTTGGTTTTTAACACCCAAACTTGTATTGATGCACTGATCTAAGAATCTTAAGTCCAGAAAATCTGCCTATGCATCTCACCCCTTTCTAAGTTTAGCAATACACAAACAAGATAGTCCTAGTGTGTTGGTAAGATGCTCAAGTTCCTACATTTGATATTCCTTTGAGATATCTAAAGATTCTTTTGACATTAGCCAAATATGACTCTTTAGCACAAGTTTGGTATCTGACACACATACTAACTCCAAATAAAATATCAGGTCGACTTGCAGTTAAATATAATAGGCTACCTATGACACTCCTATAGTGTTTTAAGTTAATTGGTTTTCCATTTGGGTCATCATCTAAGGTTGTATTAGTTGTCATAGGTGTCTTTATTTCTTTAGTGTCTTCCATTCTAAATTTTTGAAGTAATTCCTTAATGTATTTTTGTTGATAAATGTAATTACCTTTATTTGTTTGTTTAATTTGTAAGCCTAAAAAATACGTTAGTTTACCTACTAAACTCATTTCAAATTCTTGTTCCATTAGGGTTATAAATTCTTGTAAAAATTCTAAATTGGTTGACCCAAAGATTATATCATCTACATATACTTGAGCTATAAAAATATCATGGTTGATTGATTTAACAAATAGGGTTGAGTCAATTTATCCTTAGTTGAACCCTTTGAAAATTAGGTAAGAGGTTAACCTTTCATACCATGCCCTAGGTATTTGTTTAAGACTATATAAGGCTTTCTTAAGTTTGAATACATGGTCAGGATGATCTAAACTCTCAAACCCAGGAGACTGACTTACATAAACTTCCTCTTTTATTAGCCATTTAAAAATATGGATTTTACATCCATTTGATAAAGTTTAAATCCTTTATGGGCAGCATAGCTAAGTAGCATTCTAATGGACTCCAATCTAGCTACTGGGGGATATGTTTCATCTTAGTCAAGTCTCTACTTGACTAAACCTTTTAGCAACTAGTCTAGCCTTAATTCTAATAATCTCTCCATTTTCACTTAATTTATTTCTGAATACCCATTTTGTTTCTATTATCTTTTTTTTTTAGGTGATGGTACTAAGTCCCAGACTTCATTTTTCTCAAATTTGGCTAATTCTTCTTGCATAGCTATGATCCACTCTGGGTCAAGTAAGGATTTAGCTATTGTTTTGGGTTCAATATTTGAGATTAGGGATATTTGACTTAAGTTTCTGAAGGATGACTTAGTTTGTACTTTTAAGTCTGGGTCACCAATTATTTGATCAATTGGATGATTTGGGTTAACTCTTATGATTCTAGTAGGTTCATTCTGTTGGTGCAATTGACCTCTAGGGTTTTGATGTTTGACAATATGATCAAGGGTTGACCCAAACAGGACTTGATGTTTGGGAGAGAGAAGTCTAGTTAGGACTAGATGACTACCAAAGGTTAGATAAAGTGGAAGTCCCTGTGAGTGAAGTCGGGCCCTAGTGAGTGAAGCTAGGCGGTGGAAGTCCCGATGAGTGAAGTCAGACCCTAGTGAGTGAAGTTAGGTGGTGGAAGTCCCGGTGAGCGAAGCCGGACCCTAGTGAGTGAAGCTAGGTGAATGAAGTCCTGGTGAGTGAAGCCAAACCCTAGTGAGTGAAGCTAGGTGGAGGAAGTCCTGGTGAGTGAAGCCAAGCAATGGAAGTTTTAGTGAGTGAAGTTAGGCAACCCTAGGAGATAACCCTAGGTTATACTTGAATTATGTTAATACTGTGCTAACTCAGTGTTGCAGGGAAGCTCAGCTAGGTCGACGGGCTGACCAAGTAGCTGACACGAAGTCCAGACGGGTCGAAGGGCTGACCGGACGTCTGGCAGGTAAGTGAAGGTAAGTCACTAGGGGGGAATGACTGTGAGGGTGCGTTCCCGGGAAGGGAACATTAGGCGTCGATTCGACTTAGATCCATTTCGGATATCTAAGTCGAGATAGTAACTAGATTCCGATCTCGAGGAGACGGAATCTAATTAATATTCTGTTTGATTTTAAACTGTGTTAATACTTTGTTTTGTAGGATATATATCTTATATTTACCTCCGGACTAACATTTTCTTGAAGGAAGGAAGCTGCTGAAAAACAGGGTCCGGATGCCCGGAATGGATCCAGGCGCCCTAAGGTCCGGGCGCCCGGAAGCAAACTTTACCCATTTCGTGCATCGACACATGGAGCTTCATGATTGGCTCAGCTACGTCATATTCAGGGCGCCCGAAAGGATCCAGGCGCCCCGAACCTCCTATGTAAGGAGGGTAAAGGCTGGAATCAAGACAACAACGAGAAGATCTTCCACTGCTTGCTCTGTCGTGCTATACTCTTGCGACGCTCCTTCGACAATGCGCTTTTCTTGTCATTCCTTAGTTTTTGTCGGTATTATTTTCCTTTAAAAGCAATTGTAACTTCATCTGTAATATTTCGAATTGCTAGTGGATTACCCATCGAAAGTACCCTTGCGTGCGGGCCTTGGAGTAGAGTCGACACAGGCTCCGAACCAAATAAAAAATGACGTTTGTAGCATTGTTTTTTCTTTTCGGTTATTCTTTCCGCTGCGTACTCTTTCTAAATTTTTAATCGCTATTCACCCCTCCTCTAGCGAAATTCATGATCCAACACATTCATTTGAGGTTGATCTTCTTCTTCTTGATTTATATTTTCACTGGCTCCCCCTTGACTAGTGTTACTTTGAACAAAATCAATTGGTTGAATCTGGGTTTGTTCTAAGTTTTGGTTGGATTCTTCAAATTTTACATTTGAGCTTTCTTCAATTCTTAGTGTAACTTTATTATATATTCTATAACCTCTACTGTTAGATGAATATCCTACAAAGATCTCATTTTCTATTTTTGATATAAATTTTCTTAAGTGTTCTCTTGTATTTAATATGTAGGTTGGGTATTCAAATACTTTAAAATATTAAATGTTAGGTTGTTTGTTATAATATATTTCAAATAAAATTTTATTATGAGTTTTATTTATTATGATTCGATTTTGTACATAGCAAACTGTGCAAACAGTTTCTGCCCAGAAGTATTTTGGTAGGTTATACTCATTTAGCATTGTCCTAGAGGCTTTAAGTAGGATTTTGTTCTTTCTTTCTACTATTCCATTTTGTTGAAGTATTCTAGGGCATGAATATTCGTGATGGTAACCATTTTCGAGGTAAAATTTGTTAAAGTTAAGATTTTTAAATTTTCCTCCGTTGTCACTCCTAATTCTTTTAATTTTTAGGTTTTTTTTTTCATTTTCAACTTGTTTGCAAAAATTAGTAAAGATTTCAAATGTTTCATCTTTATTTTTTAAGAATTTTACTCAGGTAAACCTAGAGTAGTCATCTATTATTACTAGGCAATATAGACTTCCATTTATTGATTTGACCCATGGAAATCAAATAGGTCTAAGTGCAATAGTTCTAGTATTGAGTTTGTTTGAAGTTGATTAATTAGTTTGTGAGTAGATTTTGTTTGTTTTCCTTGTTGACAAATATTACAGATTGTTGAGTCTAAGTTAGGTAATTTTGGTAGGTCTCTAACTAATCCATTTAATTTACTTAGATTTCTGAAATTTATATGTGACATTCTTCTATGCCATAACCAGGTTTATTTTTTGTGCTAAATAACACTTGAGTGAAGAAAAAGTTAGGTTAATTGCATAGATATTCTCTTTTCTAAACCCTTTTAGGCTTACAGTAGGGTTATCTAAATGTTTAAGTAAACATTCAGTAGAAAGAAACCTAACCTTATATCCAGAATCACACAATTGAATTATACTAAGAAGATTGTACTTGAGTTTTTCAACAAGCAATACTTTCTTAATGGCAAAATCAGTTTTGAGTTCAATATTACCTATTTCAATTGTTGGGATGCATACTATAAGCCTAGCTTTTGTATGAACATCCGTTTTAAAATATTTTGAAATGAGAATCACTTTGGTCAAATGTTAGTATTTTTTATTTATATATGTGCAGTCATCCATTTAATTTATATTGTAGATAACATGGTGTGTGGTACCACACAGAAGATCATGTTATCAGTTCCTTATAAATTATAAATAGTAGCTCACAACCAAGATGGATTGGGACAAACCATTGGAACGGTTATAGTGTAATTTGGTATTAGTCTGTCTTGACTATAAAACTACACTAGTACACTATGTGTGTATTGAGCAGGACCATTTGAGGTTATTTGATTTATACTGACTATATAAAAGAACAGAACCTCTGTTATTATGGATGTGCATCCTCTTAATCTCTATATAATAACAAACACGTATACTTAGTATTTATTTCTTTAACTTATCATTGGGTGAGATTTATCCGTTAAATCAATAGGCCGGATGAGTTAGGAAATAGTATTATTTATATGGTGTGTTGTTGATTATAGAAGGAATCTGTGTCCTAATTATTTAGGCTGATGGTGCCCCTTGAGGAGCTCATAAGGATTATCATGTAAATCTTGCAGGTGGACTTAGTCCGGCATGATAATAAAGTTGAGCGGTACTACTCTTGGAATCAAATGTTAATTAATTGAGTTGTTAGTAACTCATTTAATTAACGAACATACGATATCTTAAACACAGGGAGTTTAACGCACTCATGATAAGAAGGAGCCCATATTGTAATATGGGATTGGTGCGGTAGTTCAATAATAGCTCTTTAGTGGTATGAGTTATTATTGATGGACTTGAGTTGGGTGTTCGGACCGAACATAGGAAGCCTAAGCCCATCAAGAGGCCTAAACTAATTCCTCCTCTAGGTCCCTGTTGTAGCCTCTATATAAAGCCTCGCATCCACCCATCCATAACCTAATTTGGTGTAACTTGGTTTGGTTTAACTTAACTTGGTTTAACTTGGTTATAGAAAGGGAGATTTTTTCTTAACAGAATTCTGTTATTTTTTTTCTTTGTAACCGACGGCAAGCCTATAAAAAGGAGTAGGTGGTGGCCCATAAAACCTAATTTTCCACAATTCTCTTCTCCCCTTGTGGCCGGCACCACTTTCTTCTCCACCTAGGGTCGACACCACCCTCTCCCTTGCAAAGGGCCGGCGCCCCTCCCCTTATCCTTAGCTAGGGTTGGCGCCCCTCTCCTTCTCCTTTGCTAGGGTCGGCGCCCCCCTCATCCTTGAGGGTCGGCGCCCCCTTCATCCTTAGTGGCTGGTGCCCCTCCTCCTTGGTGGCCGGCGCCCCCTCCTCCTTGGTGGCCAGCGGATTGGAGAAGAGGAAGAAGAAGAGAAGGTGCCACATCCTAGAGCTCCTTTTGTGGCCGACGGTTTAGAAACAAAGAAGAGAAGAAGGGTGATTTTGTCTTGGTAGATTGTCGCCCACATAATGTCCAAGAAGAAGAGAGGAATACGACAGAAGATCAAGAAGTCTTTAGCTACAAAGGAAAGGTACAACTAGTTCTTTAATTCCGTTGCGTAATTAGTTTTATTTTCTTTGTATCGATTTTAAATACCAACACAAGAGGCCAACGATCTTGTACTTTGATCAAGGTGTGTTTTGATCCGTCAAGAACTTGCTTCATTGATCAAACACATGTTTGATCGAACATGCGGGTTACTAGGAAAAGTTTTGTACTTATACAATTTTTTGCACATGGAAATTTAAACAGAACGGAATTCCAGCGCCTTCACCAATTACCTTGAGTTTGCCGTTGTTTCCAAAGGCAACTGTTCCTAAGCTTTTGTAGGTTAATTGAGTGAATTTGGTGTGATCCCCAATCATATGTTTGGAACAATCATTGTCCAATATCCACTTAGTTTCCTAGAATAAGTAGGAGTTAAGATTAGTTATATTTTAGGTTTCAAGTTTTAATTTAAGTTTAATTTAATTTTAAATTTTAAGTTTCATTTAATTTTTAATTTTAAGTTTCGTTTAATTTTTAATTTTAAGTTTAATTAAATTTTAAGTTTTTAATTTAATTTTTTTAATAGTTTTTAAAATAGTTTTTTAAGATAATTTTTTAAATAGTTTTTTAAGATAATTTTTTAAATGATTTTTAAAATAGTTTTTAAAATAATTTTTAAAATAGTTTAATTTAATTTTAATTTTAATTTTAATTTAATTTAAATTAATTTAATTTGAATTTAATTTTAATTTAAATTTAATTTAATTTAATTTAAATTTTAATTTAATTTAATTTAATTTAATTTATTTTTAATTTAATTTAATTTTGATTTAATTTAAATTATTTTAAATTTTAATTTAATTTATTTTAATTTTGATTTAATTTTAATTTTATTTTTACTTTTAATTTAAATTTTTTAGTCATCTCACCCGATCTATGTTTTCAATCAAAGAGCCCTATAATTTTTGTGAGATGAGTTAAGTTCAATTTAATGGTTTGGTTTAACTTTGTATTAGATTCAAGTTTAGCTTTAAGTTCAATAAATAGGCATTCATTGGAAAAAATTTTGGGTTATGGTGAGTTACTTGGACATCATTAGAGTAACCATATCTTCGAGGTTTTCCAAATAGTCCTATCAACTGAACTTAGTACAAAACCTTTGTCTAACTAATTATGATTTGTAAGGGGTAACTTCAGTTAGTTTCACTCAGCCAAATGTACCAGGTCGATGTCATATCTTCCTAGACATGCATAGACTAAGCTTACCTAATCTATTATCATCCAAAACTTCACAAGTACCAATAGGTCAAGTTAAACTTTGTCCCTTTTTACTTTAATTCTAATTACCCTGCTGGGTAGGTTACTTTTGAAGGTGCCAACTAGTTTGGAGTATCCTCCTAAATTATTTATCAGAATGTTTAAGTTTTGATTTTGGGTTATGTCGATTACTTTTGTAATTATGGTAGACTGGATGACAATTTAGGTTTGAGTTAGTCTTGTAATTATTTCTATGGTTTGACTTTGATTTAGTTGATTTAATATTGATTTGGGTTATTTTATTTTACATAATGTATTTTATCTTTGGGCATATAGTATTGGTTAATTCCTACTTGTGTGGTTAGGCACGCTTTGGAACCAAAGCTTTAGTTTGTGTTTTATTTTGAGTTACATGTGACATAAATGATTTATTTGTTGAGCTGGACTTGTATCCAAGCCCAGATTTATTGTATACACCTTTTTGATTTTTTAGAATTAAATCTAAGTTTTTAGATTTAATTTTAAAGTTTTATAATAGCTCTTTAAGTTATTAATTTCAATTTTTAATATTGAGTTTTCCTCCTAAGCTTTACAACTTGATTTAGATTAGAGTTTTCAATTTGTTCCTTGAGACAATGATTTTCCTCAAGGAGCATTTTATTTTGATTTTCTTATTCAATTAATTTTCTATTTAAGCATGAAATGGCTTTAAAAAACTTTTTGCTTAAATTAAAGCATACCTCACCGGAACCATCGGAAACGAGTATGGACTCGTGGCTTGATTTGAGTTCGGACCTGTCTTTCGATTCGTCCTTCGATTCTGATTCAAGGGTCATCAACGCAAGGTAGCTTCGGTGCTTCTGCTCTTCGGCTTTCGATTCCTCTGAAGACGATTCGTCCCACATTGCTTTGAGTGTCTTCTTTTTGGTTGTCTTGGTTTTGTCGTTCTTTAGCTTTGGACACTCGTTCTTGTACTAACCCTTCTTGTTGCATGCGAAACAGGTCACACTCTTTGATTTGGTAGTGAAGTTGATCGTCTGCAAGTCATTTTTGCTGAAGTTCTTCTTTCTTTGGTGAACATTTTTCTTACCAGGTTCACCAGGTGTTCTTCGTCTTCCGAGTCTTGGTTAGACTCACCTTCAGATTTAGGCTTGGTTCTTGACTTTTCCTTAGAAGAACCTGTAAAAAGAGCAACACCTTCTCAGTTCTGGCGTTAATTTGTTCGTGTAGCTCAAGTTCACAAAATAGTTTATCTAACTTTAATTTTGAAAGATTCTTCGAAATTTTATAGGCATCCACGATGGATGCCCATAATGCATTCTGAGGAAATGTGTTTAAAGCATACCTTATTAGGTTGCGGTTCTCCATTTGGTGGTCGGTGGTGTGAAGCCCGTTGAATATGTCTTTTATCCCCGCGTGGAGTTGACTCGCCAATTCTCCTTCTTGCATTAATATTAAATAACTTATTTAAATAAAGATCTCGTTTGGTTACCTTTGCGTCGCTAGTTCGCTCGTGCAGTTCGATGAGCTTGTCCCACAGTTCCTTTGCATTTTCGTGTGGACCAATGCGGTTCAATTCCTCCTTCGTTAGTCTGCACTAGAGGGTGTTGAGAGCTTTGAAGTCTATTTGGACATTTTTCTTCATCTCTAGGTTCCAATGTTCCGGGTCAATTGGATTTCTAGAGTTGTCGACTGGAGCCCTGTAGTCTTTGGTGACGTTGAACCACTGGTTAAAGTCAGTCTTTATATAGACCTCCGTTTACTTTTTTCAGTACAAGAAGTCGTCACCGTTGAACAAGGGAGGACGGACGGTGCTGAATCCCTTGATTTGGGCCATAACTCTTGCACACAAAGAAACAAGGAAAAGGATCCCAAGACTTGGTCTTGGATTTAGCAGTGTGGGAAAAAAAAAAGAATTTAAGACTGAATTGGTGTTTCACTAGTTCAGTTTGAATTGCTACGAAAAAGAATTTTTCAAAGAGGTAACTATACCAATTTGGATTATGTCGAAAAACTTAAAATCGAAAAGAAAAGAAAAAAATCACCCCCCTTGCCTGATTGGTGGTTGCACCAAATTAGGGCGATACCTACTCTGATACCACTTGTTGGATCGTGACGTACATGAGAGGGGGTGAATCACGTGGTTTTTAAAAATGCTTCTTTTTCGATTTTTGAAAACATGAGTACGCAGAGGAAAGTAAGAAATAAAAGAGAAGAAACACGAGAAGAACACAAGTGATTTTTACTTGGTTCAGAGTTTTCGGCGACTCCTACTCCAAGGCTCAGGTCCCACGGACCTATCAATGAGCAATCCACTAAAAAATCTCTTCCGGTAACCTCGGAAGAGAGAATCGAGTACAAGAGAAGTTAGGTCAAATGCAACACATTGCGCTTGTCCTTTTATGATAATTAAGTATAAACACATATATTAATAATACTTTTTAGGAATTGGAATGAGGCACTTTGTGTTGATGTTTGTCTGCCGGGCGCGATCGAAACTCGTTGGAGCAATCGTCAGGCTTAGCAGTTTCACAGTAGAGTCGCAACAGGAACTGGAAGCAATCGGAAGCTTCAATGCACGTGTAGTAGCTCGTATATACTTGATGATGAAGTGTCTACTCGAGACTGGCTTATAAAAGGCTTGGAGGGTGCCTCCCATAAGCATGGAAGGCGTCTTCAATAAGGCAAACTCTATCCCGAGCAAACCGACACTTATCTACAACCGATTTCAAAAATTATCCTGCTGAGGGCGCCTTCCATAGCCATGGAAGGCACCTTCTATAAACAGTACCGAGGCGCCTTCCATAGTCATGGAAAGCGCCTTTGGGTATTGTTCACCCGAAGGCAATGTTGCTTTCTTGCCCTGCAAACATGTGTTAGTCAAAATAACCTGCAAGACAAGTGTTAGCACAAATATGAATAGTAATAATTAATTTCTGTTCTCCCATGACCAAAAATTAGTCAAAGCCTCAGTGTAGGGATCCAAAATAGACCTAAACTGGACCGACACCAACTGTGCCTCAACTGGGATGTGTCCTCACAGAGTCACTTTCCTCCGATGACTTACCTTTTGTCAGACATCCGGTCAACCCGTCGACCAGTCTAGACTTCATACCAACTATCCGGTCAGCCCATCGACCTAGCTGGACTTCGTGCTAGCTATCCGGTCGGCCCGTCGACCTAGTTGGACTTCATGCTAACTATTCGATCGGCTCGTTGACTTAGCTGGAATTCGTACCAACTATCCAATCAATCCGTTGACCTAGTTGGACTTCGTACCAGCTATCCGGTTAGCCCGTTGACTTAGCTGAATTTCTCCTGCACACTCAGTCAGATTGTTAGATCACAATAAACCTAACTTAACTTACTTTGTTATTCATCAAAACCTGATTAGACTGTTAGTGCTAACTACACCAGTAGTCTACAACTGTTAGCCGAGTCAAGTCCCTCCGAGAGCAAGGTCTGGTCCGGCGTTGGAAGGAACTCAGCCGGCCTATTATCATAGTGCATTAATGCCCAGTAGCTTAACATTCCTTTTTGACGTCTTGCATAACTATTGTCAGAGAATCAGTAGAATATTCCTCATGCAAGCTGTACATAGGAAGCTTCTACGCTGCAAAGCATAGGAATTGCAAGCTTGTCCCCCCCCCCCAAACGAAGGACCACCGCCACAAGCCTATTCCACCCACATGACTTAATTAAACTATGACTCTTGTGCACTTTTGCCAGTCTAAGCTCTTATATCAATTGTTAAGACCAAATGAATTAAGATATCTCTACAATATATAATATTGTCTACTTTGAGCCTAAATCCACATGATTTTGCGTTTAAACTCTACCTAAAATGTCTCATACTAATGGAGATATCTTTCCCTTATAAATCCATTATTTTCTCTATATGTTTTCAATATGGACTTTGTTTGTAACTTTGCAACCCAACATGAGTCTATTCTCGGAAGAGTGTCAGAATGTCATAATGATCAATTTTATTTTGATAATGTATCGAAATTCGTACAGAGGAAAAAAGTAACACTATATAAGGGGGTCTCCATCGATAAATGTAGGTACGCAAAACTTTACTTTCAAAGTTCATTTCTTCTTCATTATTGTTCATCTTCTCCACCATCGTTTGCTTGACTTAAGAATTAGAGTGCCTACATAAGGGACCCCTCTCTGGCCGGTGATTGATATTTTTTTACCTCTAACTCTTTTTTGTAGTACACAAGTCTTATAATGGTATCAGGTTATGATTTCTTGGAGTCCCCATACGATCAGCATCAACGCCACATAATCAATTTATCATCTTCCCTGATTCTAGACTGAATCAATAAGGAATGCAATCTAGTAAAATTGAAGGGGAGAAAAAAACAGATTAATTATGCATATTAATTGCTCTCGTAAATTAAACAAGGCCGTGTGTTTTTTCCCGTCTGCTGGTGTGCGTTGGCGTGGCGTGGCGTGGCGTGGCGTGCGTTGTCACATAGACAGTCATATCCGACTATCCGAGCGAGGCTAAACGTCCAGCAGACGGCAAGTCGCATCGTTTGAATACTTTATCAGAGTCAACGTAATTAATCACAATACGAATTGCAGCGGCTCTTAATTAGTTGGGAAACCAATCGGCCAATATCACCCCCCGCACACGTACATGCGCTCCACTTTTCCTCCTTTCCAACGCACTGCACGCATGATGCAGGCAGGCGCCGGCAGTGACATGGTTTCAGCGCCATGCATAGCGAACTTTGCGACAGGTACGACGTCGATTTAGCCATTAGTTACAATATCAGGCAAATAAAACAGAGTCTTCGGATGCCTGAGAGGAGTGGACAACTATAGATCACATGTATATTTTGACTCTTGATGGACGAGGAGGAGAAATATCTGGGGGTCGTTTTCAGAAGATTTTGGCTGCAGGCGAGGGAATTCCCTGAAATGGCAAAAGGAATAGCAACCGACGGCGACGGCGATGGCCACTGCCTTGGCAGAGGAGGAGGCGACGGAACGGAACGCCGTGACTATACTGTGGTGAGGATGGAGCAGCGACACGTGGAGTTGAAGTGACCGTCTTTCTGTCGAGGGGGAATTGAATCTTGAATCAATGGATGAGTATATGATTTGATTTGATGGTGGAAGGTGATGGCACAGTAGTAATAGCAGTCGTGGTGGTGATATATATTGAGGAGGAGGGGATGCGTAAGACGTCATGGTGATGTGTTTCGATGGCCGAGGATTGAGACGGAAAAGCTATTACACGTAGCGTGTGGGTCATGAATTACAGTGCCTGCGACTTGCTTGCAACGTCCATGCAGACAATGCATGGGTGAGAGATCGAGAAGATGACGAGGAAGGCAGAAGGTTGATTCGATCGGTGGATTGACGATCGACATACAGGTGTTGATGGAGCAACGTCGCAATCGGATTTAATGATCATTAAGACATCATCAGGTGTTCGATCAAACTACTTTCTAGTCTCTGCTCAGCCATGCATGCATTGACGTCTGGTAGCGTGTTCAGATACACAATTGGACAACATGCTTTACACCGAATGACCTCTGCAATTGGATGGTATTCCCAAAAACCAAACAAGGAATTAATACAAACACTTCATTAGTTGGAATTGAAATGTGTTTTAAGTAAAAGAAATGTGTATTCAGTAGCTTGGAAGCATTAGAAATTGAATCTCAAGCAGATGAGCAAAACAAAGAAGATCAAACAACATCATTTGCCTTTATAAGCCAAAGTTACAAGATGATCATCAGTAGTACTATACTGAGTCTGTTTCTCTGTTTTAATGATTTGCGAACCTTAATCTTTCTCCAACTCCACTTGGCACCCGGATAACTTATCCAATTCGGATACGCAAAAAAGGGCATTTCTTTGCTCTTGGTTTTTCCGTGATTCTTGTTCAATCTCTGGAGCAGTCCAAAAGACCCATGGTCCACCGACAGCTTTCCCCCCGCTGCACATGCATCTGGGGCACATTTGCATTACTTATTACGATAACAGATCAACTGAGCTGTGTGCATAATTTCGAGAGAGTGGAAGTCAATCGCGATGTTTATTATCTTTCATCATGTCGTTCCACAACCAAAATTGGCTCCAATCATTGAAGTTCAATCATGGAGCATCTTTGTTCAGCGTGCCTTCTTCTTTACTCCAATTAGCCAGACTTAGACCTAACTGCCGGAGACACAACACAACACCTAAAGAGCACACAGGGACCATTTCCTTCTTCCAGACACAAGCTACTTCATCTCTGCACATGGCTGCGAGAACAGAAAAGCACCTAATTCTTCCTCATGCACCATCTGCCTACTTTTTGTTCCTCCCTCTTCCCTGGATCATTGCCGCAATATATACTTTGCCATTCTATCAGTTTACAAGGATGAAAGAATCATTGCAGCTGACTTGCTCATTTTCCAAAGACTACTTTGAATTTTTCCAACTTCCTCCATATATTTATAATTGTGGACAGCTGATTCCTTTTATCACCAAATTAAACGGCGAGAGCAAAGGCCCAAGTAGCAAAGGATATAGCCATGTGGAATAAGGTTGCTAATTATTAGTGATTACAGCTTGATGCATGGATGAAAGATACTGGGTTTGTCAAATTTTGATGACTTTGAATTTTTCTTTTTCATTATTTATTGAGAAAATTAATATTTTTAATCTCTAGCACTTTGAAAAAACAGGGCCTCAACAAAGTTTGTTTTCACTCAAAAAGGGTATCTATATATCCACAAGGAAGCTAAGATAGATGTGAACATGGCTCTGGACTTGATTAAACTTATACGTAGCATGATTGAGCCCTCGCATAAAATGGTCCATGACCAGGAAAGCATTGCTACCTCCAAAATCCAGCATCTACATCAGCCGTTTATTTATCGTCTGCAGCTTCCAACCCGGCGTCCCCACTTGAGTCTTCCATCAGAATCGATTTCCAAAATTTATTTACTAAGGGTCCCACCGAACGCGTTCCCTGTCCGCTGTCCGCATCAAGCACTGTTGTCGTATCTAGCCGAACCGTTCACTGCTCGACCGGCCTCGTACGAGTTTAATAAGAGGAAGGAATGACGCCGGCCGACCGGATGATGATTTGGATTATTAATCTTCTTCAAAGGAATTAGTTAATCGCTTGCTTTGATTCACTCTCCTCCCCTTCGCCATGGTGGTGCGCCTCCGTCGCCAAATTCGCACCGAGTTACCTGCCATTTCCGCGTCTTCTTTGCCCAATTGATCTCTTCTCTCTTCGCCTTCGCAGCTCCGGCGCCTCGCAATGGAGCTGCTCCCGCTGCTTCTGCTGGTCATCCTCGCCGGATCTGGCGACCCTTCGTCGCCGGTCCGTGCGGCGGTGTCCGATCTGGCGGGGGACCGCTCGGCGCTGCTGGACTTCATGGCTCCGCTCCGCCACGAGCCGCGCCTCCAGTGGAGGGCCAACGCGTCGGCCTGCGACTGGGCGGGGGTCACCTGCGACTCCGGCCGCACTGCTGTGCTCGGCCTCCATCTTCCTGGCGTGGGACTCGTGGGCTCCATCGCCGACGGTACTCTCGGCCGTCTCTCCATGCTGCGGGTTCTTTCACTCAGGGCCAACCGGCTCTCG
Organism: Zingiber officinale; assembly: GCF_018446385.1. Lineage (NCBI taxonomy): Eukaryota > Viridiplantae > Streptophyta > Magnoliopsida > Zingiberales > Zingiberaceae > Zingiber > Zingiber officinale. The sequence goes on from NC_056001.1 coordinate 2,439,747, forward strand.
GGTCCCATCCCCGCCGACCTCGCAAGTCTTACCCAGCTCCGTGGCCTTTTCCTCCAAGGGAATATCTTCTCCGGCAGCATCCCGCCGGGCTTGTCCGGGCTGACGCTTCTCTTCCGGCTCGACCTCTCCAGCAACAATCTCACCGGTACGGTCCCGTTCGCAGTCAATAACCTCACCAGGCTCACGGGGCTCTTCCTCGAAAATAACCGCCTCTCTGGCAATCTTCCCAGTATCAGCATCGCCTCCCTCGACAACTTCAATGTCTCTCATAACGAGTTCAATGGCTCCATTCCCCCAAGCCTTCAGCGATTCCCGGCGGCTTCCTTCGAGGGCAATCTGGGCCTCTGTGGCGCCCCTTTGCTCCCGTGCAATCCCTTTTTTCCGTCTCCGGCACCTTCCCCCGAGGCCAACGAGGCTCCGACTCAGGGTTCGTCAAAGAGGCTCTCCACGGAAGCCATAGTCGCGATCGTCGTGTCTTCCATTACAGGATTGTTGTTGCTAATGTTGTTGCTGCTCGTTCTCTGCGTCGTTCTCCGGAGACGGAGGAAAAGGACCAGCCGCACGAAGGAAAAATCAGCGAAGGGGTTAGAATCAGCGACTGTGGCCGCGGCGGCGGGGAGATCTGGCGAGACAGGCATAACCTCGTCATCCAAAGATGAGATGAGCGGCAGCGGCGGTACGCTGGTGGAAGCGGCGGAGCGGAACAAACTGGTGTTTGTGAGGAGCGGCGCCGGGTACAGCTTCGACCTAGAGGACCTACTGCGGGCGTCCGCAGAGGTGCTCGGAAAGGGAAGCACGGGGACGTCCTACAAGGCGGTGCTGGAGGAGGGCGCCACTGTGGTGGTGAAGCGCCTCAAAGACGTGTCCGCTGCCAAGCCGGAATTCGAGTCGCATTTGCACACCCTCGGCCAGGTGGAGCACCCCAGCCTCCTCGCCCCGCGCGCCTACTACTACTCCAAGGACGAGAAGCTCCTCGTCCTCGACTACCTCCCGGCCGGCAGCCTCTCCTCCCTCCTCCACGGTCAGTACACCCACATGCGCCAGCTGTTTGTTTTTTTTCCCATTACACTTCACTTCCCTCTCAATCATTTTTTCCCTACCAAATTAGCACAGCCATTATTAAGTTCAAAGTTTAGAATCAATTTCCCTTCAGCCTTCCCCTTCCATCCCGACTGAATCGACGGTAATAATAAGTAAACGAGGCAGTGAATAATATCGAAGAATAGCAAGTGGTAGTGCCGTAATGAACAACTGCTGTCTGGGCTCGTAGAGACAACTGCGACGAGTCAGCACTCCTCCCTCAATCAAGGTACTGTTAGGACGAACCGTTGCCCGAGATTCCTCGCTCCTTGTCGGTCCGTGCTTAAACCCCAGTCCGTAAGTTGTCATAAAAGCGAGAGCATTCCATAAAATTAGGTTTTGATTTCCCCTTCAACAATGCTAATATGATTTAAAGAAGATTAGCAGTCTAGCTCATTGATGGGTCCGTCGGTGTCTGAAAACTGTTCTAGTGCCTGCAAAAAGGGTTTTAAAAAGGGGGGTTTCAACTTTGAAAGTGATGGTATCCAGCTGTTTTGTACTGTTATCAGTAGTTACCTGTCCTTCTTAGCAGACAATTTTCAATAGGCTTTACTGCGGTGGAGAACACTTGCATGTCGAGAAAATGGAAAAGGGATGAAAATTGTCTCATGAAAAAAAATTCAGAAGCGACAAGATTCATTCTCGTAGCATTTGATCTCTAGATCATGAAATGCATTGTGAATTGGGATAAAAAATAATAATTATGAACAGGGAATCGTGGAGCGGGTCGGACGCCGCTGAGCTGGGAGAGACGGATTCGGGTGGCGCTGGCGGCCGGCCGCGGCCTCTGTCACCTCCACACCTCGGCTCACCTCGTCCACGGCAACGTCAAAGCCTCTAACGTGCTCCTCCGGGCAGACGACGTCGACTCCGCCGTCCTCTCCGACTTCGCCCTCCACCCGATCTTCAACTCCGGCCCGCGCCACCGGCTGGCCGGCTATCGGGCGCCGGAGGTGCAGGAGACGCGGCGGCACACCTTTAAGTCCGACGTGTACAGCTTCGGCGTGCTCCTTTTGGAGCTCCTGACAGGGAAGGCGCCGAACCAGGCGTCGCTGGGCGAGGAGGGAATCGACCTGCCGCGGTGGGTGCAGTCGGTGGTGAGGGAGGAGTGGACGGCGGAGGTGTTCGACGTGGAGCTCATGCGCTACCCGGACACAGAGGAGGAGATGGTGCAACTCCTCCAAATCGCGATGGCCTGCGTCGCCAACGTGCCGGATGCGCGGCCAGATTTACCTGAGGTCGTCCGCTTGATCGAGCAGATCGTCAGCCGTACGGAGGGCGAGGAAGGCCTGACGACTTCCCCGGTTGAGGCAGCCAAGGGCGGCGGTGATGCTGGTGGAGGGATTGCGCCACCTGCCGCCGGCGCTACGCTCTGAAATTGTGCAATTTGTGATGAAGAAAGATGCGATTGTTAAATTTCCATTGTTTCATTTTGTCTGCCGCCTTCAACGATTGATCACATCAAAAACATGTTCTTTGTCCTAATCAATGCAATTCCATGGTTTGTGGAAAGGCAATCGGTTGTTAATCTAGTAGCAATAAATTTATTTTTTTAATGATTCATATAATCAAATGAATCATCCAGATTAATAAATCTTAAGGAAATAAAAAATGAGTAGTTATAAAGAATATTGAGATTCGGTCTTTCTTAATTCTCGTTCAATTTCTTACAAAACCACAAGAAAATACTAGATCTCCTGTGATGGGATCCTGTCCCACTTTGTTCGTGTTCCTGTCTCCCGTTCAATGATCAAATAGATAATGTCATATCTCAAGTATGCATGATCTAATATAATCTGTCTAATAATAGATAGGACATGGGGATACAAAAAATATGGGATAGAAAATTTCATCTCAGATCCCCTACTTATATATAATTAGATCCTCTGTTCCTAAAATCGTCTATCTCCGTGCCTTATTCATCGCCCTAGTCTATCGCTGGTAGTCAGAGGCCGTCGTCTCGATCAACACTATAACCCTAGGGAAGGTGAACCTAGGGAGGTTGTCATTGACACGATCGTTGTCGAAATCCGGTCGGATTTGAGCAGACTTTCCTCAACAGTCAATCTGAGTCCTTGCTTAGATTTGATCAGATTCCGACACCGATCGGATTTCGACACCGATGACAACTTGGGTTCATTTTCCCTAAAAATTATAGTACTAATTGGAGCGACAGCTAAATGCCACCGAGAAAAGACTGGGACGACGAATGAAACACAGAGAGAAAGAAAACAAAAAAGAGGATTTGAACTCATATATGGGGCTAGTGCGGCCCATTATAACGACAAATATTAGAAATATCACGATGCCGTCTGCGATCTCTTCATATTGGGCCGTTTCTTGCTCGCGCAGTTGGCACCTGGCGAACGGCGAACGGCGAACGGCGAACGGCGAACGGCGAACGGCGAACGGCGAACGGCGAAGGCGGACGGCGATAGCACTCTTCACTCAAGAAGTCGTCTTGATAGCAATCCGATAAAAAGAAGCCCTTCTTCTCCATCTTCGTCTCTCACTTCTCCGTACCCATTCTTTCTCCGACGACATTTTGAAGCATCGAGAAACCCTAGACTGAGAAACTGACGACAAAAAATTTCCACCACCTTTCATACTCCGCACGAGCCGCGCCGCGCCGACCCTTCTCCTCCCTCGCTCTTCTCTCTCGGGTCGGCTGCGTGGCTCCGCCTGCTTCCGCCACGCACCGCACCGTCCCACTCCTAGAGCCAGTGCCGCCGCCGCACGCAGGCATTGTCGTCGCCTTCTGTCCCTCCATCTCCGGCAACCCCCTTCCGCCCCTCTTTCCGGCAGCGGCCGAGCAAGAGTGAGTTCGGACCCCTTTTCACCGCAGCGAACCCCCTTAGCAGTTGTGAGAAGCCGTTGCTTCTAGCTCCTGTACCTATTCCTGCGTCCAAAACCTTGTTGCAGTCAGTATAAGGTGTACGCCCCATGATTGTTTAGTCTTTCTAACTATTTTTTTTCTTCTAATTATGGGTTTATGTTTACTAGATTGAATCTCGGAGCAATCAATACCGTTGATTGAGCAGCCATATCTTGGGAAGCAAGCTGGCCAATTGAGACAGATTCTTACTCCCTTTTTTGGGGGCGGGCAATCTCTCTGAGAGTTGCTCATTGTAGTCAATTGGAGTTTTTAACAGCCACTATATGTCTTTGTGCTCTTATTTTTGGGTCATCTTATGTTGCCCAGGGCATAAGGGGCATGATGGCGTGATATCTTTCTCACCATGCTTATTGCAGCAAGGTTCCAAACTCAGATGGTGGCAACTAACGAGGGTTGTGGTTTGCGCAAGACTTAATCCAGTTCCTTATGGCATGACCTGTTGACATCCATGCGCCACCTGTGCCTACGCTCTAAGGCAGTGTTTTCCACATTAACCCAATCCTTTTCTGCTAAGACTCCCATAGAAATATGTATGACGTGAGTAAATCTAAAGTAACAATGGTGTTTATGTTATTCATGGCTGCAACCAATTCTCCATGAGGTAAAAGATTATATGACTAGTTAGAAACAAAAATAAATAGGAATGTAGTTCCAATAAAGGGAACCTAAGTGCCATGTTTTTCTCCAATTCTGGTTTTTTTTCTCAAGTCTCGAATAAATTCAAGGATATATTTCAAGAAATTGGGAATACAAGCTAGGCATCCTTGTTCTGTGTTTGATTGGATTGAGTTTGGTGTTTGGATGTGTAGATGAGGTTGATGATACCAAGATGGACAATTTGTTGCAGTGACTATAAGTGAAAATTAGTGATATTGTAGGAATCATATTAGTTGACTATTTCCTTGGAATAAGTGAGTGAAACTATGATGGGCATCAGCAGTAATGTTTTGAAGATTTAAAAGATTGAGATGGATTGTTGATTGTACAATTTTATCTAAGATTTGTAGAATTCTAAGATGTTGATTGTGAGTCTTGGTGTGGAGAAGGTGCAATGGGTAAAGAGATCTTAGAATTTAATAGAAATTGATTTAGTATTATTGGTGTTATATACTGCTTCATAGTGACATTGGAGGAATAAGATCCATTTAATCTTTCCCTAAATAGTTGGGAGAAACATGGATTGTAGAATAGTGTATTTTTCTGATATTCTATTATGATATTTCCATGGTAGTAATTCATCTTTGATAACAATGTTCTGGTTACGGTAATGTTCTATTGCAGTCCTCTTCTCTGCAACAAAGGAACATTGGAGGTGCTTAAATCATCTATTTGTGGTCATCTTTCAATAAATAAGTTCCTAACAATTGAGACGGTAACTATATATTAATTTATTGCCTGATTTCATGCACATTCATTTGTTATGTATATATATTTGTATATTTTACTACTCTGACGGTTTTACTCATTTACTTAGAGAATGGCTGTGTCAACAGCACATTGTTCGCAACATAACACAATTGAATATGAGATGGCTATGGAAATGGAGTCTTAGTGAAGAATTATGAGGCAGGAGTTTGAAAATCTTGCACAAGGTAATCTTAAATTATGCCTAGCAACTGAATTTAGTTTTGTTATTACTAATCGCCGTGGCTGATTAGACTGTCCATTATTTATAGGAACAAGCTGATAAATTGAAGTGAAGACGAGATTCAAAGGCAGATGAAATGGCTATTAAACCTCTGTCTCTTATTCATATTTCCTAGTTTGGTTTTTGACTAGGTTGGGTTTTATCAGTATCGTGTGCTGTCCAAAAAGTTGAAGGACATGGCTGGAGCCTAAGAGCAAGGCACACTCAAATCAAGGAAACGATGCTATGCAGTAGAAAGATGGGAAACAAAAAAGTTAACAAGAGCCCAATAAACTAATTGTCTAATATGAAAGAGTAAGACTCTTATACACACGTCTATGGATGTGAGTGGGATTCAAAAGATTGTTAATGGTGACACTAACACTCGTTATACACACAGTCATTTCGACTTCTTGGTATTGATGTTAACATTTTATATTTTGTTGATGTATCTGCATGTCCTTATCTCTACCTAATGCCAAGTAATTAAACACTCAAACCCACTCGAATCTGTTCCTATTTCTTAGGCCTGACATATTAATTAGATTAGACTTGGACACACCCTACGTCTACACGTATATATATATTATGTTCCTGTCGCTATAGTAGTACAGCATCATGCAAGTTCCATCAAACAAGGACAACCATTGAGATTCAATTAAGTTAACTTGTTAGTAATTAATGGATTAACTCTTGGCAGATGTAACTCAGATTCTGAGTCTTGCAGAAAGATAATAATAAGGAAAAGAAAGGAGAATAAATTCCACCTCCTTAATAGCTCATCATCGACGCATGCATGCAGAACCATGCAGGCACGTTGACTTTAGTCATGCTTTTCCATTGGATATTGTTGTTTTCAGAATGATGCTGTATCTATTTGACTTGGACTTGAGTTGCTATATGATTACAGTATATCTTTGCGTATTCTTCACTACTCTTTTCTTTTCTTTTCTTTTTTTAATCTTCAAAGTTGAAGTGGAGAAATACTAATATCTTATAACTAATTAGGGAAGTTAAAAAATAACATTTTAAAAAAAAACATAGAGCTAAAATATAAAATTCAGAAAGGTTGCCAAGATGTTGACACACTTGTCCAAGTATTAAATCCTTAGTAGTGCACGTAAACCCCCTTTCTATCCTCCACCCTAAATGCTCGGGCCAATTGGCATGCCTAACCTGATTGAATCAGACCGCTTGAATTGATGCGGTCGACCAAACTGTTTGCACTGCTTATATTGATCACTTACAAGATCTATTGGACCATTTAGTCTGGCCAAATCAATTAGGGATGTAAATGAGTTAAGTCATCAAATTTTATGATGTTCAAACTTATTTAATAAGATAATCGAGTCAAATCAAGTAGAGTTTAAAATGAATTAAATTGTTAAAATGGTTACTCAAGCTTAATTTGATTTTTTTGATGAGTTTGAGTTGCATGTTTAGATGTTATCAAGCTCTTACGATTATTTGATTGTTTGAAATTTTTATATTTTTATAATTAATTATTGAGTTTGATAATATAATTTCTTTATTCATTTTAAAATATTTATTTATTTATTTATTTATTTATTATGTTGATAAAAGCTTATTGATGAAGCTATTCTCCAATTTTGTTGGTGATTGGTGAACAATCTCTTTTATGAATATCAATGGGCTGAATACATGTGTTTCAATATATTTATTTTGTTTAATTGATCACCGTTGTTGAAGCAGAAGAATTCAAGCTAGGAATCATATTTTTGTCCCAATGCAGTGATAGGACTGCTCGATCACGAAAGAATGCATATATCAGTGACGACCTCAAGGCACAATTGTCGGGCACTGCTCCCTCCAATTGATTAAACGCAATCAGTAGGTGACGAGATCATGATATACTTGATAGGAAAAAAAAACGAAAAGAAAAGAAAAAATAGCTAGCAATATGAACGGAATGGAATTGTTTGATGCAGCTGGTTCCAACTCCACTGTCTCACGAGCATCGATTCCAGGCCACTACATCGCCTCATTGGCTGAAAGGCGAGAGAGCTGCACGTACGGTGTGCGCAGAGATTCTCCAATCCGCCGCGGAAAAAAGCTTCCCTCCTTTTTATACTAATTATGGCACGAAAGAACAGCTCCAGAGCACGCACCACTGTGCTCAGATGCCCTTCTTAATCGCTTCGCCTGCATGCCTTCTCCTACTTATAAATAGAGGTCAATCCATCCCATCGTAGTTGCACCACCAGTTACTCATCAGCAATTCATCGCCATCAGAAATAATGTATCACGGAAGCAGTTCGTATTCTTCTGGTGAGCTTCTTAATTCTGTTCTATATATACAAGCGTTTCTATGGTTTCTGAACACGATTAAGTTTGGTCACTTACAGGTAGGACTGCGCCGAGGCGACCAGTCGAGTATGGCAGGACCTACGTGGTTAGGCCAAAGGGGAGGCACCAGGCCACCATTGTGTGGCTTCACGGTTTGGGCGACAATGGATTAAGGTCAGACTTAAATCTCTGTCCAAATCTTGTTCTGTTTGCCTCTCGAGAATTCTTCCGAGTGTTTCTTTTAATTGATTTCGCTGCTAAGCAACCGATTTAGATGGTTGTCGTTGTTGCAGGGAATATTAGCACTTTTTAACCTCTGTCTGTCTTGTCCATGGAAAATTCCCACGCTAGACAAAAGCAAGTGGGGGAAAAAGAACACACAGAGAGAGAAGCTAATATACCTAAATCTTGTCGTTCCAAATAAACGATTTGTTTGGGGGTTTGCTAGCTTAGTGACGAGCACAAAGAGAAACAGAACATGTTTTTGTCAGTGGACCAGAACAAGCAACTGTTTTTGTTTATTTCATTAGTGAAACCAAAGAGAATAAAGAATAAATTTATCTATATATATATAAGCACATTAGATATTCCTTAACATAGTTTATTCTATTAACATATTTTTTTTCTTGAGCAGTTGGTCCCAGCTTCTGGAGTCGCTTCCTCTGCCAAATGTAAGTGCAGTTACTAACTTCATCTTCGGCAATTGCATTTAGACATGCCACGAACGGATTTAACTTTGGAATTGTACTTGTCATGTAGATTAAGTGGATATGTCCAACTGCTCCTACCCGACCTATGGCCATGCTCGGTGGATTTCCCTGCACAGCATGTCTGAATTCTGGTTTATGAAGTAGTTCTGTTGTAGTATGTTATATAGACGTTTTTGGAGGAAATGGTTTAGACCATGTTTTCTTTTTGTGGTTTCTGATAGGGTTTGACGTTGTGGAAATCAAGGAGGATGGCCCTGATGATGTTGATGGACTGGATGCTTCAGCGGCACACATTGCAAATCTTCTGTCATCTGAGCCATCTGACGGTGCTTTATTTGTTTTTTACTCTTTTCTTTTCGTGTTTTTTTTTAAAAAAAATCTATGATATAAATTTAGCTGACTCTTTGCTTGGATTCATCCAGTGAAACTTGGGATTGGCGGGTTTAGTATGGGCGCTGCTACCGCCTTGCACTCAGCAGCTTGCTTTGCGTATGGCAAGTATGGAAATGGCAGCCCGTACCCCATAAACGTCAGTGTAATTGTCAGTCTCAGTGGCTGGCTTCCATGTTCCAGGTCTGTAAACTCTGTTTTATTCAGAATTGCAACGTCAGGAAAATCATTACGTTTCTGATATATATGAACCCAAAAATTAGGACTTTGAAAACGAAGGTTGAAAGTTCACAAGATGCTGCGAGGAGGGCTGCCTCCATGCCTCTCTTACTCTGCCATGGGAGAGGTACGGATCATGAGTTAATAAAAGAAGGAGAAGGGGATAAGATTTCCACACAAAATTTTGATGAAGCATAATTTCAAATTAGTGTTCGAAATGCAGGGGACGGAGTAGTACCTTACAAGCTTGGGGAAAGGTCTGCAGAGATTCTTAGGATCTCCGGGTTTAGAAATTTCATCTTCAAGACCTTTAATACGTATGCTTTATTATTTCCTCCATTAATATATCTGCAGTTTGAAAAATAAATTAATTGATTATTTAAAAATAAAACAAAAAACAAACTCACTCTGAGAGGTGGAATTTGTCAGGCTCGAACATTACACAGTACCTGAAGAAATGGATGATGTCTGCAAGTGGCTTACAGCGAGGCTACGGCTTGATGGACCTCGCACTTAAATAGGAGACATGGATTATAAGCAGACATCTTATTCTATGCAATGAATGGTTTTGTTATATTCTTAGCGAGTCTTGGAGCAGTTGCAGTTGAGTGTGTACAGTGTACCTCTTATCGGTAGATTCTTCTTTTTAATTTTGTTGGTTTGGCAGTGTTTAATGGATACGTGAGTTTGTGTACGTACATCTTTTGTTCACAAGTGAATTGTTCTATTATTTTTCTAAATATTAAGGGTGTGATGACTACCAAATCCCAAACTACATGCAGTTGGTTCTTCCATGCTATTACATTCTGTAAATTTCGTGGGAAAGGTACCAGACATTTGTAATATATGTGCCTACAGGTCGATGCACAATCAGAACATGTAAATCAGTAAACTAATAATTATTAAAGAACTATTACTTGCGATAAATTTTCAAAGTTCTATCAAGAGATTTTCAAATATCCTTTACTATAGGCTAGAATTATGGCACAATGTGTGTTTTGGGATAACAAGAGTAAAACAAAAAAGGAACAAAAACTCGAGCTATATTTATTTAGGCGGAGACAATATTGTCATACATATCATGATAAAATACAACTCAACATATCAATTAAGAAACTATAATTTCATCATCAGCTATCCGGCTTCAACATGAATATTAAATTTGCAAAGTGTGGAAATGATCTGTAAAATCCCAAGCAAATCTTACAGTGATGTTCCGCCTGACAAATGCAAAATGATTGAGAAAAATCCTGATTCATCTTTTTGAATTGCTTCCAATGTCAGACAACCAAACTGCCAATAGTATCCTCTTTGTTCCTCTTCAACGAGCCAAGAACATACAAACGCAAAATTCGATCTGCTACCATAAAGAGGATAGGTTGATTGTCAAAGAAAATTTTGTCAAAGCAACAAACTCAACAAGCGTGGCCACAAAGGAAATCCAAGAAAATTCTCTCAAACTTCACCATCTTGTGGTGTCTCAAACAAGTTGTTTGTGTTAATGTAATGGCTTGATGGATTCCCCTGGTTGTCAGATCTCAACAAGAAGTCAGAGATACTCTGGCTGTAGACCACAATAAAGGGTCATAGATTGGACATGTTGGCAGTTGCTCCAGACCATATGTAATCATCAATCAAACGTTGGTGTTGCGTCCATGCAAAGGTGCACCAACTTTCTTTGGTATTCTCCATAGAACTCACTAATTGCTTTGATATCCTCATCTACCAAATTCCTTAGAGGCAATTGAAAACTTTGTTTCTCGTCCACAGTTATCGATGTTTCAACATCAGTTTGACTATTTGGTGATGCTTGTGAATAGATCTCATGGCATGCAAGCAAGAACATTGCAGCTGTATCTGGTTGCCGAGCATCACGTAGAGCTGCAAAGGCCTCCACGAGAGCTCCAGCAGCAACATACAAAATCAGGGCTCTGTTATGGTGTTTAGAAAAATTTATCAACTTCACATATAAGTCAGTAAACTGATCAATATAATACACTCAAGATATTAAATTACCTCCAAATGTTATGTTCACTATGCAAAACATAACCAGCCCATCTTTGCAAGACCCTGACATAGGTAATAGTGGTTAAGTACATGCACAAAAGTAGATCTGCACAACAATAACATTCAAAAGAAAGGCATATTCATGCATTATTCTTGTGATACAAATGAGAATAGATTAATAGGATCTAGATGACGCCCTCAAAATAATTTGTGAGAAACATTTGTCAGGTGAAGATTAATGAAGGCTTTTGCTTCACACACCTTGAATAGTCAGATCCACGTAGATGAGTTGCGGCTAAAGTAGCAGCATCTGTCCAACATCCAGCATCTTGTAACTGTAGAATTTATAAACAGCATTAGACAAAGGGTTAAAGTCTAATTCTTGTGATGACCAAACACTTTCTTGATAAAAGCTACATATTACCATGTTGTGGCATATATGTCCTGAGCACTTGCTTTAATGCTAAACAATAGAGAATATGACACACCTCTTCTGTGTTATCATCGAGGATATAAAACATTGCAACATAATAGAGCAACTTAGTTCTAAGAGAACTTAACTTCAACTTAATCAAATATGTTTTAGACAAAATTCATTATCTTTGACTATGGCACATATAACTAACGGATGCCCTTGAACCAGTATATTGGCCCACTTTTGTTGAAGTATCAGACTAGCATGCAGAAAGCAAATAAGTAATATTCTTCTACTAATTTCTTATGATGATCAAAACAATTTTAACATTGCAATAGTTAGTTATATGTTGCAAAATCAATAGGAGATCCTGGATTAATGGAATTGCCATTTGTTGTTGTTTGTAGAAGTCATACCATAATTATGGGATTGACCTCTAGCTTAGGGATTCTTTCAATTTCTTATTATGGAACAATCAGAATGTACTTATCCTTGTATAGTGATAAATGTACATAGTGATTATTCCTATCATCCAATTCTTGGTTCATGCTACCATAGTCAGAAAACAACCTATCCGACATCAACAATAGCAATGGTTTATTCCTCATCTACCTCCATCACAATCACACCATCAACAAGACACCTACATAATACTCCACCTTGCTTATACTTAGATAACCATTCTTTGAAGATTACTCAACGTAGACTGGACAGGAGAAATTTTGAGAATGGTTTCAATCTACTCTTCTGGTAATCAAAGGCAAAGGGAAGCATGAATGACTATCTCTCTGGGATCTGTCCACTTCTATCGGTTGAAGCAATGTAGTGCCTAACCAGGAAGAAGAGACTTGCATTGTTACGGCATGGTTGATTAAGTGAATAGAGCCAAAGATGGCCACACCTACCTCTTCTACAAAACTGTGATCCAAGCAATCTTACTCCAGTCTTGAAAATATAGTCAAAGTGTTTCAAGATTTGGTCTGTGATCCATAAAATGCAACAAGGTATTCTTAGTGTGACTGAATACTACAATGCACAAATGAAATTGTCCTAGGAGAAGGATCTACTTATGATCCAAAGTGAGTGTCAGGAGCCTTTGACTTCCCTAAAGGACTCAATGCTGATCTCGATGAAGTGTGTGGTTGTTCATTCAAGACCAAGCCATTTCCATCTCTGGGACGTGTTTGCTGAAAGCAGCTATAATGTTAGTGTCAATCACAAATATAACCAAGCTATATTTTCCTTTCTCATATTGCTACACAGCGACCAAACTTGATTAAAGAAATTAATAAAATCGACCAAATTTGCCACAAGTTCATGTACTAACAAGGTATCTATTAAAAACCTACTGTTGAACAGGAGTCCACTTCTAATGTGTCAGCTTATATATATAAAGTAGAAGGGGACAACCTAGGGTATGATTTTCATTCTTTACCCAATCTCCTTGCCAAGTATTCATTCAAAAATTCTGTCATTTACTCTGCACAGTGTACCAGCGCAACTCCAATTTAATCGGGCCAATGTTCAGAACTCGACCAAACTGACACTCCAAGGATCAAAACCTTAGTGCTATTCTGATTAAAAGATTAGCAATGCAATTGAATACAAGTGAAACTAACCTGAGAACATGCTTCTTGATATCTTCCAACAGCACAGAGAAGATGGATTCCTGACAGTGAGTTATCTGTCCTTACCATATTTGCTGCAACAACCTAGAATTGACATTACATAAAAAAGCTTAGGAGTATTCTGAAACCTTCTTGTTTCATAGTTACATAGGCTAAATTAGATTATAAGATGCTGCTTATCAACCTTTACAGCAAGCTCATGCAAAGACCGTGACACAGCAGAAGACAATGCCACTGCTCGTAAAGCATTTGGATAAAACTGAGATCCCTCTGGTGGCGTCGAGAGTAGCAAAGCTACAGCTGCTTCCAAGTCTCCAACAGAGATAAGTCTGTATAAACAATATATTATATAATTGAGCGAGCAAGTTATAAGAAATAGATAAAATTGCAATTTATGTAGTAAGGTTGACTCTTTTTTCTTGTAGAAACAATGTTATCCACTGTTTGTGGCCAGTTGCGCATTTAAGTTAAAAGAATTCTACTATATTTTAGAAAATACAAAATCATGTTGTCTGATACAGTGGAGTTATAAAATGACTAGTAATACAACTAGTTAGAAATATTTCTCCATTCTCAACTACTAACAACTACAACCAGCCCTAATTTTTGCACCTGTCTATAGACAAATGTGATATACAATCATTGGGCATGGCCATGTTTTTGAGCTTCAGTCACCTACAGTGGTGATGGAAAGGGAGACCCAAACAAAACAAATGCACTGGTTATAGCAGTCCAAGTGTATAATCATTCAGGACAGAGCATTTTCAAACTTATATTCATTGCATGCAGTGAACTTTTTGTTAAAGGAGGATTGACCACTTTGCATGTCCAAACCTACCAACATTCTTAATTAGTTAAAATGAAGCACTATCATTTTCCAAATACATAAGCATGAATTTCCATCACCTCCAGCATCAGGGAAGTAAAACAATTGAAGTTCCAAAACCTTCAACAATACCAACAAATAGAAAGAATGAAAAAATGATGAACCTGGTAACACCGAACCTGAGCCCACCGGCCTGGCCCCATGGAAGAATGAAGTTATTAGAGGAAGAAGAGAAAGGAGAGAGAAGAAACAGAGGAAAAGAAAGAATTCCTCAAGAACAAAATGGCTTACACAAAGGCTACCAGGTGATTCTCAAAATCAAAAAAGGTTTCTCAAATCTAGTTCAATTCAGAAAAGGAACTGGAAATTCTTAATGTTCAATCAATCTATTTCTCATATCACAACTTAAAAAGAATCTGTTTTGTTGCAATTGCCTCTGATTTCAGAAAACCAGCATTCTCCTTTAAAGCAAATCACTGATGATCTAATTTTAGCATAATTTTAACCCCCTGTTTACTCTGAACAATGGAATGGAGAAGGAAAGCAATCCAAAGTGAAAAAAAAATCCCTAGGGAAAGGAAAGAGAAAAGAAAAAAAACTTTCCCTAAGAAATCAAAAAGGGCAAAAAAAAAACAAGAGAAAGACAAAGGAAGAAGAGAAAAAAAAAATACAACTGCAGTCACACGAGGTGCCGCAGCCGCACGAGTTTGCCTTTCGCAGGGCCGCCGTTTGCAGCTGTGTGAGGCCTGATTACGAGTTGGGAGAAATTCGAATGCTCAGTTGAGAGGGAGGAAGACGAGAAAATAATTAAAAATGATATGTTGATAGATTCATAAATTTGTCTGCTCGTTAGGTAAATTGTAGAAAGGAAAACAATGCATCTTTTTTTACGAAGTAAAAGTTTTCCACCGTGGATATTTTTTCATAATTTTTATTTCCGTCCTCCCAAGTAAACAGGTCCTAAGAGACTATCTCTAGTCCATAAAATGATGTTTTAAATTGGTCAGTCTGACACTAAAACAAGGAAATTCAGATTGACCAACTAAAACTCAACTAATAATCTGTCTTCTGTTGTTCACCGCAATAGTCAGGTCCCACCTCAAGAAAGATTTGATCCCATTTCCCAAACCCAAAACCCAAGCACAAAAACACCTTTTGACACTGGCTTAACGTATCACTAAAGGTCCAGCTGAGCTTTTGCATATTCACCAGAATAGCAGTTAACTCATGTAGGAGCGATGACTACTACACATAAGGACACCAAACATTTACAGACAACAATGTGGAACTAAGCAACAATTCAGAACTTACCTATCTCTCTTGGTTTCTGGCAATGGAACCCATGTGGCTTCCAGAATTCCAGCAATAACAATAATGACCTGGGACCACCTCAAGCAAGACCCAATGTCATATGAAATTACTGTGTCCCTTGAATAATGATATGCTAAATCTTAAAAAACAATCATAGGGGTCAAATCATATGAGGAACGTATTGATCCATTCTACAAGTGTTAAACTTTTGCTTTACTGAAACAAGATTCAGCTTTTAACCATCGACAAGTTGCCTTTGTGCCATAACTTTGACTAGGATATTGTGCAACTTCCGTCATAACTTTGACAGGGATATTGTGCAACTTCCTCTAGGCCATCCACAAAAGCAAGTTAAAATAAGAACTACCAAATTATCATACATTCACAGGAATCCTGGTGTGCAATTTGATGCACAACCATAGATATGAGAGATACATAATCTACTTACTCATGAACACGCTTTTGAATTGCCTCTTCTCCATCTAGTTTTGCATGCCAAGCAATTTGCTCATTTGCTTTTCCCCACAATTCCTCTTGGCTGAAAGCCATCATATTTAGCTGTCCATACTTCTGCATACACATATATTTGGAAAAGGAACAGAAGATTAAGCATGATATCATAGTATTTTTGCTATTTAAAAAGGTCTAACTGAAACGTCACTAAATATGCATATATATCTTCACATATCATTCAGTTACAATCTACTGGAACATTAAGTAGCAATAATGGAAATATCTGGACCTAAATAAGAAAGAAAATATGTTCTTCCACAATTAATAAGGTTTACCACTGCTTCTGATGTTATTGAGCCTGCAGACCTTTCACGTGATGCTATCCGATTAAGAAGAGCACTTTCAGCCTCAGAAATTGATGCAGGCTTGGAGCTATGCTGTGATTTATTTTCAGATCTTTCCAGCAAATGACTGAGGGCATGTGGTAGCTGTAACCAGAACAGCGCTTCCGAAAGTTCACCAAAAATAGCAGCAGCAAAGGCAAACCTTGCTGCAGAACCTTTGTTGACTAATGAAGCATATAACCCAACCCTTTCCTCATCAAGAATGCATCCTAAAAAAGGGGGTATAGAATATTATTTCCTATCTCTTGTATATCTAAATAAAATTATCAAGAACAATGATAACTACCCTCTCTTCGATATGGCTCTAGAACCTTAAGAAGTAATTCGGGCACAACAATATCACCCACAGAGGGAAGAGTTGACTCGATCATAAAGCTTCGCAGGTCACTTGGAGATGCTGGGACCAGATCAGGAATCTGATATGGAAGAATACCTGAGGTTGCATTGTTCAAAATGAACCAAGAAGGTTTCACGCCAAGCTGCAAGATTGTCCGTAATGCCTGTAGAGGTGGTGTAAGATGTCATCCTGAATAACTTCGGCACAATGTGCAATTACCTCATCGCAAAAAAGAAGACATGATATGATGATAATGAAGAATCTAGCATCAAAGTGGCCATTCAAGGACAATGGCCCACACAAAGTGGATAACTGCCCTAGGTTTAATTTCCTGTTTATTTGGTGAGAGATGGGAGTGTAAAGAGACTAGGAAAGTTAGGTTCCCTCTTATCTCTCTTAAGTAAACAGGGCCCGGGTGTTGGTAATCAGGCGCTGCTAAAATAATTAGTCAATTAATCAAATCTTCAAAAGGATTATCATGGATGGTAGCGTCCTTTCAGCATAGGTTATAAAGTAGTATTTTTCTTTGAATTAGCATATGACTTACCAGTGCATGTGCTGTTGGAAATAACATAGGTACGCACAAAGGTACTGGTCGAAATCTCTCATTTAACACTCTGGACTTTGTGATTGAACCAGTCTTTGTGTCACTTCTGAATGCACAAGAATGAGAAAAGCATTTCAATAATTAACTCTGCCAAAAAAGTACAAAAAATAAAACATCGACAAAAACATCCTATGAGCCAGGAGGTTTGAAGTCATGATATCATCATCTCTAATAATTGGGTATATAAAAAAAAAATTCCAAATTTCACACAACTAATGAAGGCCTTGTCATGAGACAAAACAACATGACACAAAGGATGATTTGTTTGTTAAAAAAAAAAAAGTGTGGTTAAAGAGGAACTGCTAAGTCTCAAGTAATTCTGCTCAGTACTGCTGCTCTGCTCTGTGTTTGACAGCACCAATACACAGTAGTACTGCATCTGTAATTGCATGTAATTTGCACATATGTGGTGAAATGATTGGCATTATATGACATCAATGCTACAGACCACATATTCGGCCATTCATTTGCCACATGAATGGCCGAATATGCGTCCCCAAGGGGTGTCCAGTTGGCTAGAGGGTGACAGATTTGCTACAATGGGATAGAAATCAATTCCCAACGGACGCATACCCTCGGGAAAAAAACTCCTCTCACCCCTAGCCACTTGCAAGTCGGCTATAAGTTGACCCCGTGATTTACCTCCTTTAACATAACAGGGAGACACGCAGTGAGGGACGCTTGGGCTAAGCGTAATCACCTTTTGCTACAATGGAAGGCCTAATATGCGCATTTACAAATTTGTGATTCTCATGAGCCCTCCATTAGACTAACAAGAAGCTGGTTACACTTACGGGTACATTTTGAGCCATTAGAAAACAAAACTACAAAAACTAGTGTAAAAGAGATGAGAATATAAGATAGGGGTAGGGTTAATATGTAAAGCCAATCTAAGAGTAATTAGATGTAGAAAAAAAAGAATGAGAAAATTTATTAAAATAATACAGACATGTTCATAGATAGCTTTTATGATTAGACAAATTAAAAGATTAGAGTTGAAATGGAAGTGGTAGGGAGAAACTAAAAACACTATTTACCTTATTCAAAAGAGATCTAAAAATTGAACCATTCTATGACCAGTTTAAAAAAAAATAGTCATGTCACACAAGTCGATTCTGACTGGGGCATGTGACTAAACGTGAGCCATTTAATCTATTTAGTTAAACTAGTCATGTGACATGACAAAAATTGTGTAAACCATTTAACTAAAAGAGTCATGGCACACGATATTTTTACAAAAACCTACTTGTTTCACACATCAATCATCTTAAATAAAGGCTTCACTATTATATACTAGTGCAGAATTCTCTAATTTGATCCACAGCTAAATTAGTTATTCATGAAAGGGATGCATGAGAGCTTTCTCAAAATTATTCAGCAAGAAAAGAATGGAATTGAAGTTGCAGAAAGAACCTACATATTAACCTCAATAAGGCGAAGACTACTGTCAGCTCCAGCTATGCATAAAACCAGTGGTTCATTTCTGTCTGTTCGCCTTGTCAGCCAATCAAGCTCCAAAACAAGCGTTCCAGGAGATTGAGGCTGTAAAAGGGCATTGGCCAATGGATCTGACGAGTCCTGTGATTTATAGGATTTAGTATAAAGCATAAACAAGAGCCTGATGCACTGAACCGACAACTATGGAAATTATGGTATTTATTGCACAGTCATATTAAGGTAATATTCTTAAGCATTTCACTATCATCTTCTTGAGATGAATGCCTATCCCTACAATGAGACATTGTTCTCTCTTCAAGATTCTTTTCTTATCTAAAAGAAAATGAAACATGCCCCTTCACTAAGAATTTGATGTTTGTTCAATAGATGTCAAGTGGATAGCAAACCTTCATGCAGTTGTTTGACGATTGATCTCTGTAGCTGATTTCACATCTTGACAAATGAAGGACAAGAATACAATAAATTTTGCAGATTCCATAATGCATTTGCACAAATTTGTTATGAATACAAATTTCATTTCTTCTTTCAATTAGGATGAAATGAGATCTTGTTACTAGGATGAATCTGGAAAAATGCACATTCAAAGACACCAGAGCCAATGCTATCCTATAATGAAAATAGTATTCTAACTTTTATTTCATTGTTATCAAAGATGAAAAGGAACGATATCTGTCCTGCTGATCTCAAATTCCATAATGTACCACTAGAATTGTCCCAGAAATATCAAAATCCCACTCCTAGTACTAAATTGAAGTGCATGCCCAATAGATGTGGTTGTCCAGTTAGAACCCACTAAAAATGTTTGTTAAGTCAGCTTGAAGCTATTCATAGTTTATACAAAGAGTCAGCGGATAAAATAGAAAATTGTAGATGGTGTCAAGCTATTCATGCTTCCTTAGCAAATTTCTCTTTGGCCCATGGATTTTTGTATGCATAGCTCAGCATTGTCCACCATGAACATCTTGCTATCTTTCATATAATTACCCTCTTTCCTGGTCTGATCATGAAGCTAATAACAATGGTTTTCAGAAAGTATAAGAATTTAGAGATAATGTGTGAACAACTATACGAGTAAGTAGATGTATTAGTATGTAGACAAAGTGACAGAATAAACAAAGTGAACCAAACTAGTTATTTAAATCCCAATCTAAGGGGATCTGTCTCATTAATGTCAGCCATGGTTTCAACTCTCATGTAGCATCCATACCAGCAAGCTTGGTACTGGTGGTTGCTACACATACATGGGCCCATTTGGCAAGATGGTATGCACTATAATTATGTCAGGTTGATATTTATAACTTACAACAATAACAACTACACCAAACAAACCTTATCCTACTAAGTGGGGTTGGCTATATGGATCCTTCTATTATTTTATTATTGCTAACCAAATCTTTTTTTTTTGTATGCCTCTTCTTCATTTGATGTGCATATTTATCATAATTTCACATTACCTGCCTAACTGAAATATTTATTGGTCTTCTAAGTACATTTCGTAGCACGGGTCTCCTAAAACTTTCCCTCAATTGGTGCAACCCCAACGTTCTCTCTAATATTTTGATTTCTTATCTTATCCATCCTTGTATATCTACACATCCATCTTAATATCCTCATCTTTGCAACTCTCATCTTTTGCTCATGTGCCCGAGTCAACTTCATATATCATAGCAGGTATAATTTTGATATTTACTAACTTAAATGCCTATAAATTTCATAATGGAACAGTGAAACATTTTTTTGCCCAATACAAAAAGGAACAACTTCCCAACTATAGCCTTCGATGCTTTACTAATTGGCACTGAAACAATGTTCTTGATGCTCTAGTGCACACCCATCCTGAGGGACTGTCATCTGGTTAGCTGCAAATCCAATCCAATTACTATTTGCAATGAAGTCCTCTAAATAATTACAAATACATGTACCTTAAAGAATTTATTTTATAAATATTTTAAATTGCCATAATTTATTTTAATTTAAAACAAATTACATAACATTATCTTAAATTACAGCCCATCCTGCCCAGATAACCTAGACAGCTCAATTCGGTTTGTTAGGAAGACTAGCTCAGCAAGGTTTATACATAATTTTCCATATAATTATTTTTAACTTAATATTCAATATTTTATAAATATTTTTATTGTTACTTGCAGATTGAAAATTGAAGTGTTGTCATTTGAGATGGCAAGTGGCACTAGCAATTTCAGAGCCCTAGTTGCAAAAGGATTTGAACTTCCAAATCAGTTGAAGATGACCCGTAATAAATCAGAGATCGAGTTCGAATTCAATTTTTCAGTTCAATCAGTTCAGTCTTGGTTTTTCTAGATTCTACATTTTCTGAACAGCACTACCAAGTATTTGAGGAGTATGATGTTCCCTAACCACAGTACATGTATGTATGTGAGTTCCTCAAGTGGAGGAAGAAGCATATATTGATCAATTTAACAAAGGTAATTTATTATGATGTTATTACAAAAGGTAATCTGCCCTCATATGATTTTACTCAGTCTTGGTCCCATAGCATTAACTTTTACTGAGCAAAAAACTTTTAAAAAAAAAACTGAAAACTCCTTTTTCTTGTAGATAAAGAAGCTAGGCAGGTTATTACTGAGGGGTGAGATCAGTTTTATAATGTTTTACAACTGAGGTCTGATATGGACCGGTAATGGATGAGCTTTGTTCCAATCAATTGAGGGAAAACTTTACAACCCCAGTTTCAATCAACATAAGAAAGCAGAACATAAATGATGAATAAGAATGGCAACTTTATTTTGACTTGGACATCAAATTTGCATATTTGCAATACATGAAGAATACATATCAGCATAAGTCCAGAGATAAGAAATTGTACCCAGGATACAAAATTAAGAGGATTCAAGACAATATATTAGCAAAAAAAAAGAGGAAATAAGATAGATGAATGAGGATGCTACACAATTGTGCTTTTTCAGACTAAATTATTCTTTGCTACAATGAGATTAGTTGCATTAAGTCGTTAGTCAATGAAGTTTAACCTCATTAAATGACTAACATGTCAATCTTTAAAGAAAACAAGATTCACTTTCATACTCACAAGATCAAATATTGAGAATGTATTGTCATAAAAGAGTACAGCAATACGCCCTCTGCTCCGATCTCCAGGAACAACAGGAGAAAACTTAATCCTTCTAATTCCTTCTCTGTGGGTGTTAAATGAAGAAGAAAGACCAGTAGTCACATCCCACCAGCGTATGTTACCTAATCGATCCCCCATAACCTGGAAGAAACAAAAGAAAGTCAAGGGTGCAGTTTATAGGAGTTTTCTGCAAAAGAACATACAAAAAGAAGGGAGGATCAGTATGTAAACAACAGAAATACCACATGCGGGAGACGATATGCCATAGCAGTGATTAGACCATCTGATGAAGCAAATGAGGTTGATGGCCACTTTGGTCTGGGAACATATTTGGCTTAGTATCATTTAGATTAACAAACCACAGATATCATAAAACATAGTAAAAGAAGCCAGGTTACAAGCAACCACAAAGAACACAGGCAGTACTAATTACAGGTTGATTGGTGACTTGAGCATACTTTACATCTATCTGCATCACCATGAGATCCAAATGCAAAATCTAAGTTATACCTCCAATTTTTTTTATTTCAAGGCAGTATTTTAATATGCTAACTTTGATGGAGGGGGGAGGGAAAGAGAAGGCATGTGGAAGGAGTACTGTGAGACGAACTCACTCTAGCGTCCAGCAGTGGAGATGAAGCATCAAAGCATCTCATTTTCTCTTCCCTTTCTCTTATCCTACACCCAAATCCTTTTTTCTTTCCGTCCAAGTACACAGAGCTTAAGGGAAAGCAAATTGAGATTGTATTGACACCTTCAAAGGTGACCAATAGATTTTTGCCCATGAAAATATCATATCCTCCTGCATCTTTCCTCAATTCCTATCTTCAAATCCAAATCTCTGTACTTCTGTACTTTTCTCTCTATTCTTTCCCTATTTAACCTACATTGAGCTCAATGATCATGAATATTTCAACATATGATCATAGAATAGATGCTAATTCACAATAGAAACATGCATATATTTCACTTGATTTTACCCTAGTTTACGCATGAGATGGGAATACTTCAAACATATGCTTTGAAACAGCAAAGTCATACCTAAAATCTCTAATCCTCCGGCCATGGACCTCAAACACACCAAGGGCACCATTCACTAAGGCAAATGCAAAACTCTCTGATGTGTCATCCACAGTAGAGTCTGAGTTTGCCACCTCTGCAAAAAAAATAAATGATCTTCCTTTAGGTGTAATTTCAGTCATAAATACAATAAGTTGTCTATCTAGAAAGGTTCAGAAAAACAAAACTTTTTCTTATAAAACATTCCCCTTACTAGCTTCAGTAGACGATGTATTTGCACTTGTATTTGGAGTAGATATCTGTTCTTTTGATGCCAAGGACTCCCGAGAAGGGCCACTCTGAATAGGGCGGGGTGCACTTGGTAATGTCCATTCCAACACAGTAAATGGAAGAGCTAATGATCTAAGCTACACAATCAATAAAAAGATAATAGTTCAAATATAAGAATAACAAGAACATGTTATGATGCTACAAGTGTATACTATTGCCCAAAGTAATGCCACAAGTGACAGTGGTAATAGATTAACATTGTAGTTTTTATGCAACTTGATTAGTAAGCCATTAAACAGAAGACCAATCCATATTAACCTGAAGATGAACTAAAACAGCAACATGCAATACCAGTACATAGAAATTGGGAAGCAAAATTATCCTTGTTCTTCCAGAAAAACAGTTTTGTATTATCCCTGTTACAATGACCTCATATTTTATGGAATAGATCACAATGATTGTTATGCCATGATTTTTTAGTTAAGCAAAACTATGTACAAGTCAAATTGGCTATTTGGAAAGAAATGAATCATCCGCCTAGCTAAAAGAAATCAACTATTCTCCCTCATATTTGGAAATCTTAGCTTCATCCTCAATTTGGAAGGTGGCCAGCCTGCTCTTCCTCTCCAAATCTATAAGACAACCAATCTGCTCCACCTCAACTTAGAAGGTAGTTCATTTGGGGAAAGGATAACTGTCATTGACTTGTTTTGAAAGAGATTTCTGAAAAAGAAGGGAAGCGATCCACTTCTCTCCTCCCTATACTTTCCTTCATATACCTTCCAATCTTCTCTCTATATCTACCTCCCACCCTTTTTTGAGCAGCCCCCTTGGTCATGTACGACAATGACCATCATGGTAGTCCAAGTAGCGTATGAGATACAAAAAATATATTTTACATATACTAGACGAAGTGTATTTATTCAATCAAAACAAATTTACAATCATATGTAAACAAATGATAACTAATATGTTACATAGGTTAAGTCCGACTCTTAAAGTAGATTTTGCAATTAACTTGATAATTTATTACCAATTAAAAAAGATGCATTGACATATAAAACTTTCTCAACAGTTTCAAACTTATAACAAAAAAGGAACTACCTATAAGCTAGTTGCTAACATGGAAATAATTGCAAGTGCCCCAGTGGCCACCATTGCACTACTTTTCAAATGGCTAGATACTTGCACCATGGTTAACGCTTGAACCGAATATACTCACCATAATGGGTGTCTTTGTCATAGCCCATACCTCAACTGGAGCATCCCGAAACAAAATGAGGAGATACCTAGAAAAGGTTATACACCAAAAGGTATCATCATTTTTATAGGGGAAAAAATAGATAAAGAACATGCACTCAAGAGAAAACATGGACTCATTGAACATTACAATCCAAGGAAGAATACATCCAATTGCTTTTATGGTAGGTGACAGGAAATATCCAATCCATAGTTCCCCTATAGAAGCAAGTTTCTGCAGTGGTATTCTGTGTGATGTGGCCAATCTTATGCCAGCCAGAGAGGACCATGTTAAATTCCTTGTACTCATTTGCTGGCACTATGCCAACTGGTCATGTCCAATAATGGACTTTAAATAACAGTTAGCAGTCAAGACAAGTATCAAAAGTAAAATCACTTATAGATACTGCGTTCCTTGAAATTTATTATTTCCTAAATGGGCAGGAAAAATATGAAGTATATAGATTTGAATTGTTAATTAATTTATTACTAAAACTAGAAAGTGTCTTGTTCGGTTCTGTTGTCTCTCACACAAGAAAAACTATCAAGAACTGATGCATATTGCGAGCTACAATTGATTACGTGGACCTACTTATGCCAAGAAATCCTGGAAGAGATCTCTGTTGGCATAACAGCTTGCTTATATGTTTGCAATATGAAAGAATTATATAATAGAAGCATATGTGATATGGAACTCATATAAGAAAACAAACTCATAAGATGAAACAAGAGCCTCATCTCCAACATTTAACTTCAGAAGCGTAAAGTATAAACATTTAAAGAGTTCATAATCATACATGGCATTGAGGTATTTGCCAAGGAAAATAGTAATAAAACTCATAAAACAACATACAGTAAAGTTGGATAAAGATTAACATAATTCCTTATGCAGGAAGGTACTTTGCCTGAAAAACTTTTTCAACAGAAACTTGGAACCAACAAATGTGAATCTGAGAACAAGATATACAAAAAACAAGTAACAAGTTTTCTTTGAATTATGATGCACTTTAACTTTTAGTTGGAAATGTCAGATGGTTTTATTTGTACCATTTAGATACTTAAATAAAGAATAGATATTTGCAAAATGATTATCCATGACAGAAGGAGCAACTGTTGATTGTTTTTGAAGACCAAACCAATGACAGACAAGATAACAAACTTGATAAAGTCAAGATCACAAAAATCTTCCCTATTTTCTGTTGAAAAAGTTATATATCTTATGAAAAGTTAAACAAATAAGAACACATACCATATATATAGATATAAAAGTAATATTATATATAGTATTTATAGTGCATGAAGAGAAACACTACTAAAGCCCAACCTTCCAGATGAAGAGGCTCTTAATGCTCTTATGGGGGCGCGCTCTGGCTTTTGAAGGAGCCTAAATGGGCGATTAAGCCCACTTCTTAGGCAAGTGACAACAAGTCTATTAGTGAAGCCTCCTCCTTTGTCATTTACCTAAATTCAACAAGAACCAAGGGATTAAATACAACTATTACATGCTCAATATCTACTCCAAATATACAACTACATAAGGTAAATTGTACAAATGAAAGTTTGCCAGTTCGATTACAACTACTAGGATTCCATAAAAATATGCATGTAGACGGCATGCTCTAAAGAAGAAAAAAACTTGATCTTCAAACTTTGATTACATATTAACATAAATAGCTGTTTTCATGGTAAAAAAAAACTTAAACATACATATTAGTTATCCAAGGCATATAATCAGTTCCAAAATCAGAAAAGATCAGAGAAATATGACAATAGCTTATAGAGACTAGGAGTTCCAGAAGATAGCATTTGATCTCTGCTGCATTTAGTGACCCATCTTTCAGAGTCATAGAACCACTGAATGAATACCATGATTTAACTCCAAACATGCCACTTAATAACTTGTCCTTTCTGAAGAAGGCTACAACTGATCTTATTCCAAGCTCATGATCATTGTCGTTCTATTTATCCTAACTATCTGGAATCAAGCACATGAATCTCATTTCTTCATTGAGTTTTATGTGAGGTTATATCACAACTAATATTGAAATCAATTAAATTATTTTTTATTTCAAGTTTTCTAGAATCTCCTTATATCCTTCATATTTTTCACTCTAATAGATTCAACTTGTTAAAGTATTGATTCTATTAATTGACTTCTCACATCCTCTCTACCTTTCTCCTCTCTTCTTTCATCCAATGGAACCGAAAGCAATTTCCCCAAGATACAACTAATTTATCCTGGTGACCGGTGGAAAACTTCCGTGGGGTCGGGCCCCCCAGGGCTAGTCAATGAGGCTATCTGGGTTTATTATTTTTTTTTAGTCTTTGTTACATTAACATTTCATAAATTCGGCTTTAGCTTTACTTAAAGCTTTTAGTTTCCAAATTTTAAGTTTACTTTATTTACACTCTCATCAATCAAAATGTTATCATCTGCAGTGCATGTGCATTCCATGTTCTTTCTAACCTATTTCCTATTAGCAACTTCTTTGTGAACATTCATGTTGTTTCTTGTGTTATTTACAAAGGAGCCTAGGGTAGCTGTTAAGTGCCACAGTATGTTGAGCATTGACAATAAACCAATGATATCTTGGTCAAAATTAATAGTTACCACAGGGTTCGAGTTCATTTACTATTGCAAATACAGAAGATATCAATTAAATACTGCACCTTCGGATCTATAACTGCAAATTCTAGTAAGTAAAAGACATCATTACCCCAATAAATGAAAACAATGTTAATTCTTGTTTTTAGGGTGGATTGCAATATTACTGCAAGCACTTTTGTGTCCAACAAGAAGGTGATGTAAAGAGTAGGATTGTATGGTGAATTTTCTCATATACCTGACCATATGAGAAGGAAACAAGCCTTGAATTTCCAAGCCATCGCAGTCCTCTGATAGGATTATTATGGACAGAAAAGCTCACTGCAACTGCACTAGCAGAAATATCAACAACATCAATAGTCCCACCTTGTGTCCCCAAAGCAATGAGTGGAACGGCTGGGGCAGGATTATTTCCTCCACCTTCAATGAAACAAATTTAAAATTAACGTTAAATAAAAGTGTCAGATGCATATCATGAACACGTTAATGGATCACAAAGAAATGGCAACTCCAAGATTACGAGCTAAAGTGGCTGTCAATGATGGGGATGGTACAGCTAGAGTGGTCAATGTTGAAGAAAGAAGATGGAGCTGACCCATCAAACTGATCTGCAAAGAAGATAAACCTAGTTATTAACATCGCTAGAAAACCAATAGCACAAAGAAAGCAGCAGCATTCAGTGGACAATTATTCATATTAAGAAAAAGCAGAAGTGACTTTGCAAATTCTTTGGAGCCATAAGTATGTGATGCATATCTAGGTGACAAGACAATAGCAAGTTCCAGACAAGAAATAAATTTTTTATGAATTTACTAAATAGGAGTGGTAATAATAACAGACTAAAAGGACAAGCAGACGACATCAACATGTCTTTATAATTGCTGAATCCATAAAAGCATTCAGTTTTATGGCATTAACTAGATTGATAAATGTCCAAGTATAATGGTTAGAAAGGCACAGAAGTGCAAATTCAGTTAGTCGCAATACCCATATGTTGACCACATTCTCTGTAAATATGTAACAGAGAAATTTTTTCAAAGAAAATATTTTGTTTTCACCTTTGAAAGAAAGATGGAATGCCTGAAACATTATTTTAGGGGTTAATAGCATTTGGATGGCATTCCAATGTGAAATCCTATTGTTTTAGTTCTTTCTGAAAGTTGTGGTTTATTCTTGAATGGTGCAATGTAGGATTTTTAGTCCTTACACATCAAGACAGGGTATAATAAACCGTGTCCTGTTAAAGATCTAGTATTATGTACCAAGAACCTAAAATATGTGGTGGCATTTTAAGATCTATTTGTAAGAGCAGACAAGAACTAAAATTTAAAATTTATACTTCCCCAAAACCCACTTGCTTAATTTTATAAAGCCTAGCCAGAATGTACCCTCTAAGGTGGGTTCACTTGTACACTAAGTATTAACTGAGGATGGACTAGGGAGATGATGTAATGAAGGATTTTTAGTCCTTACCAAGATAATAACTTGTGCCATTTTAAAGATGTATTATTATTAATCAGTGCCTAAATTTTTACATGTTAAGATCTATTTGTAAATCAGTTTCAGTGAGTCCAAATTAGGAACAACAACAAAAACCCAAAATTACATATTCCCAAAGTAAAAAATACACCTGCTTAACTTTTGGAACCTAGCTAGTTCAGTTCTAGGTATACCACAAATCTATACAAAGCCTAGAGGATGTACTAGAGAGACTACAAAATTGAAAAATTAGTGTAGTAGCCCAGATAGCCTGTTCTTTTTCAATGAACTTTTTAATATATGGCAAAACATCTCTTTAACCACAAAGATTAATTTAGTCAAGGATACTCAAATATCAGTGAGGAAAATTTCTATCCACAAAAGAATAATTATCTTTCATCATACTATTTAAAGCCTTTCTGAAATTATAATATTTTAAAATGTAAAACAACATCAAATTGTTCTTGAATAAGAACAAAAAAAATCAACAGAAACCTACTAGCTAAGAAAAGTGTTAAACCTAATAGAGCAAAAGGTAAAACAAAATTGCTATAATCCAAAACAATTTGATATTTATCAACCTTCATAGACACTGGTTCAGTGAGTTTCAGGGTTATAGATGGAGAATTGGTTCCATTGCCAGAAACTTGTTCTTTAGTAGAATCTGATACATCTACATAAATATTATCGTAGATCGAATTAGTGACTCAACAGCAGATCCAGCAACGTTAGAAGTTTCCAAAATAAAGAACATATATTGTGTATTTCTTACCCCTTTCAGAAGTAAGAAGCCAGTTCCAGATTTTCCCATCATCAGAAATCGAGATTAAACATGTCTTCAGAGCAGCATCAATTTCCTTATTTAAAATTTTAGAAAGGGTGTCATCTTCAGCAAGTGAGGCTTGTGAGTTTGATGGATCTTCGACAAGTGAAGTTTGTATGTCTGATGGATTGGTGAAGACACGGCCAATGTTTTGAACTGAAGATTCTGATTGGCGAAGAGTGAGTGCGAGAACGGCTGGAGTTGGGACAGATGTGCCAATGGAGGGCATTAATTCTTCCATTCCACAGAGTATATGCAATTGCTCTCCTCTGCACTCAAAAACTAAAATGAATGTTGATAACTGGAAACAAACTTGAATTTGACAGATATTGGCAGAAAAGATAACTGAGAAGGATGAGAAGGAAAAAAAATATATGTTTACTTGCTTCTAGTTGTATGCGTATCAGTCTCCAGATATCCATAACAGAGTCCAGAGTCGTAGCTTCATTGTTCTGAGTATGATTATCCGTAAAAAAAAATGGAAGGGTTGTAAATAAATCTGGTGCAATAGATTTTTGTTTTTTCTTTTCTTATTCATTTCCCCTTTATCCCACCAGCCCCAATTTACAGAAACATACACAGGCAAGGCAGCACAGAGCTCCCTAAACTTAATTGTCTATTGGATCTTTCAGCATGTATTAGGATCAAAAAGAGATTATGAAACGAAAAATAAAAGAAATACAAGGACAGAATCTAATTAAGATTTAGTTAGCATCAAATACCATAATACTTCGGAAAAACAATAATTGGCTACAAGAATTAAAAACTCATGTTGTGCCGAAATTTTGGTTTGAGACCAAAATAGTACAATTTTGGTGGTGTCATGCCAAAATTCGTCATGCTCTCAAGCATGCCAATATGCATTAAAATAACTTTTATCTATAATAATGCTTGTCTATTTAGCTCATTTACTACTAAATATAAGTTATTGCAATTAAAAGATCATTTAAATTAAAATTTCATAGCAATAAATTACAAATATTACAAACATCCCGACTATTGATTACACCTAGCTAACACCAAATTATGCATCTGATGTGAATATTGATTCTTTCAATATATTTTGGTTAACCATTGCGAGTTGGAATAGAAGTTGGACTTAAATTGACACCAATTGAATTGAAACTAGTGAAAATATAGGATATATATATACAGGTTCGTGCTTTTTGATATGGTGGGCTACTATATGATGCATCAAAACTATAATAGGAAGGATAAGAGTATGATGTGCCATAATCTGAATCAATCTCCCACATCATAGGTCGGATGAGGATAAACTTATTCTCTCATTATCTACATTGATTGAGTTGTGCTTGTACCATATGGCACTGCTTGTCATAGGTCAGACAAGTAACTTACCCTCTGTCACTTAGTTTCCTGTTTTAATAAATTACTTAAACAGTAAATTTCAGCCATGTAGCGGCACAGATGGAAATTTCAAACCTTGGTTGGCCACAAAAATCAAGCAGTTATCTACTAGGCAAGTACAAGATTCAAAGAGACATTAGAGAGACTTCAAGCAAATTCTACGATGAAGCAACAGAAACCAGTACATTCTAAGTGCAAGTTCATCCTCAAATGACCAGAAAGTGCAATTAGCATGATTTATGCAACCAGCTTACTAGAGTTTCTATAAATTTTGCATTCACCATTTCATTTCATTGGCTACAAAAATCAAACGCTTACCTATATGAGCCAAAAGAAGACAGTTCATTCTAGGTTCAAGATCATCATTAAAATGCTACAAAGAGTTTCTATAAATTTCTATTCACCTTTAAGTTTGCTCCTCCGCATTTTCATCCATAATTACTTATCAGCATTCATAGGAAGGTGTCTATCATACACAAATTCTTCATCATATACTCCCCATATTGCAAAATCGTCAAAGTGTTTTCCTAGTATGGATGAAATTCCAAAACTTAATCATAGAAAAAATCATAAACTTCTCCCATCTGATCAATCCTCCCTTGAGATACCCACCAATAATTCATATCCATTTTTTCATTTTTCAACGACGCTAAATTTCTTTTTTAGTATTTTCTCCTGACACAAACCTAATTTGCAAGGAAAGTTCAGGATGTAATTTCTCTTCGTGAGGTGATCTAGTTGTTCTGTAGACAAGATAATTGCTACTTGAATTCTTGAACGTGTAAGGGAAAATATAGGAAGAAGCTATAAATGAACATGAAAGCAAAGAAAATCAGAGAACACACTCTTTCCTCTTCCAGATACTGAGCTTCCCGTCAACATGTGCACAGTAAACCAGATCGCGATCTTGATCTGGCACCAAGTCCATAAACTTGCTGAATCCACGAGGCAGTGGAATGGCCGACAGTGTCGTCCCATAATTCAGGTCAAAAACAATAAGCTCCTTGGGGAAGGTCGCAAGGAGGATGGACTTCGATACGGGCGAGAAGCAAAGCCTTGCAAAGAAAAGAGGGAAGAGGGCGTGAGCTGGAGACAATGAAGAAGCAGATCCAGAGGAGTCCTTCTCGAGCTTTTGCAGATCGGAGGATGAATCAGAAATCCCAGTGATCCGATGATCTTGCATAGAGACGGAACCACCGTCCCCGCCACTCAAGGCAATGGCCGAGAGAAGGAAGCCCCGGAGGCCAAGGGTGCAGAAGTGCCTTGCGTCAAAGGGATCGCGGCGAATGCAGGAGAAATACTCAGGAGAGGCATCGTACTTCCACAGACAGCGGCCGGTGACGGTGTCCCAAAGGACGAGAAGCGACGGACCATGGATCGCGGCCAGAAGCCAGGAGTCGGAGCGGACCCAGCAAAGATCCTGGATTCCCATCCGGCCGGAGGAAGAGGAAGACGATGCCTCGAGGTCGAGCCAGAGTAGGACCTGGCGGGATCGGAGGTCCCATATGGCGATGCGGCCCTGTCGATCGCCAGCGGCTAGGCGGAGGTGGGAGGTGAAAGGGTCTTCGTGAGAGGATAGGTCGCGGAGGAGAGGCTGGGGGGTCCATCGAACGGAGGTGACGAATGGGGCGAGGGAGGCGTGGGCGGAGGCGGAGGCGGCGGCAGAGGGAGGCATAGGCAGAATGCAGACGAGCTGCATGGATCGAGGGTCTGCGACGACGACGCAGCTTCCGGCACCGTAGGCGAGGAGGCCGAAATTGCTGCAGTCGGCGGCGCCGCCGTTGCTGCGGCTGGGCGGGCCTGGTAGTAAGCAATCCCAGGCGTCGTGTGATCGCGCTCCCCTCGGCGACCTGGACGCCATCTTCGTCACCCTTTTCCGACCGCTGACGGCTCTTCCTCTCTCTCTATCTCTCTCTCCCTCTTTTTAATAATCACACCAGGAAGAGAACGTGGTAATACTAATGAACGACTCGATGCTCAACTTGCAACGCTATTTCGCCTCAAGGGAAACTTGTAAAACTAAACGGGATAAAGTCAATCAAATAAACACGAGTTCAGGTACCTAATCCCTAATTCATTTTATATTCCGTATTAACTCGTCATTTCATATTTGATTGGACAGAAATAAATAAAATAATTAATTTCACTCATTTATTTTAAAAGATACAATAAATTTTATAAAAAATGATGAAATATTTAAATTTTGAATATAGATTAAAAAATATAATTCGGTGATATAAGTATTTCTATAATATTTTAGTTTAAGGTTTAAATTAATTGATTTAACTTGATTATTAGACATATTAGTTATTTTTAAACCAAGACCCATTGGGTTTTAATTGCTACTGTGAGCTGAGTTCAAGGTAAAGAGAGACACAGTCACTCGCATTGTGTCATATTGAAATATTTAAATTTTGAATATAGATTAAAAAATATAATTCGGTGATATAAGTATTTCTATAATATTTTAGTTTAAGGTTTAAATTAATTGATTTAACTTGATTATTAGACATATTGGTTATTTTTAAACCAAGACCCATTGGGTTTTAATTGCTACTGTGAGCTGAGTTCAAGGCAAAGAGAGACACAGTCACTCGCATTGTGTCATATTGTCATGCAAACAAATGCAGAGTAAGTTTGGCGAGTGATGTGCTTTTGACCTGATATCGTAATTCGTAAAGATATCTAAGGCCTCTTATCAATGAGCCCGGATCCTCTTGATCGTTTTCTACGATTCAGGAAATGATCCCTAGACATATATTAGTGGAGATGAATAATCATCACCTATTAAGCGGGGGTCATGTATTCCACCAATGGATGCTTAGGGACCGTCCCTTGGACCGCAAAAAGCGGTCCAGAAGATCTGCCCCTCCTCATCAATACATCTGGTATTATAGGAGATCTCACAAGATCTCGAGATGTCTTCCCTAGTATTCCATGGGTCACATCAATCCATTGAGCAGTTGAATACCTACAAGTTAGAATGAAAGTAAGTCAGAGTCTCTGAGCGATAAGATGGATCTGAGTTGAATTGAATATTTGATCGAAGAGCTGAGGAAAGCACATGCCAAGAGGTGACGGTAATAACTCGAAGGCTGAAACATAAAGGCAGCTCGAAAGTTGTAATATAGCAGTAACTCGAAGGTCGGAACACGGCAACGACTAGGGCTCCATGAACTGGATTGACCGCGGAGGCGGAGTACAATAGAAGTGCACAATAATGAGGTCTCAAAGGCCCGATCGGTGATGGAGGCTTGGACATTGGATTAGCGATGGAGGCGCACGACAATGAGGGATGTGTGCCGCATCAATGTCGGAAGCATACAGCAATGGTGACTCGGAGGTCGACTCGGCATGGAGCACCACAAGGGGCATATGACAATGTCAGTCGCAGAGGGCTAGATTGATGGTTGTAGCAGAGCCAGAGGGCATGGGCCTCGATCGGTGATGGCGGCTTGAGAAGGGACAATAGTAGGCAGGAGGCGACTTGCTGGCATCTGCTCGCAAGAGGGAGACACAACCGGCGACGATTTGTCGCTGTCATTGGTGCCAGTGTAGTGGCATCATCGTAGAAAAAAAGAGAGAGAGGCATGGGCGGCAACTACCCGTGGAGGAAGTGCATGCTTGCCGATGAGAGGCAATGGAGGTTGGCAACGGCGGCTCTCGCGGCATGAGAAAGGGAAAAGGAGTCCCCTACGACAGCATGAGAAGAGAGGGAGAAAAAGAAGGCCCTTGGAGGAGGTTACGGCATGCATTCGACAAAAGGAGGTGACAGTTAGTCAGCGGTGTGAGCAGAAGGGGCATGCCTTCTCCAACGGCGCATGAGGAAGGAAAGGAGAAGATGAAGAAAAGGTGGGGCCTCCCTTGTTCGTCAAATTCAAGTCCTAAAAATGGAGAGAGAGAGGACAAAAATATCACCATCAACGTGGCTAAAATCTCACCCTCCACTTGGCTACATTTTCACCCCATATCACAGGTCTCTCCTTCAAGTCTAGTTGAAAGAGGCGTGAGTCCGACTCACTAGATCATGCTATTGTGGTGGGATGGGTGAAAGAATCATCGAGTTTGTCGTAAGGCTAATCGTCATCTAACTAAGGAGTCGGAGGGAGCGAAGCCCGTAGTGATGCTGAGCGAGCAACTATGTCGATGCC
The DNA here is from genome assembly GCF_018446385.1 of Zingiber officinale. Classification (NCBI taxonomy): domain Eukaryota; kingdom Viridiplantae; phylum Streptophyta; class Magnoliopsida; order Zingiberales; family Zingiberaceae; genus Zingiber; species Zingiber officinale. Next base: position 2,474,489 of record NC_056001.1, read on the forward strand.
AAGTGAATAGCTTCAATGATACCGAGTGAGCAGCTGTAGTGATGCCAAGCAAGCTATGGTAGCAATGTCGAGCGGATGACTGTGTCAATGTCGAGCGGGTGGGTAGAAGGATGTCGAACAGGCAGCAGAACGGATGTCGAATGGGTGGCTATTATGGTCGTGCTGAGCGGGCAACGCAGTGGCCATGCTAAACGAGCAACTACGGTGGTTATGTCGAGTGGGATGCTGCGATGGTCGTGTCGAGCGGGTGGTTATGGTGGTTGTGTTAAGAAAGTGATTGTAGTGGTCACTGTGTCAATTGACTGAGGATCTGACTCAATCCCTCAACTCTCGATTATCCACGGAGTCGGGGAGAGAATATAATAGAAAAATCAATCTGTTGAACGACTGAGGATCTGACTAGATCCTTCAACTCTCGAATACCCGTGAAATCGAGGAGAGAATTTAATAGAAAACTAATCTGCTGATCGGTTAAAAATCTGACTCGATCCCTTGACTCCCTAATACCCGTGGAATCTTGAAAAGACTAATAGAAAACCAATCTGTCGATTGACTAAGAATCTGATTCAATCCCTCAACTTCCGAATTCCCACGGAGTCAAGAAGAGAATATAACATAATAAGAATCTAGCGTTTGTGCCGCATGAGGATCTGGAGAATAAGGATCTTGCTAGGACTAAGATCCATGAGCTTCTAGTGCAACGGTCGAACGAGAACGATGCCTAAGAAACTCTAATTTCTTGCTCTTACACTGTAGCAGTGTTTTGTTTATCGAAATCCACTAGGGTCATGGTGATAGCAGTTAATTTTTCAATGTCATCCATCTTCACGTTGTTGATCAGGTGTAAAAGTTTCCACAGACAGTATAAAATTTGATCTCATCTGGAAGCGGCAAAAGATGGACTACCGATGAGATGACTTGGAAGTTGACTAAAAGAAAACTTCAAACTATGAATGCCTGCGAACACAAGTAGAAAGAAAAAGGGGAAAAAGGTCGTTAGTAAGCAGGCTAGGGAAGTCTTGCATGGCTATTCCAATGATCAATTCAATATCCGGGGAGGAAGAAGAACAATAGAAGGAGAAGTAAATTCATAGACTCGTATACTTGCTGTTAGTACCTCAAGATAGTTTTGATGTGATCAACCAAGTTTAAGTTAGGTCATATTGATTTTTAACCCCTATGTCTAAGTGTGCAGGAACTTAAGAGCACAGGAAGTCGAGCGAAAGACGCAGCTAGCGAGAAGGACGACATGAGAGAGAGCCGACGGGCTTGGTGCGTTTGCGGAGAGCCAACGGGCTTGGTGCGTCTGCGGGATGAGATGCTGCGGAAGAATACGCGGGCGGACGAGAATGAGGCGCGCGACATTTCCGAGGGACGAGAAGCCGGAGCATAATATTGCTCGAAGGCCGAAAAATGAGTTTAGGTGAGCCCTATTTTAGATAACCAAAATTACCCAAGCAAACGGAGCCGAAACTAGAGCGGAAGACCCAGACCCAAGCGAACGGAAATAGAGCAAGAACCCGGACTAAACAGTTAACATGCTTGTAACTTAGGTTCGAGCGTTTGGACTGAGTCCAGGCCCCCGGACCAAGAATTTTATCCGGATCATGTCAAACGTGATCCGTTGCAAAAGGGGATAAAGTTTTATCTCCTTGGAGGCACCTGCAACCCTTCCAGGTGCCCCGACCAGAGCTATAAATACAACCATGATCCAAATGGTTTAGAACAACACTCGTAAACACTTCTAGTGTATTCTAATGCTTGTTTATGAGTCATCAACGCTGCAAGAGGTTTCTCCGCCTGAAGGAGACTTTGATAATGAGCTTCAACTTCCTTGGATTAACAATCTCCTCGATTGTAACCAAGTAAATCTTATTGTGCCTCTTCTTTCTAGTTTCTTATTTATTTTATGCAAGTGTTAGTTTAATTAAGTTGTAACGTTCGAGGAAAGTTCGTGTTATTTTTGCAAGGATATTCACCCCTCTCTAGCCAGCGGCCAAAGTCTACACTTGCACTAGCAGAGAGGGACCCCTTTTATAATACCTTTGTGATCTTCGCATTTAATGAGGCATTACATCACTGCTAGATGGCCTGTAAAATCGTATGCTTACACTGTATCTAGCAATCCAATCGTAGGTATGGGAGGAGTATTCTGTATCTATGCAAAGATATAATCTCTCTAATTCTCTTACAAATCCACGTGTTGTATTAATGGCGAAATGAGCTAAAGCTCCAGAAAGCCTATTGGGTCGCTAGCCATTTGACTTATCGATAAGAAGATGAGCCAAGAACAGGGAGTCCAATCTCTCATGAGGGGTGATTGGGTCATGAGAGAATCTCAATGGAGAACTGAGCCCCTAGGAAGTCTGGTTAGAGATGTCTGAATAGCAGGTGATGGGGAGTAGAGTCTCATAAATGGCTGAGCAGGGAGCTAGGCCTTAATAGTATACGAGTAGGGAGTTGGGCCCCTAGAAAGTCCAATCAAAGATATTTGATCGACATGGGATGGGAAGTAGGGGTGTAAATGAACCAAGCAGCTCGTGAGCTATTTGAAGCTCGATTCAATAAAAATTCATTTAAGCTCGTTTAATGAGGCTCGTTAAGATAAACAAACCAAGATCAAACTTCACAATACTCAGCTCGCTAGTTCGTGAATAAACTTTTAAATAAAAAAATAATAGTTTTGATATTGAATTTATAGATTTTACACATTACTTATGAAAAATATAGACATATATATTAAATTTATTTATTAGAATAAAATTATAAATTTTAATAAGAATATTATAATTTTTTCTAAATATATAACTTAGTTTTTAATGATTATTTAAATTTATAATTTATATTTATTAAGCTCGTTTAGACTCTATAAAAGCTCGCGAACCATGAATATATTCGTTAAATAAAGCTCGAGTTCGGCTCAATTATAAACGAGTTAAACTCAAACATTCAAGAGTTCAGCTCGGTTCGGCTCGATTACACCCCTAATAGGAAGTAGAGCTCCATTAGTCTCTGACTGAGAAGCTAGGCCCCTGAGACGTCCGATCAGAGGTATATGATCGGCATGAGATGGGGATCAGAACCCCATAACCTTGAGAAGTCTAATCAGAACTATTCGACGACATGGGATGGGGAGCAGAGCCCCGATAGTATCTAAATGGGGAATTGGCCCTAAGACGTTTGATCGGAGGTATCTGATCAACATGGGATGGAGAGTAGAACCTAGATAGTATCTAAGCGAGGAGTCGGGCCTCCTGGGTGTCCGATCGATCTTGGTAGATCGGCGTGAGGAGATTTCAAGTTACTCGGGTTTGACCTACGTACCTTGAAGTTTGACTGCCATCTACTCCAATAATCCAATCTGTTAACCTTCGAATCTCACTTGGGGATCTTCATTATCAGCTATATTAGGAATGCACGCATTCATTATCTACTTCTCTACAATCCTCCGTCAAGTGAGCTAGTGATTGATGGCGAGGTGGTGGTGCATCTTTCTGATGGCAGTAGTTCTTGCTTTGTTTATGGCGTTGAATCTAGGAGGGTTCCTGAGAAAACAAGCATCGACGCGAGCGAGAACTCGACTACCGATCCAATGTCCGGCATTGGAGACAAGAAGAACTTAATTGTCTTTGGGGAGTCAGTGGTTGGGTTGGCATTGGCGGCGTCGCGGGAGTCATGTCGTTCTATAAAGGAATTGCCACTACAAGAAAATTGAGATTCTACAACACTTAAAAGACAAAGCTCTTTTTAAAAAACGTTATTTTTTTTACAATGCTTTTAGTGAAAAGCGTTATCTATCTCTTTATTTTATTATTACTAGGCAACGTTTTTTTTAAAAATCGTTGTCTATTACTAATTTTTGTAAGTCAAAGGCATGTTTTTTGAAAAGCGTTGTCTATTAGTATTTTTTTAGTGTACACGATAATGATTTTAAAAAGTGTTGTCTGTTATCAAGTTCTCATCTAAATTTGAGATGAAATGAACCGTTAGATCAAGTAAAGAGTAGAAAAATCTTAGTTTCACTCGGCACCCAACTATCTCCCTAATACCTCTCGATCGAATCCCTCTCATGCATCTTCGATCTCCTCCCGAATCCCTCTCACACATCTTCGATCTCCTCCCGAATCCCTCTCACGTGAACCTCATCTCACGCCCTCTCCATCCAACTCCTCATCTCATGCCCAACCACATACCAAAGACATGCTCTTCGATTCCGCGCTTGCGGGGTCGGAGAGTGAAGGGTTTAAGCAGGACATGCGGGATTTGACGGAGTTGCACTCGAAGCTGAACCATATGGCGGAGGAATTCGTACCTTCGTCCCTTAATGGGATGGCAAGCGGGTCCGTTGCTACTGGGGGATCGGAGTGTTTGTTGGGAATCAGTTTGTGGTGAGTGATGGGATGGCCAATGGCGTCTGTGTTGGGAATAGTGGGAAATGGGTAAGGGTTCCTTCTTTTGTTTGGATTCCTTTCTTTGATTGCCTTATGCGTTTGGGTGGTTCATGCCAAGAAGAAGAATGGATATGACCAAGAGAAACATCGAATGAATAGCCGAACGAGTTTGACGCTGCGAGAGGAAATGATTAGGAGGACTGTGTATGTATCCAAAATTGATCATCAGGAATTAGAGATTTTCCATAACCTGAAAATAATTTGTATGTGTTTGTGTTTTTTACTTGCTTAGAAACGTTTCTACTATCTGAGTATGTTATTAGATTTTAATTCCACTGAGTTGTAACTGTCACTGTAAATTATTGCATTGTCTTTTTATGTTTCCACTGTCCTTATAATGGATGTTGAAACTATGACTTGTTTTTTATTGTGTGATAATAGCATGTTGAAACTATATCTAAGAAATTCCAAAATGCTAAAATCTGGAAGTGTGTGTGCATATATGTGATCTATAACCATACTTTTTGATTGAGAGCTGAGAATGTTGTTACGTTGTTTGAGTAGTATATTTTAGGCAATCATTAAAATTTATTAATCTTTTAGGAAAGCAAGATAAACTTGAACTATGTTTAACATCTAAATTCAACAATTCTTGAGCACTGGTCTAGAACCTTTCCTAACTTCAAAGAGAGAAGGGGTTTTCTAGGTAGTTTTGCCTTTTTATGGTAGTGATGAATTTTGAGATGCTAAAGGATATAATATTATTTTTTGTTGGAGATTTATTTAATTAAAAATACTTTTTTTCATCAAACTTTTATTTTTTCCTCATGGATTATATATATAGTTGCCTGATCTATCTAATTATTTTTCGACATAAAATAAATTATATTTAAATCTTTTCAAGTTAAACAATTTGCTGTTAATTGTGGAAATTTACAAAGAACTATGAGCACTTGAATACCAATTTTTAATAGTAAAAAATGTGATATTTTTCTTCTTTTCTCTTGTAATTATGTTGTTTCTATTACTCAAGTAAGTTAGTTGTTCATACTATATTATGATTTGGGAGTTGGAGCATAGGAAGTGTAATGTTTGGTGCTAGCTGACAAACACAAGTGGCAGAGGCAACTGTAGGTAATGGAGTATGATTGTGCATAGTAATTACATGGAAATGATATAGGAGTATGAAAATTTAGGTGCTATTGGCAACCTCTCTTCCACCTACAAGGGTCTTGTAAAGAAGTCTCTTACTGCATTGGTGAATGATATGGGAAGAACGCAATGTACCAGTTAGTGTTATTTTTTTACTTGGGTCTTGTTGAGTTCAAACAATTGAACATGTAGAGAGTCGTATGGTACCATTTACTATTTTATTGGAAGTTACTTTGGTATCTGATTTGGACGACATCCTATCTCATTGGAAATTGTTGGCCCTTGGTTGTCATGTTAAAGGAGTGCATTTCCAAGAAAATAAAAAAATGGATAGCATCATCTTTTGTTGTTTTTTACTTCACTGTGTATTTCACTGAAATACATATCACATTTGAAAATTTAAATAACCTTACATGTCTTTAACTCATGTATGCCATAATTCATTTCATACCTCTGTTTAAGATGTATCGAGAAGAGTATAGTAACTAATAGTGAGCTAAATATTAATGATTCTCTAAGTATTCATGTACCTTTATCAATTATTATATTTTTATAAACTCCAGCAAATGCCTATGATGAAGTCCATGAATTTTATCATACAAAACTTCGTGTATCAGATACATCTAGTATAATTGCATGCTTAAACTTGGTTAATGGGTAGTTAGGTACTAGAAAAATCTTGACCTTTTCTCTCCCACAAAATAATCCTGATATTGTATCACTTGTATGATCACTCTTTGTAAATAGTAATTGTCTTTTAGTAGTAATGAAATTATCTACGGAAATGCCATGAGGATTTACATGAAATTGCCGGTAGTAAAGTTCTAAGCCTAATCTGAAGTATACGTTGCTTGTTTATTTACATTATAGCTTATGATATTCTTTTATTGGCAGGGAAATAAAATTTAGTTGACAAAGTCTATTTTTAAAACATGAAGGCGCAATGTTAAAATAATTAGAAAGCAAGTATTATCTTGTAGTCTAGTAGTGACAACTATTTTGAGTTTGATGCACAAAAGAGAATAATTGATGTATTGCAAGGCGAGAGTCTAGTCTTTCTCAAATCTCATAATTTAGCTGCATTAACTTTTTCCTATTTTCTAGGTCATAGAAGAACAACTTGCAATACTTTTTATCCATTATGGGTAGGTGCATTGCCTTTGTTTCTTGTCTCTCAGTGCTTATTGCTTTTTGATTAGTAATTCATGAGCTACTGTAGATTCTTGACTGTCGCATGTGTGGTATACAAAATCATATTTATGAGTAGGTGCGTTCAAATTTATGTAAGTTCATTATCTTATTTTAGCTAAAGTGAATAAGATTTCTTAAATGATTTTTTAATGAACTGTTTATTGTCATTGAATGTTGTGTTTTGTTTTTAGTTTTATTTTCTTCTAATGTCAATATTCCTAAAAGTGAACAAAATTTCTAATGAACTGTTTATTTTCTTCCGCACTTACTATTTTTTTTTCAGTTTTTGTATTTCTAGGTTCTAGCAATGATTTCTTAATTCCCCTTTCAAATAGCAACTTCTTGCTTCTTTGGAATCCATTTTCAACTATGCTTGTCTTTTCCTTCCAATGCATAGTACATCTTATGAGATGCAATCTACCCTTAGTTTTTCCCTGCACTGTCATAGTTTTAATGGATTTTGCATGGATATTGTAACTATATTTCGCTTGCATCTGAGGGTTGCTAATTGCTACCTAGTTTGTTGTTGATCCTTATAATACTGTGCAATTTGAGAGAAACAAGTAGCTTTGATATGATTAGGAAATGAGATGAACAAATAGATCATGCTAGTTAATGTTGATTTAGGCATCTACAGGCAGTATTAGTTTTGTTAACTGAACCTCAAACATGCATATAATTAGAGAGCTTAGTCTCTACACACAAATTCATTTTTCATGTAGTGAGTTGTGACTTTTGTCATTGTCGTATTCTTATAGCTAGTTTGAGATGATAGTTATTGTCATAATTTTTAAGTTGTCTTCTTTTAAACGGTACATTTAGTGAATCTACTGGACCACCAAAAAACTGCCAATAAATTTCATTAAAATGAGTTTTACCTGCTCTTGGAACATAGCCAGTGTTTGTAAGTTTGAGAAAGGGATGCATGCTGTCCTTGTCATCACATTTATATCTTCATCCTCTCAATTGTACATGCAAACTCATCTACAGATAGTAGTACATACAACTCATATTTTGGGATTTTATGTATCAAATTCTAATGATAAATTTAAAAGTCTTATACATTGTCATCTTTATAGTTAATGATCAGGTTATTGTATATTTGACATTTAGTTAATGATGATTTGTTAGATCTGATTCTGCAGGGTTACTATAATCATGATCAGGTTCCAATAACTCAAGCTTCATTGTTGGTTTCAACTATTAAGTAGTTTTGTACTATTTTATAGTTTTGTGCAATGTGTTGCCTGAAATCTAGATTTATCTCGTCTGTACCTCAATCTAGATTTTCTAATTATTGTATGATGTGAACTACAACCCGTGTTTTCAGTTTTAAAAGTAAAAATTTCTTTTGCATAATATTGATGTATTATTTTTTTGTGGCACATACACAGTGATAGGTGTTTTGTCTCAGTCTCGAGCCGTCAATCCTTTTTGAGTGTGGTTAGTAGAAGTAAGCAGATCATTGGCTTTCATACTGGCTAGCTATTTTGTGCTCTTTTGTTGTAAATTTGAATGTCACTAATTACTTTAAAACATAACTATTTAGTTTTTTTATATTTGATTTGTTTTCTCCTGTAAATATCAATATATACTTTGTATCTGAATTATATTGTTTTGGTATGAATTTAAAATCATTAGCCGAGCAGATTAACTACTATTATATGTTAAATTTGAATCTGGACATAGTAAAAGAAAAATAATAGTTTAGTAAATATAAAAACAATAATTTTGTAAATAGAATTTTTTATTTTTTTATTTTAAAAAGACAACGCTTTTAAAGTATTGCAAAAATGTTGTCTTTGTAAAAAATAACAACACTTTTAAAGCGTTGCAATAATATTATTTTTGTAAAAAACAACAATGCTTTAATTTTAAAGCGTTGTAAAAACATCGTTTGTAGCAAACAACAATATTTTTAAAGTATTGTCGTTGAACAAACTTTTAACAACAGTGCTTTTAACAACGTTTTTTAAAGCACATAGACATCACTTTAAAAACATTGTCTATCAACTTTTTTCTTATAGTAGGTTGGTGGCATTGGCGGCGTCGATGGTGGGGCTGGGCTCGACGATTTAGGCAGGGTTGGAGGAGTGGGTGCCTTTAGAGGGAGAGGGTTTGGTACGGTGCTGGTGGTGGACTCGGTGGCGTCGAAGGTGGCGCAGGTGGGCTAGGAGGGGGTGGTGGTGGACTTGGAGACCGGATCCTCTGCGCCCGCGTCCCCTGCGCCCTCTGCGCCCGTCGCTACACGACAAAAAAAAAAGCACGTGCTTAGCAGGCTGTCGACTCAACGGCTATATCCAGGAAAGTCCTGATCGGTCTGTGGACCGATCAGGCCATAGGTGGATCGGTCCACAGACCGATCAGTACCTGGACCGATCAGGCCATAGCCTGATCGGTCCAGGAAATCCCTGATCGGTCTGTGGACCGATCAGGCCATAGGTGGATCGGTCCACAGACCGATCCCCTATCTTCACTGTTGCCTCTGATCGGTCTACGAGTAGAACTTGTAAGTCTTGGCATTTATGATGATCTCTCGCAATCCACCAATAGGAGCCAAGATCATAAGCAGGACCCCGAGAATTATGCAGATCTAAGGGGTAAAAAAAGCGAAACAATGTGAACGAAGAGATAATATTCATCTTCGTTATTAATTCTGATAGCCATTCTAATATTCAACGAAGAGATGTTCTTGACTTGCTTACCCAATTAGTGATCCAAGATAAGCTAAACCTTTTGGGTTTGTAAATAGCAAGCCACATGATGCAAGGAAGCTGGAATCATCGATCGATCAGAAAGATAGAGGATTAATGGCAATATCAAATGGTTTGTTACAATGTGAACTGTAAGGTAAGTGTGTGGAGCACTCACGAAGTATGTGGTCGGGGCGAATGCGAATCCGCCGAAGAAAGAGAGTAGGCCGCCGAAGAAGGGGAAGGTCATGCCGATGAACATGGTGAATGCTGCAATAGTTCACAGACCAAGGAATTTAGCTCTGCTCGACGATTTATTGAATGGAATCGTTAAGTGTGAGTGAGGAAATCAATGGAGCAGGGAGGCTTACCGACATAAGCACTTCGTGTTATCAGGCGAAGAGTTAGGCCAGGAGGAAAGCGAAGCTCTTTGACCAGATAGCTCTCCATCATGTCGAACACAGGCATCGCGTAGATCTGCAGGAGCTCTGCGTCGTCGGCTGGAGAAGAAGCGGAGAGGGCTTTTTCGGCGGACGAAGAGGAGGTCTCGCTTAGGATTTTCTTATTTTTTTTCGTGCTAAGCACGTGCTTTTTTTTTTGTTATGTAGCGACGGGTGTAGAGGGCGCAGGGGACGCGGGCGCAGAGGATCCGGTCTCGCGGTGCAGGAGCCGGGAGGTGTTGGTGCTGGTGCTGGTGGACTTGGCGGTGTCAGAGGTGGGGCAGGTGAACTTGGAAAGGGTGGCGACGGCATGGGCGGCTGTGCTCTTCCTTGAACGGATTAGCAAACGATGCAATGGTAGCTTAGTTTAATTAGTTTTTTGAACGATACTTATGGAAAAGCAGTGTACAAGTACTGGAGTGCGTTGCTGTTATGTTTCAAAGCGAATAATATTTGCTTTTGTTTTTGTTTTTTTTTTAATCCGAATATTCGACGCTTTTAACCTACTATCTTTAAAGTAACCAATTGCGTCACAAAATTTTTTCATTCATTATCTATGTAAATAAAAAAAATGATAAAGACTTATTCAAATACTTAGTATTGTTGGAGTTGTTATCTAATTAGAGAAAAATTTATAGCTTAAATATCTGATTAACTATTTAAAAACTTAATCGTTATCTTAATCCCGAGGACTATCTTTTTTATTAAGGGGAACAAAAGGTAATATCATTTACTCGAAGCAATCTAATATCATCGACCCTACCATAAAACACTGGCAGATAAATTAAAAAAATACTTTATCATAGCACAATAATTTACATCAGAAAAATCAAATATCCCAGAAATATTTATAAATTGACTCTAATACCTATTAAAAATCAGCTGTATCAATCTAGGAGGTACCTTTCCTATTTAGATGAACCACTTTAAAGTGTCATGAATTCTCCTCATTAAGTGGTATCCAAAATAGAAAGGAATCACACATATTGCATCAAGTTTAATGATCCTAAATTAATTTCCCAATGAACTCATGGAACTACCAAGTATCTAATTCCAAGACAAATGTTTTAAAAAATGCCTAAAATTCCATATTTATTTGGAGAAAGTAAGAAAATAGGGATGTAATCGAATCGAATCGAGCTGAATTCTTAAATGTTTAAATTTGACTCATTTCTAATCGAGTCGAGCTTGAACTTTATTTAATGAATATATTCATGACTCACGAGTTTATTCGAACTTTTATCGAGTTTAAACGAGTTTAATAAATTATAAATTTAAATATTCATTAAAAACTAAATTATATATTTAGAAAAAATAATAATATTTTTATTAAAATTTATAAATTTATTTTAATAAATAAATTTAATATATTTATCTATATATTTAGTAGAATGTAAAATCTATAAATTTAATATTAAAATTATTATTATTTTATTTAAAAATTAATTTATAAATTTAATCGAACGAGCTAATGAATGGAATATTATGAAATTTAAATTTAATTTATTTATCTCAATAAGCCTGATTAAACGAACGTAAATGAATCGAATATTAATAGTTTGGTTCATTTACGGCCACGCAAACCTTTCATTTTTCTCCAAATAAATTAACACTTAAAAATTATATACCGCAAGATGTGAAAAGTGAAAACATGTCCAAAAAGCAAACCTTATCTAAAGTTGCTTTAACGGTAAACTTATAGATTCCCCCTTTCTAGAGTTTTTGACTTCACACGAACCCATAAATTATGCGGATTGGGTTACAGTTATAAATTCCACATCTTTCAAGGACTTGTATTTTAGGAATTATAAATTATGGGGCTATTGTGTTAATTTACAGGTACTCGTCAGTCGTAACGAGAGTAGTCTCCGCCGCTCTCTCGGTATGATTATTCATCCCTTCTTCGTCCGCTCGTTCTGCGATCGATGGCTCTGCAAACTCTAAACCCGCCATTGCGTTGGAGGCCAGAACCCTCGTTCCCGATCAATGACCGGACGATCGTTGACCTTATTCCGAGAAGATGGGCCCTCCCTCAAGCAACCGTCGCCGTAGGCGCTTGCGCCTCCTGTCAGATCGCCACAGGAAATGGTGGATTTTGGAATCCGCTTGTAGGTAGTGAGACAGCTTTGAGGAAGGTGGTGCCGAAGAGAGTCGATCTCGCGACGTTGGGCAACCTTTGCGTGGACATCGTACTCGGTGTCCCGAGCTTGCCGCTTGCCCCTAAGAACGAGCGGCGGGCATACATGGAACGGCTCGCGGCTTCACCTCCTGATAAGGTTGGTAGGAATCGGCTGCACTATTTTCTTTTGTAATTGTTTCCTTTCCATTTGCTACTTTTTGCTAATGTTTCTTTTTTTTTCACGATTTATTTATTTATTTATTTTCAAATAACAAAAACAGCCCTTGTTCTGACATTACATTTTAAGAGATTGCTTTTTTATGATATAGATGAAGAATCTAAATTGACTGATACTGTTATTAGATTATGGTACTAAGGGGTTTTTGTAAAGTTTTTATTATTACATAATTGTTCGTGTTTTTCAAAACGTTTGTCAAATACAGAATTTTAATTTGATGATATAAACTTCACTGTGATTTTAAACTGCCGTGATGCTTTCTTATTAAACAAGTTCAAGGTTGGACACTTGTAAGCATTCTCATTTTGCTCAATCTCCCAGTGCTAAATAATATTAAACAACTCAATAATCTTCTAAATAAAAAAAAAATCCTTGTTTTCTATTTCCTGAGGATTGTTCTCTAGAGGTAGAGAAGAAAGTTATCAATCTGTGCAAGAATAGTAGTGATATACACACGACTAGAAGAAATTGGGCTGCATTATTTTTCAGTGTTACCCTTTGTTAGCCGCACTTTGTAATGTGTGATAGAAATACTGGAGAAACGAACTTAATCTGAAGGCTTGGCTTATATATTGGAATCAGAATTCTTGTGTATTTGTTTTTTTTTTCAAGACAGAATTTACCTTAAATGAATGAGTAGCACTACGTTGAACTTGATTTGCAACGTGGCTCTCATTTTTCCTGCTTCTGTCCAGAAATTTTGGGAAGCTGGTGGTAACTGCAACTTAGCCATTGCTGCATCAAGGCTAGGACTATCATGTTTTACCGTTGGTCATGTGGGTGATGAGATTTATGGGAATTTTCTTCTTGAGGTGCTTGAAGATGAGAACATTAATTTTCTAGGAATGAGTAAAAATGCTGATCGGACTGCTAATGTTGCAGACTACCAAACCCTTTTGTGCTTTGTCCTGGTTGATCCATTTCAAAAGCATGGTTTCTGCAGGTAGGCTTTTGCATCATTTAAATATTCTAATTTTTTTTATTGTTTATCTATTATTGTAGAAAATTTGGTACTTGTACTTGAAAGTGTTAACATTAGTGGCTTCATAAAAAATATTTTAGCATAATTCCTAGCTGAATGCTTAATTCTTTCAATTACAGCCGTGCTGATTTCAGTGAGGAGCCTGCTTTTATTTGGATGACTGAGCTGACAGACGAAATTAAGATGGCTATTCGGCAATCTAAGATATTATTCTGCAATGGTTATGCATTTGATGAATTCTTCCCTGATTTACTCATCTCTGCACTTGATTGTGCAATTAGTGGTGGAACATCAGTATTTTTTGACCCTGGCCCACGTGTTAAAACTTTATCAAATGGAACCCCTCAAGAACAAATGGCACTTCAGCAATTTCTGAGGCAAAGTGATGTTCTTCTTTTTACTTCGGACGAGGTCCACTCTTCAACCATGCACGGACATTCAACAAAAAAATCAGCAGATGCCATTTCATGCATTGCTTGAGTTTTTATTTTTTTTAAAAAAAAATCTGGTTTATGATAATTATATTTAGTGCCCTTTACAAAAGATTCTAACTACTGTGTGCTTTATTTTCACTGAGTTACAACACTCAGTTTTCACAATGGAAGTTATAAAAGATGTATAGTAAGGACCAGACAGTAAGAGTTTGTTTGTTAATAAATCTCTAATGGGTACTTGCAGATCCTCTTCTTAGTTTATTCCTATGTCTTCTCTGAGATTTCTGAGTTTCTTGGAGACTTTGCAGGATTGGTTGAATTGGTTCATAATCTTGCCGCCCTTATTCTGTTCAATGTTTCTAAATGTGTTCAGCTATGTTGTTTTTTTTTTCAATTTAAGTAAATTAGTTCATATAATTTTCCACTATAGGTGGTTGCTCAAAACAAAAATTTCAATTGTTAGTGTACAAGTCTTATCATCAATGAATGCAACCCTATATATCTTGATTATAACACCTTAGCCAAGAAAAAAAAAAAGTAGCTCTTGATTAAAACATTTGTCCATTCTTATTGATATTTAAATTTGGGTAAGTATTTCAACAAAATAAAAGTAATTGCTGTTTCATCTGAGGTCCCCTTCTTTTCTTCAATTAGTCTCATGCTCTTCTCTCTCCCTTCATACTGATTATAATATTGGCTGAAGTGTAAAATATTTCACATTTTAGTTACATGTTCAGTTCACTTGATGGGAATTTTAAAAGGATTACTTTTATGCATTCAAGTAAATGTCTAAACCATCCAACTTTTTAGTGAATATTTCATATCCTACAAGTTAGGATCGGAGTAGCAATCCAACTCATACTGATTATAATTTTTCAGGTTGAGACATTGACGGGGATCCACAACCCAATTGAGGCAGGAAAGGCATTGATCAGAGAAGGTGTGCGAACAAAATGGGTCATTATTAAGATGGGTGCCAAAGGATCCATTTTGATCGACCACTCCTCTGTATCATGTGCACCCTCATTCAAGGTATAGTCTGCTAGCTGTATCTTCCCTCTACCATCCGTGTTTGGTTCACTCTACAAAATCCTTAACACTACTTTTAAGAAACTCATTTATACTGCTACTGCATGCCCGATTTGAACCTCAATTCTCAACAGATAAATGTCGTTGATACTGTGGGGTGCGGCGATAGTTACTCTGCTGCCATAGCTTTTGGGTTTATTCATGGCATTCCTGCGATTAATACATTAACACTAGCAAATGCAGTAGGCGCTGCCACTGCAACTGGTTGTGGAGCTGGTAGAAATGTTGCTCAGTTGAGCAGGGTATTAGAATTACTCAACCAGTCAATTCTCAACGAGGATGATAAATTTTGGAATGAACTAATCGGTGGGAATTCTTTGAACAATGAAGTGTTGCTTCTATCAAAAGTCTCTATAAATGGGCACAGCCATGGCTTTAATCGCATTCCTATTTCCAGTGTAGTATCAAAACTTCTTACAATATTTGAAGCAGCAAATGAAAGAGGCACGGTATCATCTTGATTAGGAATCTGTATTTTAGCCTGCTGTTGTTTATGTTTCTTATTAATTATACATGTTTGTGTCCTAAAGCCAAATGGTTTTGCCATTGAATTTTGATAATAAGCCCTCTCCCGTAATAAATGGATGGGACATTTGGATAAGAGTTCGACTAGTTTTGTTTGTCCCGCGTTGTTTGTTGACTTTTCATACTTTAGATAGAGAATCAAAGTTGCAGAGGATTAATTTTCATCCGTCATCTATACCGAAGACCCAGAAAATCATGTGTATAGGAACTAGTTATCAACAGCATCGAGGTCACTTGGATAAAATTAATGTGAATTGGGTTTTCACATTATTTTGCGTGGATTCTTTGATCTCGTTGTTTGAAATTTTGGCATTACTTCTCATGCATCATGCATCATGCATCATGCATCATGCAGAGGGTAAATTTCATCCTGTCTATACAGATATTGCCCTAACCTCTCATAATGAGATGGTGGGATCCACTACTTAAGTGTGGGTTCTACCATCCCAATGTGAGAGGTTGGGGCAGTACCTGTACAGGCAGGATCGAATTAACCCATGCAGAGTCCAATTTAATTTAGGGCACTCCAATGGTTAAACCTTTCAATAAACTTTTTTGTAGTTTCTAATATGCCACATCACAAGTATAAAAAGCTTTTAAAATATCTCCAATGGTTAAACCTTTCAATGAGCTTTTTTATAATTTTCAATATGCCACATCATGTCACATCACAAGTATAAACATCTACTATATCTCCACAATGAAAAAACTTTCATATAATTTTTTGTGTGCCCTATATTATAAATCATATATTATTATTTATTAATTTTTTATTTAATATATCTATATATTTTCCATTTAATATTTTAATTAATTTATGATTTTATTTATTTATAGTTTTTAATTAATAAATTTATGATTTTAATTTAATTATAATCATTTCTATATTTTTAACATATCTCAAATATAGTTATTTTTAAAAGAAAAAAATCATTTTAATTATTATTAACTATTTATGAAATAAAATATTATAATTAAATATTACACCAAATACTTTATTTTTAATTATTTAGAAATAATCACTTTCAAGAGAAAAAAAATAGATTTAAAAACTCAAATATATTTTTAAATTAAAAATCCCAAACTTCACTTACACAATCATAAAATCTCTTTTTAATTAGATTTTTCAATTTTACAAATCTTTCACAAAATTTGCATCGAAGATTCTCGTCATCAGCGTAAGTTACTTAATTTGTGGGTCCTACATTACAAATCATACATCTTTATTTTTATTTTTTCATTTAATATCTCTATATAATTTTTACTTAATATTTTATTTAATTCTCATCTTTAAATTAATTTATTTGTAATTTTTAATTAATAAATTAATAAACTTATGATTTTTAATTTAATTTAATTTGTAATTTTTATTTAATATTTAATTAACTTATGAATTTTAATTTAATTATAGTCATTTGTATATTTTTTTAACTTACCAAATATATTTATTTTCAAAAGAAAAGTGTATAATTTAACTATTAAATAAAATATTTAATGATTTTAAAAAAATCAAACATGCAATATTAATTTTTCAATGATTAATGGCTCCATCTTCAAGAGAAAAAAGCAGGTTTGATATTTCAAACCTGCTCTTAAAATAAAAACCTCAAAGCTTATGTCTCCACTCATTAGAGTTTTTTTGTTGAGCTTTTTCAACTTTACAAACATGTTAAAAAAGCTGCACTGGAGATGCTCTTAGACTTGTACTTACAAACTTGGTAAGTTATTATTAAAGATATTCTCTATACATTAATTACATGCGTATATTATAATTTAATTTTCCAAATAAATTTATCACTTTTGAAAGACAAAAGGACTAAATCTAATTAACTAGAATATACTTGGTAAGTTATTATTAAAGATATTTTAGTAATATCATCTCTATATATTAATTATATACATGCATTATAATTCAATTTTAGTCGGTCAGATTTTGACCAAATAGATTTATCGTTTCTGAAGACAGTGCTAAATGACTGGAATCTAGCTAGTTAGAATACACTTTGTAAGTTATTATTACAGATATTTTAGTAATATCATCTCTATATATTAATTATATACATGCATTATAATTCAATTTTAGTCGGTCAGATTTTGACCAAATAGATTTATCGTTTCTGAAGACAGTGCTAAATGACTGGAATCTAGCTAGTTAGAATACACTTTGTAAGTTATTATTACAGATATTTTAGTAATATCATCTCTATATATTAATTATATGCGTGCATTATAATTCAATTATGGCCAAATAGATTTACCGCTTCTGAAAGACAGTGCTAAATGGCTAAAATCTAGCCAGCCAGAATACACTTTGTAAGTCATTATTAAGCATATTTTAGTAATATCATCTCTATATATTAATTACATGCATTATAATTCAATTCTGGCCAACCAGATTCTAGCCAAATAGATTTACCGCTTCTGAAGGACAGTGCTAAATGGCTAGAATCTAGCCAGCTAGAATATACTTTGTAAGTCATTATTAAGGATATTTTAGTAATATCATCTCTATATATTAATTACATGCATGCATTATAATTCAATTTTGGCCAGCCAGATTCTGGCCAAATAGATTTACCGCTTCTAAAGGACACTGCTAAATGGCTAGAAAATAGTCAGCCAGAATACACTTTGTAACTCATTATTAAGCATATTTTAGTAATATCATCTCCATATATTAATTACATGCATACATTATAATTCAATTCTGGCCAACCAAATTCTAGCCAAATAGATTTACCGCTTCTGAAGGACAGTACTAAATGGCTAGAATCTAGCCAGCCATAATACATTTTATAAGTCATTATTAAGGATATTTTAATAATATCATTTGTATATATTAATTACATGCATACATTATAATTCAATTATGGCCAGCCAAATTTTAGCCAATTAAATTTATCGTTTCTGAAGGACAGTGCTACATGACTAGAATCTAGCAAGCCAGAATACACTTTGTAAATCATTATTAAGGATATTTTAGTAATATCATCTCTATATATTAATTACATGCATGTATTATAATTCAATTATTGCCCATCAGATTCTGACCAAATAGATTTACCGCTTCTGAAGGACAGTGCTAAATTGCTAGAATCTAGCCAGCCATAATACACTTTGTAAGTCATTATTAAGATATTTTAGTAATATCATCTCTATATATCAATTTTCTGGCCAGCCTTATAATTCAATTATGGCCAGCCTTATAATTCAATTCTGGCCAACCAGATTCTAGCCAAATAGATTTAACGCTTCTGAAGGATAGTGCTAAATGACTAGAATTTAGTCAGCCAGAATACATTTTGTAAGTCATTATTAAGGATATTTTAGTAATATTATCTCTATATATTAATTACATGCATGTATTATAATTCAATTATAGTCAGCCATATTCTAGCCAAATAGTTTTACCGCTTCTGAAGGACAGTGCTAAATGGCTAGAATCTAGCCAGCCAAAATACACTTTGTAAGTCATTATTAAAGATATTTTTGTAATATCATCTGTATATATTAATTAAATGCATGCATTATAATTCAATTATGGCCATCCAGATTCTGGCCAAATAGATTTACTGCTTTTGAATGACAGTGCTAAATGACTAGAATATAGTCAGTCAGAATACACTTTATAAGTCATTATTAAGGTTATTTTAGTAATATCATCTCGATATATTAATTACATGCATGTATTATAATTCAATTCTGGCTTGCCGGATTCTGGCCAAATAGATTTACCGCTTTTGAAGGACAGTGCTAAATAGCTAGAATCTAGCCAACCATAATACACTTTGTAAGTCATTATTATGGATATTTTAGTAATATCATCTCTATATATTAATTACATACATGCATTGTAATTCAATTATGACCAGCAGCCAAATAGTTTTACCGCTTCTGAAGGACAGTGCTAAATGACTAGAATCTAGCCAACTATAATGCAATTTGTAAGTCATTATTAAGGATAATTTTGTAATATCATCTCTATATATTAATTACATGCATGCATTATAATTTAATTCTGGCCAGCCAGATTCTAGGAAAATAGATTTACCGTTTCTGAAGGACAGTGTTAAATGACTAGAATCTAGTCAGCTAGAATACACTTTGTAAGTCATTATTAAGGATATTTTAGTAATATCATCTCTATATATTAATTACATGCATGCATTATAATTCAATTCTGGCCACTCAGATTCTGGCTAAATAGATTTATCGCTTCTAAAGGACAGTACTAAATGACTAGAATATAGCCAGCTAGAATACACTTTGTAAGCCATTATTAAGGATATTTTAGTAATATCATCTCTATATATTAATTATATGCATGCATTATAATTCAATTCTGGCCACTCAGATTCTGGCTAAATAGATTTACCGCTTCTAAAGGACAGTACTAAATGGCTAGAATATAGCCAGCCATAATACACTTTGTAAGCCATTATTAAGGATATTTTAGTAATATCTGTTGAGACCAAAATGTAGCTAGAGGGGGGGTGGGGGGGGGGGTGAATAGTTCGGCGCCCTCTCGTGCTCGTCGTTGCTTGCTTCTTATGATGAAATGCAGCGAAAAATACAAAGAAACAACCACACAACGCTAACTCGTAAATTTACTTGGTATCCACCTCAAGAAGAGGTGACTAGTCCAAGGATCCACACACTCACGCACCCCTCCACTAATAACACACTCCTTTAAGGTAACTACCAAAGGCGGAGAAGCCCTACAGTACTCTCAATACAACAAGAAATCAAGGGAAGATAAATACAAGAAATATCTTACAAGATATGCAGTGAAAACCCTAACCCTAGCTTCTTCCTCTTGTTGTAGTCACGCCTCTTGACTTGGATGTCTCTCCAAGATCCTTCAAGAACTGGCAGCGAGAGTGGAAAATGCTGTGGAGAAGCTGATGTGAAGATCGGAGCTGGAAGCCGTGAGTTTTGGAAGTTCTGCAGAAGACGAACGCACGCCAACAACTATATTATGCACCAACAGTCAGATCTCGATCGATTGGATTGCTCCCAATCGATTGGGGAGGCTTTGGATCGATCGGTCGATCGATCCAGAGCGCCTCTGTGCTCTCGGAAATTGCCTGGATCGATCGGCTGATCGATCCAGGGCTTATCATGCGAAATTCCACCTCCCAATCGATCGACTGATCGATCGGAGGCTCCCAATCGATCGGCTGATCGATTGGAAGGCTTTCTGTTCGCGCGACACTTCTCCACAATCGATCCACTGATCGATTGGGAGGAGGCTTGTCGCAGGGACTCTCCCAATCGATCGGCCGATCGATTGGGAATGAGCCAATCGATCGGCTGATCGATCCAACCATTATTTTTGCCCAAAAATAAGTCCAAAGTCCCCTAAACCAACATCCGGTTAATCATGACATGTTGATACATAATGCCTAGCATTCGGTCACCCTTGACCTGCTAGGACTCCCTCAACAAGTGTCCGGTCAATCCCTTTGACCCACTTGAACTTATCTTCACCAGGTGTCCGATCAACCTTGATTCACCTGGATTTCCCGTGCCAAGTATCCGGTCAATCCCTTTGACCTACTTGGGCTTCCCAACACCAGATGTCTAATCAAACTTGATCCATCTGGATTTCCTGTGTCTGGCTTCACTCACCAGGACTTTCCTTCCGCCTAGCTTCACTCACTAGGACTTTCCTTCTGCTTAGCTTCACTCACTAGGACTTCTCATTTGCCTAGCTTCACTCACCATGACTTTCCTTCCGCCTAACTTCACTCACTAGGACTTTCATCTGGTTTCACTCACAAGAACTTCTCATTTGTCTGGCTTCACTCACCAGGACTTTCCTTCCGCCTAGCTTCATTCACTAGGACTTTCAGTCCGCCTAACCTCCCAGTTAGGATTTTCACCTGACTTCACTCACCAGGATTTTCCAGTCAACCTTAACCTACTTGACTCTCCTTCACAATCTCACCACATGAACAATTGCACCCGCAATCTCCATGTCTTGTCTCTATATATTGTCAAATATCGAAACCCAAACATCAAGACTTGAGCTTGAACCAATTCAAGCTCAGTCAATCAGGTCAACCTTGACCTAGGGAATATTGCACCAACAATATCATCTCTATATATTAATTACATGCATGCATTATAATTCAATTATGGCCGACCAGATTATGGCCAAATAGATTTACCGCTTCTGAAGGATAGTGTTAAATGACTAGAATATAGCCAGCCAGAATACACTTTGTAAATCATTATTAAGGATATTTTTTTAATATCATATCTATATATTAATTACATACATGCATTATAATTCAATTATTGCTAGCCAGATTCTGGCAAAATAGATTTATCGCTTCTGAAGGACAGTGCTAAATAGCTAGAATCTAGCCAGCCAGAATATACTTTGTAAGACATTATTAAAGATATTTTAGTAATATCATGATCTATATATATTAATTACATGCATGCATTATAATTTAATTCTGGCCAAATAGATTTATCACTTCTGAAGGACAATGCTAAATGACTAGAATCTAGTAATATACTTTGTAAGTCATTATTAAGGATATTTTAGCAATATAATCCCTCTATATTAATTACATGCATGCATTATATTTCAATTCTGGCCAGTTAGATTTTGATCAAATAGATTTATCGCTTCTGAAGGACAGTGCTAAATAATTAGAATGTATCCCGTCAAAATATACTTTATAAATTATTATTAAAAATATTTTAATAATATTATTTTTATATATTAATTATATACATGAATTATAATCCAATTCCGCCAAGACACTCTTCCTGCCAAATACTTAACGAAAAGTCGTATGTTAATTATTGACCAACCAAATTCAACCACCGCGAGTGAGATGTCACAAAGATGAAGATTTCAAATTGGTGATTAAAGGCATGTGAAACTATTATTATTATTATTTTTTAAGTTGAGATCTTTATATTTGAAGGAGCTTGGTCTTATTTGTAATGATTGCATGGGATTTAGATCCAAAGGGACCGCTGGATGTCAAAACTCTTCAAATGCGCAAGTGTTATAATTACTTGGTGGCAAAAATAAGTAATTAATGTAGACGGTCAGGTCCTATTTATTTGTTTGTTAAAAAATAATTTATTTATATTAGAAAGAGGTATAATTTTTATCTTAAATAAAAATAGTTTAAACACTAAAAAAATAACTTCCATTAGAAATACATTGAATTTTGTTATTTAATTATGATATTTAAAATATTTTTAAAATTTTTAGATAAAAATATAAAAAACGCTCATACTTATCAGAATAGCGGGAAAAAAGAAATCTTAACCTTTAAAAAACATTTTTAGTTAATAATAATTTCGCACTGTGCTAAACATTAGAAAATGATTTTTTTAAAATGTAAAAAATTAATTTACAAGAGACCATTAACGTGCACTATCCATTAGAAAATGAATTTTTAAAATGTAAAAAAGTAATTTACAGTGTCACTCTGTTGCACGCATAATAGAAGTGGAAACTGGAAAGCAACGAGATAAAAAACGAATAATTAAGCTGCAATTCTTCTTTTTTGTGGTTTTTCTTACTTTTTAAATTTGATCATTTGATATTTGATGTCTCGTATTAATTTTTTCTTCCCGGGCTATGGTGCGGTAGTATATTCAGGTACTCATGGTTCAAACGTAGTTACGATATATTCAGAGACGGATGCACATTAGGACCCGGGAGGGCCACGGCCCCCCCACCTCCCGCATTTATCCATGTCCGTCTATGTCCATGACTGTTCATGTCTATCTCTATGCCTTGATTATTACACTAATGGTTAGTAGTCATTCGTGATTTATTTCCTCTATGTTGACCTACATAACTTTTTACTTATCATGTGATGTTTATTCAATTACATATATTTATTAACATTATATTACACATTAAAAACGGTATAAAAGTTATACTATATTATATTAATAATTATTGTCATAAATTATTTTTAGCACATAAGGTTAGAAAATAATTAAAAGATATTATAGAAGAACTTAGGATAGTTTTCTTAAAAGAGAATACAAATCCTTATGAGAATTTTAAGAGGGTAAACTATGAGAATAATTTCATTGAAATAATTTGCCTAAAACCAAATGATACAAGAAAGAGTTTTGGTTCAATACTTATAAGAAATATGAAACTTTTTAAGTAAATTAATGAAAAACGAGCATCACATTTATTTCATAGAACTTTGGTTCCAAAAAAAATTCTTTATGATAGACAAGCAATTAAAATAAGTTTATATAAATTCATAATATTTACTTCGCGCATAAAGAAGACTTTTGAAGATTTTCACGTATTCATAAATTTTGACCAAATTGAGATGATTTTTCCTTATTAGATGGATTGTGGGTCGTTCACGGGTCGGTCGTTCAAGGGTCGTTCACTCTATTTTTATGCGAGTTCTACTCCTTTAGTACTTGGTCGTGTCCATCGAGTTCTACTCCTTTGACGGCTGAAACCTCTCCAAAACCCTAACTCCATCATCAGCTCCGTCCACTTGCTTATAGACATCTTCTGATATTTAAATATAATGTATAATAATTATTTTCATCTCTTAGGATGTGACCTCTCCAAATTTAAAATCTTAAATCCGCCCTTGGATATATTTATTTATAGAATTTTTTTCTCAAATGGAGCTACCGCGCTTCCCCATTTTATCTCGGTGGATCGAATTTTAAAATAGAGATGATTAAAATTGTGATATCTCTGAATTAGTCGATCAAATTTTTACAGCCGATCGCGAAGTTTATCTCCGTGCATTGCTTCTTGATCGAGTTCTCACCTATCGGCCTCGATTCCACGCCCCTGCTCCGCTTTGCGACGTCGCCGCCGGGCGCCGGCACCGAAAAGATGTCGACCCCGAAGAGCCTGACGACCTCGACAGCCGGCTTGGGGGCGGGGGCAACCTGCACTGTCGACGGGCGCCTCTTACAGCCGATGAAGAGCTGCCTTTCGGCGTCGGTGGTGCGCTGGAAAGTGATGATATCACCGGCTCGGAGACCCTTCTCCTTCACGAACCGGCTCCATCCCTTGGTCAGCACGTGGCTCTGGCTGCTGCCCCAGTACGAGTAGCGGAACCGCCACGACTTCCCGACGGCGGCGTCCTCGAAGTGAAGCAGCACGCTCTTGACGGATGCCGACGACGTCGCCGGGAAGTGCTTCTCCGCGTGCTGCTTCGGGATCACCAGCCGGTTCAGCTTCCCCACGTCGCTCGGCGTCACTTCCTTGTCGAACAAGTGCACCCGGTGCTGCGTCGGCGCCATCTCTAATCGCGGCGAGCCGAAGCTGAGCACTCCGCCGCTCCAATTCTGTTTCATCGCCCGCCGCTTGCTCTGCTGCAGCTCGTCGCGGTAGGTGTGCTTGCGGAGCATGTCGACGACCTCGGCCTTGGAGCAGGAGGCGATGAAATCGAGCTCCGTGGCAGCGTCGGCGCCGGCGGAGCCAGCGAGCGGCTCGAAGTTGGTGACAGCGTCGCGGCCGCGGAAGCTAAGGACGGCGACGTCGTAAGCCCGGGCGGCCTCGGCTTCGTCTTTAAATGTGCCGAGCCAGACGCGCCTGTGCTTCTCGTAGATCTGCGCGCCCCAGCGGCCGTTGGGCTGCGGCACCACGCCCTTGTAGTTCGACGACGGCAGTTTCTTCCTGCCGGACTCTGCTTCCGCTCCCACCTCAGGATCCAGGACGACGCTGGCGCCGCTGCCAAGCCTTTGTAAGTCGACTACTTTAGGCGGCGGCAGCCTAGTTTGTGCCTCCTCCGAGCTGCTACTCTCCGTATTCATGAAAGAAATGAAGGTCGGAAGAGGATAAATTGTATTGCTGATCTAGGAGCTAGAGATAATACAATTAGTTAACCAGCTAGCTTGTGATTGCTACATATATAGGAAAGGGCGAGGCTACTTATTAGTTATTGTATAATATTTAGTTTGCTAGCTAGCTATCTATCAAGTTGACAAATCTAATGACATGTGAAGATGGTGGTGTATGGTTCAATTGTGAGCACACAAAGTACGTACTGAAGCTAGGGATGGAAAGGTCACTGTCGCAAGTCACAGCTGGGTGTGCAACTTGGTCAATTGGGAGATAGGCCACGGATCTGAGGTAGCTTCTAAGTTCATGCATGCATGCACGATGCATATCTAGTCTCTCTCTCAGAGCTTTGCTGCTGCTTTAGTCAGCTGAAAGTGGCATGGCATTCTGCCATGTTTATGTTCGAATGTATACGTCAGTGTCATTCTTTTGTACGTATGTATTGGCAGCAACTGGGGATGAACAAACAAAACAGGAACAAGTTGCTGTACTCGTTTTTGTTTTTTTTTTAAATTCCCTCTCTCTTTTTCCTTAATTTCACCTATTTGCGATTTTTTAATTATTAAGTCTGGAGCAAAATATCGTAAATTGAAAACGAGTAATTGTGCATTAAACATGACGTCGGCCGGGTACAAGATGATGCATGAAAGCCAAAAGAGCACTTCTATACAATAATATATAATAATAATAATTATAAAAAGCATGTTGGATTTGAGCCACCTACCTCAGCGTGAATATCATATTTAAAAAGTATTTTTGAGATCAGAAAATTAATGCTCATCTTACTTTTCATATGATGGAGAGGCTCTGTAGCTAGTTTTAATGATACGCAACCATGTATAAACCTTAAACTCTAAATCTTAAATCTTAAATCTTAAATCCTAAACTTCATGGGTCATCCGAGATGACATGAGGCGAGAGTTACTGTAATGAGGTCACCAGGTCGAAACTCAATGGCAGCGGAGAAATAAATCCCTTATCCCTGTATCCCACCCGGTCCGTCCCATGTTAGCTCGGGTGCTGCGATTTACCTCCCTCATAATGACCGTGGGTCCGGTCGGTGGAGACCCTGGGGGCGAGGATTTCACCTTTTTACTGCAATTATTCTTATGATTCAGATTTTTCCATTATAATTCGATCATTTTGACTTATTTCAGATTCATCCTAAACTTGTTCCAAGTCATTCCAGATAACATTTAGTCTACATCAAAACTCTCTGATACCATTTATTTTAATTTAGACTTAAGTTCTCATAAATTTATTCTTAAATTATATACAACAACAACAATAATCAAAGTTTTTCTTACAAGATGGAGTCGGTTGTATAAATAATCATGTTAAATTATATATATCTAAAAAAATCTCACAACAATTGATACGATGCGTATTTTGTGGGGTCGGTAGGATGAGGTGTTTATGAGTCAAGGCTATAAGAGTGTCAACAGTCAAGCCGACGTGGGGGTCAAGAAGGTCAAAAGTCAAGTCTATGTGGCCGGTTAGAAGTCAAGTTGACCTGGCGGACAGGAAAGTCAAGAGTCAAGCCCCCGTGGCAAGTTAGCAGTCAAGCCGATGTGGAGATCAAGGGGGTCAAAAGTCCATGTTACGTTGCCAAAGTCAAAGTTTCAACAGACAGGGTGATCAAAGGAGGGGATTATATGACCAGCCCTGATAGTGAGTAATAAGCGGACCCGTGGGTCGGGTACAACTAAGGATGAAGGTTACAAACAAATAGGTCTGGTTACAGACCTGGTGCTTAGGTCGGAACATGCAAGCCAAGGATCACAGGTCTGGTTACAGACCTGGCGCTCAGGTCGGAACATGCAAGCCAACGATCACAGGTCTGATTACAAACCCAGCGTGCAGGTCGGAACGTACATGCCTTGAATAATAGTCGACAGATGCGGATCAAGAACCAGACCCAGAGTACAGGTTAGGACACCCAAGTCAAAGATCACCGGTCTGGATACAGACCCGGAGTGCAGATCGCGATATGTAGATCGGAGGTAGCAAATGACAGGCAGATTTGGACACAAGCTTAGCACAGATCGGACATACAAGTCTAGGGCAACAGTATATAAAAGCAGGGCGAGTCCAGATCCAGAATCAGTCGGACGCTACAGACAAATCAGCCAAGGAATCGTAACCGCTTGTTAGAGGGAATAATCAAGGTGTCAGGGAATATGCCAACGGTCGGGGCCCAACACCCCTTCGGTTTTGCCGCCAGCCTATTAGGAAGAGCCATGTGTCAACCACCGCCAGACAAAACCTGACAGCCGACATTCCCTGACACTCGTCAGACCCAGGAATCTTCGCTGCAGTATAAAAAGGGAGACCTTGTCCCTTATGCAGGTACGCTCACTCGTCATTTTTCACCAAGTCTTTACTTTTCGTCCTTTCTTGACATTTTCTGGGAAAAAAGTACCTGACTTGAGCGTTGGAGGACCTGACCCGAGGACTTTTTCCCTGATTTCTGGTCTCTAATGACTGGTGGACTCGTTTGAGCGTGTGCAGAACGACAGCGTCACCGTCCTAATCACCCCTCTCCGTCAAACACCCGTGGGAACCTTTACAGGGAGGCACCCAGCACGTCCAGCGCTTCGACGATTCTCCATCAACTTTTCGCACAACAAAACCCACCTTTATCCGACTCAATTTCCGGACAGGATCAACAATAAAAATATCATACATCATATTAAACTCACTCATGATTAACTTATCTATCCAATATAAGACTTTCGTTTAATCCTAACAAGAATTATATGCACCCTATTACATCAACGAAGAACGATCACAGTCATGTCACCACAAGCCTTATCCAAGTCATCCGACGTGTACAACAATCGATATAAACTTAGACTAATCTCCCCCATGTGTTTCATGTCATTAAAGATTAACACTAATTAATTAATTAATTAATTAATATATAGGAGATAGTGTAAAAGTGCTCCTCTACTCATACTTTCTCGGTCACGCCGGCCAGATCTCTTCGAGACGTTCATTATCAACTCCATCATTTCCCATCTGCTTTCTTATACTTGAGTTGTCAATGACCTCATCAAAGCTTCTTATTTGGGACATTAGTTATTGAATATATCATTAAATAAACGTTTAGTGTTTTGATTCATTGCGTCTCTTTGTTGATATATATTTCTCAATCACTAGCTAATTGCTTTGATTCCCACCCTTACTCGTGCAAATTGTTGGTTGTCACGCAAGAAAGTCATTCGAATTAAGCCACTGCCTTTCTTGGACCACAGAGAGGAGAAAAAAAACAAAAACTATGCCGAGAAATTAATGGGATCGATCGATGCAGTGAAGAATAACGTTACTGGAGTACTATATATATTTATTTTCTCTAATATAGTAAGTTGCTTAATGCTTGCAAGTTGTAAATTCTCATGGATAAAGATGTGGTTAATTACGGATTCCATCGTCATCCGCATATAGTTTTTGTTTTGTTTTGTATATATTTTGTCCTTGTTCTCTATTTATTGTGAGCGTTATTGTCATTTGTCTTCGTTTTTCAAAGAACTGAGAAGAAACTCATATCAGATAGGATTGTCCTTGTCAGATGATGTAGCTAGATATATAGAGATGGTTATTAGTTCTTAAGAATCTAATATGGAACTTTTGATCCAAAAAGAATTATCCAACAATTGTGCTGCATTAGAATGATTCATGAGAAATTATTATTGCCTAATAAAAAATAGATATTCATTGTTCTCTATTAAATTTAATTTCTCTAACTCTGTGATCGTGACTACAAGAGTTGTTATTTTATAGAAGGCCCACGTTATTTTGGGCCAGCCCAAACTAATGCTTTTAAAGAAATATCCGTGCGTGCGTGTTTCGGTTTTGTTATTACTGCCTGCCTCATCGATTCGTATGTGCTGTTTTTGTCTACGCTTGGATCAACAACATGAATGGAGATGCATCTAGCTTCGTTCCGAGTGTTAGCCTGATTTTACTTTATAATGAAAATTATATAGGAGAATCTTATGCGGCGAGGGCGGGAGCAGAGAAGAGAAGCATTGATGGGTTCGGCAGAGCAACTTTACAGAGGATATAATTTTTGATTCGAGATTCATAATTAGATTTTATTTATGCTCATATGTATAGAATTAAAAAATCCATATTTATTATCGAATACCTATAGCCGTCAAGTTTCAGGCTCAAATGATATTGTTTAGGCATGTTTCGGAGCCTCTGAACAATTTTTTTTACTATTTTTAGTAAGTTGCGTATTTTAAAAAATTAGGTTATTTTTGGTGTTGTTATATTACAATTACGGTATTTAGTCTATCTGTTTAATATTTTGAGGCAGTTTTGGTTTAATTTTATTTTGAGTCATTATCTCCTTCTTGGAACAAGGTATGTTTTCTATTTTCTGGTATTCTCTTCTGAATCAACAGGTTGTAGAAGTATCAATTTCGATAGTCGTGCGTGAATCAATGAAGTCGATAATATCCGTTGTGTCAATTGGTATCACAAGCGAATAGATCTTACGAGATCATGCCGCTGAGAAGACAACAACGTGTTGACTGACAACGTCAACAACATGTATGAACGTGATCTCGAACAACGGTTTTAAGATATGGTGGATGAATGGGTGGGGCGGGTTCGTTGAAGGGTGTTTGCCCCTTAGCAACCCACAAGAGGGGATGAATTATCCTTAAAAATAATAATACCTTTATCGAAATTTACAGTTTTGAATAAAACAAAAACTTTACTAAAATAATCTAAAATGAATAAAAGAAGTACGAGACAAAAGGATTTACTTGGTTTGCAACCAGGGAGGTTACTAATTTAAAGCAAATGAAGCTCAACTAATCAATTCCTTCTTCGACATAGGTCGAAGGTGGAGAAACCTTATACAGAACGTTGAACGTACAAACAAACAAAGAACAAAGTGAAAGAAATTGAATACAGAAGTGTTGTATTGACTACTGAGATTAGGGCTGTATTTATAGCCAAGTTCCAGGCGCTTAGAAGGGCTCCGGACGCCTACGCAAGGATAAAACTTTATCCATGTCGCAATGGCTATACAACGATCGAATGATAAGATTTTATAAAGTCAACTCCATGTTGACTTTATATTCGGGTCTTCCGCTTCGGCTCCGTTCACTTGGGTGATTTTGGCCAACCGAAATAAGGCTCACTCGAATCCATTTTCTGGCCTTCTCGAGTAATCTTCCACTCCGACTTCTTGTCCCTCGGAAACGTCGCACGCTTCCTTCTCGTCTGCAGCGTACTCTTTCGCAGCACCTCGTTCCTCAACGTACTGAGCTCGTCAACTCTCTCTCGTGCCGTCCTTCTCGTTAGTTGTGTCTTTTGCTATACTTCCTATGCTCCTAAGTTCCTGCACATTTAGACACAAGACATCAAAAGACAACATGACCTAATTTAACTTGGTTGATCATATCAAAACTACCACGAGGTACTTACAAAGGGGTCATGGACCAACTTGCTAACGGCAGAGAGACATTGTTCGAGAGCCAACCTATAAGAAATTCGGTCCATTATCATCACCGAGTGAACTCGAGCGTGGGAACATGTGACGAGGAGGATGATTATGAAGAGGAGGCTTCCCACATGCATCACCGACCAATAGTAGCAGATGATTGTAGGCGTTGGGAGTTAGGTATGAGAACTGAAATTCCTGAGTTTCATGACAGCTTACAACTTGAAGAGTTTCTAGATTGGCTAGCCTCTATAAAAGAAATCCAATATTTTAAAGAAGTCCCTGCGACAAGTGTGCCCTTGGTTGCAACTAGATTGAGTAGGAGAGCAACTATATGGTGGCGACAACTAAAGTTGACTCGGAATAAGTTGGGTAAGGTAAAAATTACCAAACTGGAAGAAGATAAAGAAACTCATGCAGTGTGTAGGACCGTTGTGGCCGGCTAGGAGGGGTTTGGATATCCTGCAAACACAAAAAGACAAACCCTCCTCGAACTCTTTAAGCTAACACTTGTATATATAAAGTAAGCAGATAAACTAAAAGCATAAAGAAAAAGCGAGGCACAAAATGTTTACTTGGTTACAATCGATGTGGTTGTTAATCCAAGGAAGATTAAGCTCACTAAAAACTCCTTCAGGCGGAGAAGCCTCGTACAACAATGTAGTGCAGAAAACAGAAGCTAAACTAGAACTGAAGCACACAGGTGTTTGGAATTACAATTTAGAGTTCATTGAAAAGCTTCTGGACCAAGACTATATTTATAGCCTTGGTCGGGGCGCCTGGAAGGGTTCTCGGCGCCCTGGGGGGGGGGGGGGGATAAAACTTATCCCCCAATGTTCAGATCGCGTAAATCGTGATCCTGGTCAAAATCAGGGTCCGAGCGCCCCGGAACCCAAAGTCAATAGCGTTGACTTTTTCGTCTGGGACCTCTTCTCTGGTTCAGTCCCTCCTTGGTCCGGTTCTTCTCCTCCGGATCCGCTCGCTTAGGTGATCTCTGCCATCCGGAAAAGGGCTTACCCGAACCCAACTTCCGGTCTTCTCGAGCAGCCTTCCGCTCCGGCTTCTCGTCCATCGGAATCGCTGCGTGTTTCCTTCTCGTCCACCAGCGTACTCATCCGCAGTCTTCGTCCCTCGGTCGCACCGCGTGCTGACCTTCTCGCTAGCTGCGTCTCTTGCTCCCCGAGCAATCTTCCGCTCCGGCTTTCGTCTCTCGGAACCACCGCACGCTTCCTTCTCGTCCACCGGGGTACTCTTCCGCAGCGTCTCGTACCTCGGACGCACCGCGTGCCGTCCTTCTCGCTAGCTGCGTCTTCCGCTCGAGTACCTGTGTTCCTAAGCTCCTGCACACTTAGACACAAGGTTAAAACAACGCAGGACCTAACTTAACTTGTTGATCACACCAAAACAACCTTGGGGTTCCAACACAGTGAATCTTTTTACCATACAATTTTCAACGACTAATATATCAAAGATTGCAGAATTTGAAGCAAGACATCTGATCAACAATGAATATACTTCTGAATTTTTTCAATTAATTGTGAGGAATGAATTACATGAGACGGAAGATCAATTGGTATCAAGATATATGGGGGGGGGTTGAAATTCCAAAGTCAAGACATGATTAACATGTTTGACCCAATTTCTGTATCTATTGCACACCAAAGGGTGTTGGTGGTAGAAAAGCATGCACATTAAATAATGGATTTTTTCCTACAAACTCTGCGAGCGGAGGACCTAGTGGGGTGATTGCTGGGGTTGGTAACAGGGGTGTAGGGCAAATTTATAGAGGAAGTGGCAGTAGTGGCGGCGGAATAAAGTGTTTTAATTGTGGAGACTTTAGCACGGATAGTCGGAATGTGAGAAGGCTACGACAAAGAAAGTACTATTCATGGAGAATGAAGATTGTGAAGATGACATAGTCGAATTCTCTGGAGACCTCGAATATGATGAGGAGGTCGCAGATGAAGTCTTGTTGGAAGAAGATATCGAGACAACCTTGGTAGTTCGACGTTCTTGTTTGACTCTGAAATAAGTAGACGATGATTGGTTATAGAGTAATATCTTTTAATCAAATAAAATTAATAGTTGGTTTTTCTTCGGTCACACAAAATAATAGCTGTGACTCCGATGGGGAGGATACTATTAAATGCGTCTAAGTGTATATCATTACTTGATACTTAGTCCATTAAATAGGATTGTACCCCTTCAGATGGAGAAGATCACACAAACCTAAATAATTTCCTATAATCATCCATAAAGGAAGTTTGGTCTAGTGATCCTCAAACAAACTCATCCGATGTGGAGGAAGACACTTAAAGCCAACGCGCAAGTTTGAATGCATCACTTACAAACCAGTAATAGAGACCGTGTAATTTAATTAAATAAACCCTCTCCCATTTAGTTATTTAAAATCAAGGAATTTTAATCATGCACGCACATCACAACACATAAAACAACATATAAAGGCAATAAATATGAAAATAAAATTTACAACTATTATGAACTCATCCAACGTTATCCTCCAATATGCTGCCAATGGATCAAGCCGTCGTGTATGCCGCCAATGGATTAAGCCGTTGCGTCTATCTCACTTCCTTCTCCGCCGCGCCTCTGGTCCTCAAAATAGCACCACGCATAGCAAGGATACAAGCCGCAACAAAAATAAAATTTTACATTTATCGATCCTATATTCCACAAGGGAATGTACATGTAATCTAGATCGAATAAAATGTAAAACAACAATAATAATAATACGACAACTGACCATATTTAATTATTACAATAATGCACACACAACAACCTCGACATGTCCGAGGGTTCAAATCACACACAAGCACACAAAAGCTATAATCGTTGGATCTAGGATGCCTGCAACCACAGAGTTAATCTATCTAGCACATTCTATTATTATCCGGCCTAAACTTATGTATGAGCAGTGTATAATTTAACCGAAAACCAAACACATAGAGACAAAAAACTAGCTCTGATACCACTTGTTGGGTGCTACTTGGAATACCGTTCTGTTCCCCCTGTACAAAAATTTTTTTGTACAAGTACAGAACTTTTTCAAGCAACCCATGTGCTCTTCAGAAGTTAAACTTGGATTGGAAACAAAACTTAACATTTTTACTCCAAGTTTGTTCTTCAAAGTTAAACCTGGATTGGAAACGAAACCTAACATTTTTACTCCAAGTTCAACCCTTGTGTTATTCTGAAGTTAAACCATATTACAGAAGTTGATTAAATATTTATTTCAGGGATCGACTTCTAGGTCGTAGGCGAGACACTAGGCCTTCTTGGTTATGGGATCATCCACCACTTTCTAGACAAAGTCTTTCAAAGAAATTGAATATTTAAACTTCTCACAGTAACCTTAGATTTAACTACAGAGATCTCAATCAAAGCACAAGATCGAAACATAAATCAAAGCACAAAAATGAAAACACAAAATCGCTAGCCTCTTGTGTTGGTATTTCAGGATCCATACAAAGAAAACAAAACTAGTTGTGTTGCGGAATAAATAACTAGTTGTACCTTTCTTTATAGACAAAGACCTCTTGATCTTCTGCCGTATTCCTCTCCTCTTCTTGGACGTCGTGTGGGCGACGATCTACCAAGACAAAAATAACACCCGAACCCTTTTTGTTTCCAAGCCGCCTACCACCAAAAGACGCAAAGAAAAGAACACCTCATTCTTCTTCTTCTCCTCCAAACCGCCGACCACCAAGATGCTTCGTCTCTTCGTTTCTTTTCCTCCAAGCTCCGGCCACCAAGAGAAGATGGGGCGCCGACCCTAGAGGGAAGAAAAGGGAAGAAGAAAAGAAGTGGGGCGCCGACCCTAGAGGAAAGAAAAGAAAGAATGGGGCGCCAGCCTTAAGGGAAAGGAGAGAATTTTTAGTTGTAGAGAGAAACTTATCAATTCTTAATTGAATTGTTGATTGTTGTGGCACAACCTCCTCTTCTTTTATAACCCTTTGCCCCAGATAAAAAAGGAGAAAAAGTAATATATTTTTGTTTAGAAAAAATCTCTAGAAAAGAATTAACATAATTCTTTTTAGAAAAATTTCTTAAGAAAGAATTAGTATAATTTTTTTTAAAAAATTTCTAAGAAAGAATCAACATAATTCTTTTTAGAAAAATCTCTAGGAAAGAATTAATATAATTCTTTTTAGAAAAAATTCTTAAGAAAGAATTAATATAATTCTTTTTAGAAAATTTCTAAGAAAGAATCAACGTAATTCTTTTTAGAAAAATCTCTAATTCTATTGAGAAAACATCTCTCCCTTTTTTTCTTTTCTTTTTCTTTTGGTTTGGTCGGCCCCTTACTTGGGCACCAAGCAAGGCTTGGCGGGCCTCTTGCTTGGGCACCAAGCAAGGATGTGGCAGACCCCTTTCTTAGTTAGGAAGTAAAACCAAAACGGGTGAATGCGAGACTTTATAGAGGCTACAACAAGGACCGAGAGGAGGAATTGGTTTTGACCTCCTGATGGACTTGAGCTTCCTGTGTTCGACCCGAAAACCCAACTCAAGTTCATCAATAATAACTCATACCACTAAAGAGTTATTATTGAACTACCGCACCAATCCCATATTACAATATGAGCTCCTTCTTATCATGAGTGCGTTAGTCTCCTTGTGTTTAAGATATCGTATGTCCGTTAATTAAATGAGTTACTGACAAATCACTTAATTAACATCTAGCTCCAAGAGTAGTACCACTCAACCTTATTATCATGTCAGACTAAGTTCACCTGCAGGATTTACATGATAATCCTTATGAGCTTCTCAAGGGGACATCATCAACCTAGATCACTAGGACACAATTTTCTTTTATAATCAACAACACACCATATAAATAATATTATTTCCTAACTTATCGGGCCTATTGATTTAACTGAATAAATCTCACCCTTTGATAAATTAAATAAATAAATACTAAGTATATGTGTTTGTTATTATATCGGGATCAAGAGTATGCACATCCATAATAACAGAGATTTTGTTCTTTTATGTAGTCAGTATAAAAGAAATAACCTTAAATGGTCATACTCAATATACACATAGTGTACTAGTGTAATTTATAGTCAAGATAAACTAATATCAAATCACACTACAACCATTCCAATGGTTTATCCCAATTCATCTTGGTTATAAGCTACTGTTTATAATTTATAAGGAATTGATAACATTATCTTTTGGTGACACCACACACCATGTTATCTATAATATAAAATAAATGGATAACTACATTTAACTAAATGCAGATATTTGACCAATGCGATTCTCATTTAAAAAAAAATGTTCATACAAAAAGCTAGACTTTTAGTATACATCCTAACAATCTCCCACTTATACTAAAAGACTATGTTGCCATACATCTGATTCTCATCCCCTCAACATATCCATCAAAAGCTCTCGCCGGAAGGGCCTTAGTGAAAGGATCTACCAGGTTATCTGCTAATGCAATCTTGGCGACAACAACTTCTCCTCGCTTTACGATGTCTCATATCTGGTGGTACTAGCGCTCAATGTGTTTACTTGCCTTATGGGCTCGTGGTTCCTTCGAGTTTGCTACTGCACCACTATTATCACAATAAATTGTGATAATTTTGGGCAAACCAAGAATTACATCTAAGTCCATCAAGAAGTTTCTGAGTCATACTGCTTCTTTGGCTGTCTCAGAGGCTGCCACATACTTGGCTTTCATGGTGGAGTCTGAAACACATTTATGCTTAATACTCCTCCATGCTATGGCTCCACCTCCCAAAGTAAACACATACCCCGAGATTAACTTACTACTATCCTTATCTGATTGGAAATCCGAATCTGTGTAACCAATAAGGAGCAAATCATCTGCCTGATAAACTTGCATATAATCTCTAGTCCTTCTCAGGTACTTTAATATATGCTTTACGACAGTCCAATATCCCTGTCCTGGATTACTTTGATATCTGCTAACCATGCCCACGGTAAAATAGATATCCGGTCTCGTACATAGCATTGCATACATTAGCCTTCTACAACCGAAGCATAAGGAACTGCCTTCATCTCTTTTATCTCTTTTATCTCTTTTGATATTTTAGGACACATCTCTTTAGATAAAGGTACTCCATGCCAAAAAGGTAGAAAACCTTTCTTGGAGTTTTGCATGCTAAAATGAGCTAAGATAATATCGATGTATGAAGTTTGGGATAAGCACAACATTTTTTTTCTTGCGATCCCTTATTACTTTGATCCCAAGAATATGTCCACATTCTCCCAAGTCCTTTATATCGAATTTCTTGGACAATCATACCCTTACGTCTGACAACACTTTGACATTGTTGCCAATGAGCAAAATGTCATCTACGTATAGTACAAGAAACCACCACATTTCCGTCACGTTTCTTGTATACACAAGACTCATCCGGACACTGAATGAATCCATAAGACTAGATCACTTCATCAAATCGGATGTTCCAAGATCTTGAAGCTTGCTTCAGTTCATAAATGGACCGATTGAGCTTACATACAAGATGCTCTTTGCCCTTTGCAATGAATCCCTCTGGTTGCTTCATATGGATATTTTCTTCAAGACTTCCGTTAAGGAAAGCTGTCTTGACATCTATTTGCCAAACCTCATAATCCATATGAGCAGCAATAGATAAAAGAATTCAGATAGACTTGAGCATGACTACCGGCGAAAAGGTTTCCTCATAATCGATTCCCTCTTTTTTGAGTATACCCTTTTGTAACAAGCCTTGCTTTGAAGGTTTCCACCTTCCCATCTATCCCTCTTTTTCTTTTGTAGACCCATTTATATCCAATGACTTTTACACCATTTGGTGGTTCTACAACCTCCCAGACTTGATTAGAATACATAAATTCTATTTCGTAGTTCATTGCATTTTGCCAAGATGCTGTATCTTTATCTTGGAGTGCTTCATCATATGTCCAGGGATCAGGTTCATGTTCGCCAAGGATCAAGTCCGAAGACTCCCAAAAACATGAATCTATCAGGTTGCCAAACAACCCTCCCACTATGACGAGACACTACTTGTAATTGTGCATTATTTGTGACACGCGTTGTAGTTTCTTATGGTATCTCATCTTGTACCGTTGGTACTATAGTAGACGTATCTTCTCTTATTTCCTCAAGAATAATTTTACTCATGGGTTTGTGGTTCATTACATAGTCCTCTTCTAAAAATCGGGCATTGGTGCTAACAATGACCTTCTGATCTTTAGGACTATAAAATAAACCAACTTTCATTCCTTTAGAATAACCCACAAACAAGCGAACTTCTGTACGTGATTCCAACTTATCAGCATCTTCCTTTAGCACATGTGCTGGACTACCCTAAATCCGAATGTGTTTCAAACTAGGCTTACGCTCATTCCATAATTCTGTGGGTGTAGAGGGTACTGACTTAGAAGGTACCAAGTTCAGAATGTACGCCGCCGTTTCCAGAGCATATCCCCAAAACGAATTTGGTAATTCTGAAACACTCATCATTAATCTAACCATTTCCATAAAAGTCCAATTCTTTCGTTCCGCCACACCATTCTATTGGGGTGTACCAGGTGCAGACAGTTGGGATTGAATCCCTGCCTTTGATAGGTAACTCCTAAACTCTCCTAAAAGGTACTCGCCACTACGATCAGACCGTAGTGTCTTGATACTTTTACCATGACATTTCTCCACATCAGCCTTGCACTCTTTGAACTTATCAAAGCACTCAGACTTGAGGCGCATCAAGTAAATGTACTCATATCTTGAATAGTCGTCTATAAAAGAGACAAAATATTTGAAACCACCCCTCGCCTGGATAGTCATAGGTCCACACAAATCAGAATGAACCAATTCCAATACATCTTTGGCTCTATACCCCTTGACATTAAAAGGTCTCTTGGTCATTTTTCCTTCCAAGCAAGATTCGCAGGTTGGAAAGTTTTCCACCACCAATGAACCCAAAGGTCCATCGGCTATTAGCCTTTGAATCCTACTCAAGTTAATATGACCAAACCTTAGATGCCAAAGATATGTTTGGTTCATTTCCAAAGGTTGCTTTCTCTTATTAGAATTAGAAGATATGTTATTAATTTCCATTTGTTGCATCGTGGGAGTTATTGGATTTAGAGTGTACAAATTGTCAACCAACGTACCAGAACAGATAACCACCCTATTTTTCTTGATAACTACTTTGTCATCAAAAGAAACAGAATATCCATCCATAAATAATTTAGAAACTGAAATCAAATTCTTTCTAAAAGATGGTACGTAAAGATAATTTCTCAAAATCAAGTTTTATTCCTATCGAAAGATAATAAAACATCTCCCACTGCAACAGCCACCACTCTCGTAGCATTACCCATGTAGACGGTGATTTCTCCTTCATGTAGTCGTCGGGTTTCCTGGAACCCCTGCAATGAATTGCAAACATGATCAGTGACTCCCATATCTACACACCAGGTACTGGTAGATAACACCACTAAACATATTTCGACAACTAATGAGTAAGATACACCTTCATTGTTCTCGTTTCTGCGAGGACAGCCCAAGTTTTGTTTCCAATCAATATAATTGGGACCAGTAAGTTTGTTTTCTTTTAAAATAACAGTGAGAGGATTGAAAGCCATTTTGAAATATTGAGAATCACAAAATAAGATATTTGGTCAAAACTTTAGAATTTAAAATAATATTGATCCCTCAAACAATATAATTTAAATTCACTAACAACTCAAAACACCGTGAATTTAGTATGCCACGATAGTGTGGACGTATACTAATTCAAACATTTGTAAGAGGAGGTTTTACCCATTAATTTTATTATCTTGTCAACCTAACTTTATGACAAATAAAATTAATAGTTGGTTTGTCTTTGGTCACACAAAATAATAGCAGTGACTCCGATGGGGAGGATACTATTAAATATGCCTAAGTGTATACTATTACTTGATACTTAGTCCATTAAATAGGATTGTGCCCCTTCAGATGGAGAAGATCACACAAACCTAAATAATTTCCTATAATCATCCATAAAAGAAGTTTGATCTAGTGATCTGCAAACAAACTCATCCGATGTGGAGGAAGTCACTCAGAGCCAACGTGCAAGTTTGAATGCATCACTTACAAATCAGTAATGGAGACCGTGAAATTTAATTAAATAAACCCTTTCACACTTAGTTATTTAAAATCGAGGAATTTTAATCATGCACGCACATCATAGCACACATCACAACACATAAAACAACATATAAAGACAATAAATATGAAAATAAAATTTTCAACTATTATGACCTCATCCAACGCTGTCCTCCAATATGCTGCCAATGGATCAAGCTGTCGCGTATGCCGCCAATGGATCAAGCCGTCGCGTCTATCTCGCTTCCTTCTCCGCCATGCCTCTGGTCCTCAAAATAGCACCATGTATAGCAAGGATACAAGCCGTAACAAAAATAAAATTTTACATTTATTGATCCTATATTCCACAAAAGAATTTACATGTAATCTACATCGAACAGAATGTAAAACAACAATAATAATAGTACGGTAATCGACTGTATTTAATTATTATAATTATGCACACACAACAACCTCGACATGCCCGAGGGTTCAAATCACACACAAGCACACAAAAAGCCATAATAGTTGGATCTAGGATGCCTACAATCACAGAGTTAATATATCTAGCACATCCTACTATTATCCGGCCTAAACTTATGTATGAGCAATGTATAATTTAACCGAAAACCAATCACACAGAACCAGAAAACATGCTCTGATACCACTTGAAGGGAGCTGGAATTTCGTTCTGTTTAAATTTTCCTGTACAAAAAAAAATTGTACAAGAACAGAACTTTTCCTAGTAACCCGCATATTCAATCAAACATGTGTTTGATCAATCAAGCAAGTTCCTGAATGATCAAATCACATCTTGATCGAATTACAAGATCACTGGCCTCTTGTGTTGGTATTCAAAATCGATACGCAAAATCGATACAAAGAAAAACGAAACTAGATACGCAACGGAATTAAAGAACTAGTTGTACCTTTTCTTTGTAGCTAAAGACCTCTTGATCTTCTGCCGTATTCCTCTCCTCTTCTTGGACGTTGTGTGGGCGACGATCTACCAAGAACAAAACCACCCTCCTTCTCTTCTCTTCCAAAACCGTCGGCCACAAAAAGGAGTCTCTAGGATGGGGCACCTTCTAATCTTCTTCTTCTTCTTCCTCTCCTTCCTCTTCTTCCTTTTCTTCAAGCCGCTGGCCACCAAGATGAAGAAGTGTCACTGGCCCTAGATAGGAGAGGAAAGGGGGCAACCTTTGCAAGGTGAGAAAGGGGCGGCCCTTGGTGGAGGTGGCGCTGGCCCTAGGTGGGGTTGAAGGTGGCGCCGGCCACAAGGAGAAGAAGAGGTGGATGTGGATCCAACCCTAGGTGGAAGAGGGGTGTCGACCACAAAGAGAGAAGAAGATAGTGGAGAATTAGAAAGTTAGGCTTTAGAGGCCACATCCTACTCCTTTTTATAGACTTGCCGTTGGTTACAAGTAAAGAAAAATTAACAAATTTTTGTTTAGAAAAAATCTAAACAAACTATGTTAAACCAAACCAAGTTATGTTAAACTAAACCAAGTTAAGTTAAACCAAACCAAGTTAAGTTAGACCAAACCAAGTTAAGTTAAACCAAACCAAGTCAAGTTAAACCAAACCCGGTTATGGATGGGTGGATGCGAGGCTTTATATATAGAGGCTACAACAGAGACCTAGAGGAGGAATTAGTTTAGGTCTCCCAATGGACTTGGGTTTCCCGTGTTCGCCCCGAACACCCAACTCAAGTCCATCAATAATAACCCATACCACTAAAGGATTATTATTGAACTACCGCACTAATCCCATATTACAATATGAGCTTCTTCTTATTATGAGTGCGTTAATCTCCCCGTGTTTAAGATATCATATGTCTGTTAATTAAATGAGTTACTAACAACTTAGTTAATTAACATCTGAGTCCAAGGGTAGTACCACTCAACTTTATTATCATGCCGGACTAAGTCCACCTGCAGAGTTTACATGATAATCCTTATGAGCTCTTCAAGGGGACATCATCAACCTAAATAATTAGGACACAGTTTCATTCTATAATCAATAACACACTATATAAGGAGTACTATTTCTCAACTCATCGGGCTTATTGATTTAACGAATAAATCTCACCCATTGATAAGTTAAAGAAATAAATACTAAGTATACATGCTTGTTATTATATAGGGATTAAGAGGATGCACATCAATAATAACAGAGGTTCTGTTCTTTTATATAGTCAGTATAAATCGAACAATCTTAAATGGTCCTACTCAATACACACATAGTATACTAGTGTAATTTTATAGTCAAGACAAACTAATACCAAATTACACTACAACCGTTCCAATGGTTTGCCCCTATCTATCTTAGTTGTGAGCTACTATTTATAATTTATAAGGAACCGATAACATGATCTTCTGTGTGTCATCACACACCATGTTATTTACAATATAAATTAAATAGACAACTGCATCGATATATAAAATGTAGACATTTGACCAAAGTGATTCTCATTTTAAAATATTTCAAAACAGATGTTCATACAAAAGCTAGGCTTATAGTATACATCTCAATAACTATAAGAGCAAGTGTCCAAAATTGGCCAAGAAGAATGGACAAGTGGCACCCAAGGGCAAGGAGAAGCCCAAAAGAGTCGGTCCCATGGAACGCAAGGGCAAGGAGCACATTGTGTGCTTCTCTTGCAATCAAAGAGGATATTATAGGAGTCAATGTCCTAAAGGGAAAAAGTCGACCAAAGTCAAAGAAGGAATGCACAAGTCAAGGGAGAGCTTCCAAGGTAAAATCCAAGGTATCATTCATTGAACTTATTTCTTTGACCCATGATAAAAAACATGCTAGAAATAATTTATATCACTTTAATGCTATTTATCATGAAAATAGGAAGCATGATAGAATTAAGAAAAATCATGTGGCCTATCATGCTAAGACTACCACACCTAAGGATAGGAAGGTAGACAAATTATGAAATAACTCTAAGGGTTTTAGTTATAGGTCTAAAAATAGAAATGCTCATAGAAATCAAGAAAAAAAAAATCAAAATATAAGGATTTAAGGTTAGAAAATCAAGCCTTAAGATCAAGGCTTGATAAATTAGAAAAACCCTAAAGAAAATGGAAAATATTCTTAAGGGTCAAAATGAGCAAAACCTAGGTTTAGATAAACAAGAGTCATTCTATGGGCATAGAAGTTTGGGATACAAACCTAAGGGCCAAGAAGAATGTGACTTCATATCATAGGGTACCATATAGTTATGGAACCAATTCTAGGTCTAGCGGTCAAGTCAAAAATACAAGGGAAGTTATCCCTAGGAGTATTTTTGGAAAGACTAATGTGACTAAGACTTCTAAAAAGTCTAAGAAAGTCACCAAGAAGGTCACAAGGGAAGTTATCCCTAGAACTGACCTAGAAGAAGTGACCAAGGCTTCTAAGAAGCCTAGAAAGGTTATTAGGAAGGTATCTATGGAAGTCATCCTTAGTGAGTACCTGAAGCATCTAAGGAGCATTGGTTCCTAGGAACATATTCTCTACGCCCTAGTGTTGGAGTGTATACTTAAAAGTTTAGCTTTTGTACACATTTATTTTGAAATAAAGAATCACATTGGTCAAATGTTTACATTTATTTGTTAAATGTAATTGTTCAATTAATTTATATAGTAGATAACATGGAGTGTGGAGTCACACTTAGAAGATCATGTTGTCGGTTCTCTATAAATTATAAACAGTTGATCACGACTAAGATGGAAAGGAACAAACCATCAGAATAGACGTAGTATAATTAAGTATTAGTTTATCTTGACTAATAAATTACACTGATACACTTTAAGTGTATTGAGTAGGATCATTTAGGTAAGTTCTTTTTGTACTGACTTAGTAAAAGAACTAGACCTTAGTTATTATGGAAGTGTGTGCTCTTAATCCTAATATAATAACAAGCATGTATATTTAATATTTATTTCTTTAACTTATCAAAGGGTGAGGTTTAGCTCGATAAATCAATATGCCCGATAAGTTGGGAAATGATATTACTTATAGTATGTGTTGTTGATTATAGAAGGAATCTGTGTCCTAGTTATCTAGGTTGAGATTGTCCCCAAGAGGAGTTCATAAGGATTGCCATGTTAAACCCTGCAGGTGGACCTAGTCCAACATGACAATAAAGTTGAGTGGTACTACTCTTGGAGCTAGATATTAATTAAATGAGTTGTCAGTAACTCACTTAATTAGTGTATATTCGTAATCTTAAACACAAGGAGACTAACACACTCATGATAAGAAGGAGCCCATAATGTAATTTGGGATTGGTGCGGTAATAACTCTCTAGTGGAGTGAGTTAATTATCGATGAACTTGAGTTGTGTGTTCGGGGCGAGTACGGGATACTCAAGCTCATCGGAAGGCCAAAACCATTTCTCCTCTAGGTCCCTGTTGTAGCCTCAATAAAACCTCAAGTCCATCCAGAGAAAAGCATATCTTGGTGTCCAAGAAGGAGCCGGTTCATTGCTTGGTGACCAAGCAATGGTCGAATACATATTCTCTAGAAGTGGCCGACCCTTGCCTTGGGCAAGGGGGCCGACCGCAATATTTAAATTAGGAAGGTTGTTTTTGAATTTTTAAATTTTCTCAGATATTTACAATTTGTAAAAAGAGAGATTTTAAAAATTTATAAAATTTTCCTAATTTAAATTAGGCCACAAGGTTTTAAAAGAGAGTTGTAAAATTTATAAAACTTTCTTTTAAAAAGAAATATTATTAGAGATGTTTTAAATTTTAAAACTTTCCTTTTAATATCCACATTAGAAAAAAAAAAGAGTTTGTAAAATTTTATTAGAAGTTTTCTTCTTTTAAAATTTTATAAATTTTTTTTTTTCTTTCCCTTTTAATAAGTGGCCGGCCACCTTGCTTGGTGCCCAAGCAAGGGGCCGGTCAAATAATTAAACATCAACAAATAGTTGTTTAATTAATAAATCA
Organism: Zingiber officinale; assembly: GCF_018446385.1. Taxonomy (NCBI): domain Eukaryota; kingdom Viridiplantae; phylum Streptophyta; class Magnoliopsida; order Zingiberales; family Zingiberaceae; genus Zingiber; species Zingiber officinale. Next base: position 2,519,073 of record NC_056001.1, read on the forward strand.
ATTTAGGATTGATTAATTAAAAGGAAAGAAAAAGAAAAAATTAAAAGGAAATAGGAATGAGTCTAATTTTTTATAAAACTCTTTCCATAATTTTTCGTTGGGAAACTAATATAAAAAGGGGGGAAGGGGAGGTCTTGAAAAACATAACAATTGATATTGTGTTGTTGGAGATCATCAGGTGGCCGACCCCTCTCTCTCTCTTCCCTTTGCTCTCTTTTGCTCCTTTGTGGTGGTGGTGGCCGAATTCTAGAGGAGGAGAAGCTCTCTGGGTGGTGTTCGTCTTGGAGGATCGTCGCCCACACGACGTCCAAGAGGAGGCGAGGGATACGACAGAAGATCTCGAGGTTTTTAGCATACAAGGAAGAGGTATAATTAGTATTTAATTTCCGCATCATACTAGTTAATTTTTCTTTGTATAAATACCAAATACAAGAGACATTCGATTCTTGTTTTTCGAATTTAATTTCGATGTTGTGTTCTTTTTCTTTTTTCCTTGTGATTTGATTGTTCCTTTTGGTTAACCTAGAGTTATATAAGGAAATTAAATAAAAAACTTTCCTTAAAAGACTTTGTCTAGTCGGTGGTGGTTGCTCCCATATCCAAGAAGGCCAAGTGCCTCGCTATGTAGTACTGGAAGCCAATTTTGAAAACTAATATTTAATTGAATTTATAACCTAGGTGATTTGGATCAAACGTGTTAAGTTCCGCAGGAGATCTAAATCTAAACCTAAAAGAACATATAATTTAAACTTGGAATCAAACGTGTTAAGTTCCGCAGGAGATACAAGTTTAACTTAAAAGAACACATGATAGCTAGGAAAGGTTCAGATCACGTACAAAATTTTTGTACAGTGGAGCCATTGGGTTTTTCGAGTAGCAACCAACACCTAGATGGGTTAGAGAGTGTCAACTATAAATGGGTAGGGTGGTTAACCCAACATTGATAAAATTGTCACTTGGAGGTATTTTCAAGGTGTTTGTTAACTTTTGAAAATGAAGAGGATTAATGAGTTACTCTTTGGAAGAGTAAAATATGCCAAAATTTGAGGAATTAGACTTAATTTGAATTGACACAACTAAGGAAAGGCAAAAGAAATGCCAAATTGAGTTTTGACATTTTCTTAAGAAAATGAGGGCAGTTAGGGTTAGTTTTAATTTAGCTCAGGATTAAGGATGCTTAGATAGATTATCTATGTAGATTTTATTTATGCTAATTGCCATGATTGTTTGTCCATCATATGCCGTGACATTATATTTCGCATTCATACTTATTATAAAAAATAAGCAAAAACACCATGCCATGTCATACATATATCATGTAGCTATAGTATGTTTTCTTTTGAAAATTATTTCTTTTTGATGTATGTCATAACTCATCATGCATTATTTCAATTTCCTTGTAATTAAGGGCAATGACATTTTCTAACAAGTGACATCCTAGGTGGATGTTCATAATTCTTAAAATGCCAAGATAGATATGCATGATCCCTAGTTTAGGGCAAAATCAAACTCTACATCTCACGAAGACTATAAGGTGACTTGTATGTTGTTTTAGTGCACATTAGATACAAGTGAGATGTTAGGATGATGAACAAGACTCAAGATGTTGATTTAGTACATCTATTTGAATTTTAATTTCTTCAAAACACATAGTTATATGACTCCAATCATTGGGAAAGCTAATGTACAAGTCATGTGCATTGAGCCCAAAGAATATGGTTGAAAATTAGTTTTGAAAATAATTTCAAAATCCTTTTGGAAAACCTTGGTGAAGGCTATCTTTTGATAGTAATCATCATTGAAAAGTTGGACACAAACTAGAAGAAAACATTAAAATTTTTAAGTTTGTGTCTATCTTTGAAAATAGGAAGTATTTTCTTAGAAAACTATTTTTCCTTGATAGTATATGCCTTAAATAATGTCTACAAGAAGTTTCATGTTTTTTAGAATTTTATAAAAAATTTAGGATATTTCTGAATTTCGGTTGAAAGTGGATTTCAGAAATTCAAAAACTCAATCGATCAGCCGATCGATTGGGCAGGCTCAATCGATCAGTCGATCGATTGAGAAGGGAATTATCGTGAACAGCTGATTGATTCAACCCCGGCTGGATCGATCAGTTGATTGATTCAAGCAGTTTTTCCACGAACAACACCTCGTTAAATCGATCAGTGAATTGATTGAGCAAGCGACAATCGATTGAGTCCCAACCCAATCGATTGAAAAGGCTGATTTTGGTTGGAAAAGTATGATTTCAACACTTTAAGCCATTTTTAATCTCATTAACCACTCCTAAACCCTTGGAATATATTTATATATATTTAAGGGTAGTTTTCATGATGAAAACAAAGAGAAATAGTTAAGAACCACTAGATTCAAGTTTAGGATGAGGTTGGTTTCAATATTGAATCTTCTAAACCTCAAAACTTCAGTTTTTGGGTTTCCTAAAGGTTTAGGGATTCCAAGTCATTGTTGGTGCAATAACAGAAGTTTGGAGCATGTCTTTAGGGGGAGCTACTCTTTATGGACATGAAAATTAATTTTTCAAACACCATGGAAGGTAGTTAACCTTCGTTAGAGTAAATGCTCAAGGTTGAGCATTGAAAAACAATAGAGAGTGGATATCTTCATTGTTGAGTTGTGGATGCTCTAGGATGAACATTATGAGTGGATTAATGCTCAAGGGTGAGCATTGGTTACAATGCTCTTGGATGAGACCTTCATTGTTGGAATGATGAATGCTTTTGGATGAGCAGTGTGACGTGGTTTAATGCTCAAGGATGAGCATTGGATACAGTGAAGGGTATGAGATCTTCATTATAGTGTTGTGAACAACATGTGAGGTTATGAACAACGTTGAGTAACTCTTTAGGGGGAGAGTTTTTGATGTGTGCCAATAGGGGGAGAATATAGGGTTTAAGTTAGACCTTCATTGCCCTCTAGGAAAGTTTGGGGGAGAATGTAGGATTTAAATTATGTCTTCATTTTCCAAAGGGGGAGTTTACTCTCTTGGAAGGGAGAGAATAAATGAAATCCTCATTCATGCTTTGGCATAAAGAAGAAGTTGAGGATATGAGATTAGCCTAACTTAAATGTATTGTCAAACATCAAAAAAGGGAAGATTGTTGGTGCAATATCCCCTGGGTCAGGCTGACCAAGTTGACTAAGCTTGAGTTAGCTCAAGCTTGAGTCTTGATGTTTGGGTTCGATGTTTGACAATATGTGGAGATTACAGGTGTAATCGTTTGATTGAGGAGATTGTTGATGCAATTCCCCTCTAGTCAAGGGTTGACCAAGTTGATGTGAAGAAGAGTCAAGTAGGTCAAAGCAGTGATCAGATAGTTGACTGGGAAAGTCCTAACTGGAGCTTAGGAATGTGAAAGACCTAGTGAGTGAAGTTAGGCAGTTGGAAAATCCTGGTGAGTGAAACCAGGTGAAAGACCTAGTGAGTGAAGTTAGACAGGTGAAAGACCTAGTGAGTGAAGCCGGGCAGTGGGAAAGTCCTGATGAGTGAAGCCAGGTAGATGGAAAGTCCTAGTGAGTGAAGCCAGACAGATGGAAAATCCTGATGAGTGAAGCCAGACAGATGGAAAGTTCTGGTGAATGAAGTCAGGTAGATGTGAAAGTCCTAGTGAGTGAAGCTAGGCAGATGAAAAGTCCCGGTGAGTGAAGCCAGACACGTGGAAATCTAGGTGAGTCAAGGTTGACCGGACACTTGGTGTTGGGAAGTCCAAGTAGGTCAAAGGAGTGACTAGATACATTGCACAAGGAAATTCAGATGGGTCAAGGGTGACCGGACATCTGGTGGGAGGAAGTCCAAGTGGGTCTTGGAGGATCGGACAGTTGGCACGAGACGGTAAGTACAAGTGGGTCAAGGTTGACCGGACACTTGGCACAAGGAGAAAAGTTCAAGTGGGTCAAAGGATTGACCGAACATTTGATGAAGAGGTCCCAGCAGATCAACGCTGATCGGATGCTAGGAATGAGGAGTTCCAACAGGTCACGGTTGACCGGATGTTGGATTTGGGGACCCTTGAGCTTGATTTGAGCAAGTCAAGGGTGGTCAATCGATCAACCAATCGATTGGACCGAAGCCCAATCGATCAGCTGATCGATTGGGAGAATGCTGTGATAAACGTTAGTCCAATCGATCGATCGATCGATTGGGGGTCTTTATCGCGTAAACAAAACAGTCCCCAATCGATCAGTCGATTGATTGGACACCATCAATTGATCAGCCGATCGATTGGGCACTGCCAATCGATCAACCGATTGATTGGGGGTTGGAAATCGTGCGAGTTGCAATAAAGGCTAAATTGATCAGCTGATCGATTCAGACCTTTTCCAACAGAGCACAAAGGCACTCTGAATCAATCAACCGATCGATTCAGCCTCCCTATCGATTGGTCAATCGATTGGGATGTGACCGTTGCGCAGGTTAAAGCCGTTGGCGAGCGATTTCTTCATTACTTCTTCGCCATCTCCATCTCGATCTTCAGGTGTTCTTCTCCACCAAGCTCTCTCTCACACACACACACCAGATCTTGGTGGTTTAGAGAGGAGTGTTGTTGCACTTTTAAGCAAGTCAAGAGGTGTATTCAAGCTAGAAGAAGAGTAAGCTAGGGTTTCTGAATTGTAAATCTTGTAAGATTTGCTATTGTATTAGCTTGTATTTCGTTCTTCTTGTATATCTTGTTGTGTGAGTCTTGTACGAGGTTTCTTCACCTCCGGTAGTTATCGAGAATAAGTGTTTTTATTAGTGGAGTATGCGTCGCGTGTGGATCCTTGGATTAGTCACCTCTTTTTGAGGTGGATACTAAGTAAATATATGGGTTAGCGTTGTGAGAGTTGCTTAAGTATTTTCCGCTGCAACAACATCACCAAAGCAAGTAACTGAAGCGCGATGAGTCATTCACCCCCCAATTAATCGATCCTAACAAACTTTTGACTTGGAACTTGAAATCAGATTCTGTCTACGCTCACACGTGCAGAACTTAGAAGATCTGTATTTACTATGGGGTACTCGTAATTGTCAAGTTTTGAGCCCAAACGACATCGTTTAGGTATGTTTCGGATCCTCCGAAGAATTATTTTTACTATTTTTAATAAATTACACATTTTAAATATTTAAACTATTTTTGATATTATTATATTACAATTAAAGTATTCCGTCTATTTAAACATCCTATTAAAAATTCTGAGATAATTTTAATTTAATTCTATTTTGAGCCTTCGTCTATTCCTTGGAACCATGCATTTTTCTTATTTTATGATTTTCTCTTCAAAATTAACAGATTGTAAATACACGAATCCATGAATCGAGAGTATCCGCTAAGTCAAACATGGTATGTAGCGTTCGCAGGGACGTCGCTTTTGGAAGCGGGCTTTAATTTGTAGGGGGGTAGCGCTAGCTTTGGCGTGTTCTGGCGTGGGTTGGGGCATGCGATGCGCATTTATTTGCACACATGGCCATGGTTGTTGGCCCTTAATTCTATTTGATTCACGGCTAGCGACCGAGCGAGAGGGGAAGGAGAGGCAGCTACCCACCGCATCTTTTGCGAGGATGCACGAACAGTTCGTAGTGGTACCGTCTCGAGAGCGAGGGGCCCGCGCGCATGGGAAACACTTCCTCACGGACTGAGACTGGTCGTCGTCGTCAACGTACGGCTAGCTGCAATTAATTATAGAAGTGATCACTTTTACCCGAGGGCATCTTTCTCTTCTTTCTCTAGTCTCCAAGCTCATTCAACTGTTGGTTGATGCTATAGAGCAGAGAAAAGAACATGCATGTGAAGTTCTTGTTTTCTCAATTCTGGAACTTGAAAGTTACATCTACACTTTGCTCTAAGAGTCAATTCAATCTTGCTCGGACCACGGAAGAGTTCCTCACCTTATGCGTTCATCCATAAATCCTTTCAATTGATGCTTGAAAGGAAATTAATTAAGAGATTTAATCGATCGACTTTATATACTTTGTGCGTGCAAATTAAAAGAATTGAAATGTCATTAATACATTAGACCAGTTTCAATCCTTTTTAATTAAGCTGCTCTATTAGTCCTTCTAGCTAGTTATTAATATATTTCCCTTTATTTTTTTTTTACTAATCAATATATTTTTTCTTCAACTTGCAATTAATCGACAAAAAAATTTCATTAGATGATTACCTAAACCATGCATATATGTACATACATAACGGCAATCATGAAACACCCTGTGGTCAGTATATAAATATTCAGCTAGCTATTAATTAGTCTAACGAACAATCATGATCAATGCAAATTTTTTTTTCTCAAGAAAGTTAAAAAATATAGCTTGCTTGCTTGCTTAAGATATATAATTATATATTGAAGTCAATCGAAGACTATTTTCATAACGAGTAGCATGAAGATGCCTCTAATAGAGAGGATCGATATCAGAGACTGAGAGCATAATTGGATCGTAAAAATTAATTTAATGCAAAACTCTATTCAATCTAAAATGCCAAGTAAGATATATAAACTTATTTTTGTTATTTAATTATATTAAAAATGCTCCACTTGAGTGTGAAGTTTATGCTTTCTTTCATATCTTAATTTAGGAGTGATATAAGGAACATTACTACTGATTCATTAATTAGGATGAGTTACACTGTGCTCACATGAATGCCAATAGTAATTAGTAATTATCTGTTTCTGTAAACTGCATATTTAGCTTTAACAGATACTTGATACTAAGTTAATTACCAACCAAGCTACTTGTCATTGAGCTTTTGATAATATGTCAATTTGTAATTGTAGTTTGATGTAGATATCAAAGATTAAATGTAATCTTATGATGGAACTATATGATTTTCTTATAAACCAATATATATGTTTTAGTATGGGAAACGTAGCTACAAGTACTTAATTTGTCAAATGGAATTGGCACAGATATAATACGTACATATATACGACGTTTTCTCCAAGATCGATCTTAAACTTCCTTGTCAGGAAGGGGACAAGCGATGCATGCATGCATGCTTCACAGGTGAACGTCGTGTTGAAAATTAAACTTTATTTTTTGTTGATAAAATCTTATGGAAATAAAATAGTGATGTGGCAAGTCTTGACTAGAGATAGGATAGAGATAGAACTTGATGAATTGATAAGAGTTCGTGGAGATAAAATTTATTTATTTATTTTTTTAAATATCATGATTATCTCATATTAGTGCTTATCCAATAAGCCTATAAATATGTACTTCTTTTCACTGAATGAAACAAGTTGAGTTTTCTATTTTCTTCTACTCCTCTTCCACATAGAGTTATTTCTCCTCTTCCACATTTTTTCCTTCTATAATTCTTTTTTCTTCTCCCATAATTTCTGTTTCCAACAAAGTGGTATCAGAGCTATGGCTAATGGAGGTATGGTTCCCTTCCAAGTTCCAGTACTCAAAGCGAGTAATTATGACAATTGGAGTATCAAGATGAAGGCGCTTCTTGGAGCTCATGATGTTTGGGAAGTTATAGAAAAAGGCTACGTTGAGCCTCGTGATGACTCGACGTTATCTCCAACTGAAAAAGACAGTCTGAGAGATTTAAGAAAGAGAGACAAGAAGGCTCTCTTCCTCATTTATCAAGCTTTAGATGAGGATGGTTTTGAGAAGATTTCAAGTGCTACTTCAGCCAAACAAGCATGGGAAAAGCTCCAAGTCTCATATCAAGGAGAAGAAAAGGTAAAAAAGGTACGACTTCAGACATTAAGAAGTCAATTTGATGCTCTTCGTATGAAAGAAGGTGAGTTAGTATCAGATTACTTTTCTAGAGTCTCTACCATTTCCAATCAACTAAAGAGAAATGGTGAGAAACTAGAAGAAGTAACTATTATTGAGAAAATTCTTCGATCATTGGATTCAAAATTTGATAGTATTACAACCATCATCGAAGAGACCAAGGATCTACAAGTCATGACGATTGAGCAACTGCTGGGTTCATTACAAGCTCATGAAGAAAAGAAGAAGATAAATGAAGAAATTACTCAACAACTCCTAAAGACGACTCTTCAACCGACAAAGAAAGATGAAAGCTCCAGTAATAATAGAAGTCAACGGGGAAGAGGTCGTGGATATGGACGAGGTCGTTCTAATGAGCAAGGATGGGTCTCCAACAACAACAATGAAAGAGGAGAACATTCAACAAGAGGACGTGGAAGAGGGTATACAAACTCGAGGTACGATAAATCTCAAGTTAAGTGCTACAATTGTGACAAATTTGGACATTATGCAAAAGAATGTAGATCTCCCAAGAATAGAGTATATGAAAGAGTAAATTATATGGAAGAAAGGAAAGAAGAAGATGGCACCCTACTGCTAGCGTATAAAGATAATGAAAGAGAAGAAGATACAATTTGGTATCTCGACACTGGTGCAAGCAATCATATGTGTGGGAAAAGAAACATGTTTGTAGAGCTTGATGAATTAGTTGGTGGTAATGTATCCTTCGGAGATGAATCAAAGATTGAGGTAAAAGGCAAAGGTAACATTCTCATCCGTTTGAAGAATGGAAAACATGAATTTATCTCAAATGTTTTCTTTGTACCAAATATGAAGAGCAACATCCTAAGCTTAGGACAACTTTTGGCAAAAGGGTATGATATTCATCTAAAAGATGGTATGCTCATCTTGAAAGATCATATTGGTTGCTTAATTGCTAAGGTGCCTATGTCAAAAAATAGAATGTTCTTACTTAATATTCAAAATGATGTCGTCAACTGTCTCAAAGCTTGTTACAAAGACATCACTTGGCTATGGCATCTTCGATTTGGACATCTGAATTTCGGAGGACTAGAACTGCTTTCAAAGAAGGAGATGGTGAGAGGACTACCTTACATCAAACATCCTGATCAAGTATGTGAAGCATGCCTACGTGGGAAGCAATTTAGAAGAAGTTTTCCAAAGGAGTCAAGTTCAAGAGCTCAAAAGCCTCTTGAACTTATACATACAGATGTTTGCGGGCCGATAAAGCCAAGTTCACTTGGTAAGAGTAATTATTTCATTCTTTTCATAGATGATTTTTCTCGGAAAACTTGGGTATACTTCTTGAAGCAAAAATCGGAGGTCTTCGGCATATTCAAGAAATTTAAAGCTACCATAGAAAAGGAGAGCGGTCTCGAGGTCAAAGCTATGCGTTCTGATCGAGGAGGAGAATTTACCTCAAAGGAGTTTCAAGAATTTTGTGAAGCCAACGGAATACGACGACCCTTGACAGTTCCAAGATCCCCTCAACAAAATGGAGTGGCGGAAAGAAAGAATCGAACCATCCTTGACATGGCAAGGAGCATTCTCAAAAGCAAGCGGCTACCAAAGGAACTTTGGGCAGAAGCGGTTGCATGTGCAGTATACTTATCCAACCGATCACCAACAAGGAGTGTGTGGGGGAAGACACCACAAGAAGCATGGAGCGGAAGGAAGCCTGGGATTTCTCATCTAAAAGTTTTTGGAAGTATAGCTCACGTTCATGTGCCTGATCAATCAAGAAGCAAATTGGATGATAAAAGTAAGAAGTTTATTTTTATTGGTTATGATACTAACTCAAAAGGGTATAAGCTATACAATCCAGATACTGGGAAGACAATCATCAGCCGAGATGTCATATTTAATGAAGAAGAAGAATGGAATTGGGAATCTCAAAATGAAGATTACAACTTTTTCCCGTGCTTTGAAGAAGAAGATGTGGAGCAACTAAGGGTGGAGCAACCAAGGGTAGAGCAAACAAGAGAGGAGCCTACTACTCCACTAGTAACACCAACATCAAGTACTCAAGAGAATTTATCTGCATCAACTTCAAGTGAAAGAGTACCACGCTTTAGAAGCTTACGGGAAATTTATGAGGTAACTGAAAATCAAGATAATCTTACTCTATTTTGTCTCTTTGCGGATTGCGAGCCTATAGATTTCCAAGAAGCTATAAAAAGCAAAAGGTGGAAAGATGCAATGGATGAAGAAATCAAGGCGATAGAGAAGAATGACACATGGGAGTTAACGACACTTCCTAAAGGACATAAGGCGATTGGTGTGAAGTGGGTGTACAAAATAAAGAAGAATGCCAAAGGAGAAGTTGAAAGATATAAAGCAAGATTGGTGGCAAAAGGCTACAGTCAAAGATCTGGCATTGATTATGATGAGGTATTCGCTCCTGTTGCTCGATTAGAAACTATCAGACTAATCATTGCTTTAGCAGCTCAAAATAAGTGGAAAATACATCAAATGGATGTAAAATCTGCTTTTTTAAATGGAGTTCTTGAAGAAGAAGTCTATATTCAGCAACCATCAGGTTATGAAGTTAAAGGACAAGTAGACAGAGTTCTAAAATTGAAGAAGGCTCTCTACGGGCTGAAGCAAGCACCAAGGGCATGGAATAGCCGAATAGACAAGCACCTGCAAGAGAAAGGCTTCATCAAATGTCCTTATGAACATGCATTATACATTCAGAGTAAGGATAAAGATGTTTTAATTGTATGCCTATATGTCGATGACTTGATCTTCACAGGAAGCAATCCAAGTATGTTTGGAGAATTTAAAGAAGTGATGACTAAAGAGTTTGAAATGACTGATATTGGGCTCATGGCATACTATCTGGGCATTGAAGTGAACCAAAGGGAAGATGGAAGCTTCATCTCACAAGCAGGTTATGTAAGAGAGATATTAAAGAAGTTCAGGATGGATAATAGTAAGTCTATAAATACCCCAGTAGAATGTGGAGTCAAGCTATCAAAGCATGATGAAGAAGAAAAAGTTGATCCAACATTTTTTAAGAGTTTGGTTGGAAGTTTACGATACTTGACGTGCACAAGGCCTGATATTCTTTATGCTGTTGGACTTGTTAGTCGCTACATGGAAGATCCAACTACTACCCACCTTAAGATCGCTAAGAGAATTTTGCGCTATATCAAAGGTACGATAGATTTTGGATTATTTTATTCAACATCTAACCACTTCAAACTTGAAGGATATAGTGACAGTGATTGGGGTGGAGATATAGATGATAGAAAGAGCACTACAGGATTTGTGTTCTTTATGGGAGATACAGCCTTTACTTGGATGTCGAAAAAGCAGCCTATTGTTACACTTTCTACTTGTGAAGCAGAGTATGTGGCTGCGACTTCATGTGTTTGTCATGCTGTTTGGCTCAGAAATTTATTGAATGAGTTAAGTTTACCACAAGAAGAGGCAACTAAGATACGTGTTGATAACAAGTCTACAATAGCACTAGCAAAAAATCCAGTCTTCCATAATAGAAGCAAGCACATCGATACGCGCTTTCACTATATCAGAGAATGTATTACAAGAAAAGAGGTGCAAGTGGAATACATAAAGTCTCAAGATCAAGTTGCTGATATTTTTACCAAGCCACTCAAATTTGAAGACTTCATCAAAATGCGATATTTGCTTGGAGTCACAAAATCAAGTTTAAGAGGGGGTGTTGAAAATTAAACTTTATTTTTTGTTGATAAAATCTTATGGAAATAAAATAGTGATGTGGCAAGTCTTGACTAGAGATAGGATAGAGATAGAACTTGATGAATTGATAAGAGTTCGTGGAGATAAAATTTATTTATTTATTTTTTTAAATATCATGATTATCTCATATTAGTGCTTATCCAATAAGCCTATAAATATGTACTTCTTTTCACTGAATGAAACAAGTTGAGTTTTCTATTTTCTTCTACTCCTCTTCCACATAGAGTTATTTCTCCTCTTCCACATTTTTTCCTTCTATAATTCTTTTTTCTTCTCCCATAATTTCTGTTTCCAACACGTCGTACGTGATCTGGGTTTCGCTTTCCGTGTGACATTATGAAACTGAAACCAGATGGAACCCAAGCGAGAGAGCAGGCATCCAACACCTCTCTTTCTCTGTTGCCTGTGTTCCTCGATGCCTCGCAAAGGAAACAAGCTACAGTCTCACTGCAGCTTCGCCCCAATCCTTACTCGCCCATCGACGCACGCACTCTCCCACTCAATCCACTCAGCAGCAGCAGCAGCGCCCAGCACGAACAGCGCTTACACCATCCTGCGCTTCATAAAGCTACGTACTGCTCCAACACTGACAATCGCGCGTGGAAGACGTATGTATTCCCATCACGAGAGAAAAACAACCAGAGGCCAGAGGGTAAGTGCAAGTGCAAGCGCAAGCGCTCGTGCTTAACTTAGATCATAACAACGGAGAGAGGTAATGTATTCCTTTCTCAGTTCATAGAGCCCTAATTTTATGAACTGCATCAATGGCTGCCACAGATGACAACTCCATAAAACCACCTACCCTTTCTCTCGTCTCATACCATCATCACGTCATCACTTGTAGCAGAGTTGCTTTACACGTGCAGATAGGCTAAAAGAAAAAACAGGCCAATAATGTCTATCTCCATTTCCAGCTCTCCCTCCATCCCTCGGGATCATGATCTTTTACAGTATGGGCAAATTAATGCCGGTATTATAGTGATTATCCGTTGACGAGAAGATAGATTTAACAAAAGATAAGAAAAAAACAATGATATGGTATCTGTGAGTTATTCTAAAGTAATATGAGTCAATAGTTAACGTGATATAAAAGTTCAAGATAATGTGATAGTTAAAATTTAAATAATATAATAGTCAATATTAAGATAAAGTGATAATCAAAAGTTAAAATGTATGTATTCCAACGAATATTTTTAACGGGGCTCAGCTTCATATTTTTCATGGATAGGGCTTCTAGTATAAATTTAATTGATTCTAGAGTCAATCGAATCTCCAAGGCTCAACTTTCGGTTTATCATGGGCATGACTCCCAATATTAATTCGATCGACTCTAAAATCGGTCAGACCTTCGGGGCTTAGTTCCTCACTTTTCATGGGCATGACTCCCAATATAAATCCGACCGACCCTAGAGCCGGTTGGATCTTCGAGGCTTAGCTCCCCACTTCTTATAGGCATGACCTTCAACATTAACACGAGCGGCTCTAAAACTGGTTGGACCTTCGGGGCTCATTTCTCCAATTCTCATGAGTATGACTCGCAACATAAACTCGACCGGCCCTGGAGTCGGTTGGACCACCGGGACTCAGTTCCCCATTTCTCATGTGCATGACTTCCAACATAAATCCGATCGACCCTATAGCCGCTCTAATCTTCGGAGCTCAACTCTCCGCTTTTCATGGATATGACTCCTAGCAATAACTCGATCGGTTCCAGAATTGATCGGACCTTCAGAGTTTAGCTCCCCACTTCTCATGGGTATGATTCCCAACATAAACCCGACCAACCTTAAAGCCGGTCGGACCTCCCGAGCTTAATTCTCTACTTCTCATGAGCATAACTCCCAACATAAACACGACCAACCTTATAATCTATCGAACCTCCAAGGCTCAGCTCTCCGGCCACTTCTCATAACCATGACTCCCCGCAATAACTCGGCAGGCTCCAAAGTCGGTTGGATCTCCGAGATTCAGTTTCTCACTTCTCATGAGCATGACTTCCAGCATAAACTCGATTGGCTTACACTGATCAGACTTCAACGGGGCTTGGCTCGCCACCTCGCATGGGCATGACTCCCAGTATAAACCCAATCGACCTACACTGATCAAATTTCAACGGGGCTTGTCTTCCCACCTCATATGAACATAGCTCCCAACCTAAACCTAGTCGGCTCCAAGCTGATCGGACCCCCTCTAAGAGACAACCTTGTCAGGCAATCACAACCATACCTGCCAGAGAATAACGATTACTCACCAGGAAATATTCCCTTGCTCTAACATACACATACAACAGAACCTTCCTCTGCCTAGGAGAAGACTGTCGTACTTCCTCCACTACCTGACATATTCTGGCACCTTACATTTTTGGACACCTCTAGGTATGTAAATGAACCAAATGGTTCACGAGCTATTCAGAGCTAAATTCGGTAAAAAACTCATTTGAGTTCATTCGTTTAGCTTATCGAGCTAAGCTTGAGCTTGATTTCGAGCTCAATAGTTTTATCGAGCCGAGCTTAAGGATATTCGGTTCATGAGCTCACGAACATGTTCGTTTATAGGCTCGTGAGCTCAGGCTCGAGCTCGACTCGTTTAAAGGGCTCGAGCTCGGCTTGTTTAAAGGGCTCGAGCTCGACTCGTTTAAAGGGCTTGAGAACATGTTCGTTTATAGGCTCGTGAACTCGGGCTCGAGCTCGGCTCGCTTAAAGGGCTCGAGAACATGTTCGCTTATGAGCTCATGAACTCGAGCTTGAGCTCAGCTCGATTAAAGGGCTCGGTGTGTTGAGTTTGGAAGTTTAATGTAGTAGTTTGGGGTGTTTAATGATGTGTTGAGTTTATATTATTTTAGTTGTTAGGTTTATTGAATATTTATTCAAATGAATTCTCGAGTTCGCTTAATAAGCCTGTAAAACGAGCCTTAAAACGAGCCCAAAAACAATCTCTAAACGAGCCCGAAAATGAGCTCGAGCTCGCTTAACGAGTTAGGCTCGGTAACTGTGATAATTGAGCTAATAGCGAGCCGAACTCGAACTGTTCGCGAGCTTAGTAATTCCAAAATGAGCCGAGCTCGAGCCTTGTGATAAAAGTTCGATTTGAGCTCAAGCCTGAATATAACTTAAACGAGCCGAACTCGAACTTAATACTGTTCGGCTCGGTTCAACTCATTTACATCCCTAGACGCCTCATTATTATGGAGGCTATGAAGGACAATATAAAAAGGGAACCTCTCTGTTGGCCAGACACGTGCATGTATACACATCCACATTACGGTTTTACTATTCATCTTCTTCTCCATTTTGCTCGGTTACCGTTCTGACTTGAGTGTTGGAGTGCCTGTGTCAGGGCTCCGCTCCCTGGTTCTCACTCTAAAGTTCCCGTTGGCTCTATCTGTGGTGTGTATAGGTCATAACTCCTAGCTCTAGGTATGCAGTTCCCAACTAGCAACATTCCTGCCATCTCATTGGCCGCTTATTTACTCATCTTCTGGATGGGATCAGAAATCATAAACAAATATTTTATAAAAAATCTTTATTCAGAATATATAGAGGATGATTACTCAAACAACTAAATAAGTATTTATATAAACTCTAGATCCTAAAATTTCAAGAAAGAAAAGAAATACTAATATATAGACATCAATCCTATCTTGTAAAAAAAGAAATTTTTTTACTAAAAGTAAAATTCATAACAGAAATAAATTATCAAAATACAATGCTTATATAGACAAATCATAACTCATAAATACCCGATATACCAAAAATGCCCTAAATATCATAAAAAAAGAAAATACTAAAAATAACAAAAATGTTTAGATCCTTCAAAAAAGATCTAAACGGTGTTTTTTTGGTTTGAAACTTGGCGGTGATGGGTTTCTCAATAACAAATGTAGATTTTCAAATTCTACATACATGAACATCGACATAACTTGATTTCAAATTTCGAGTTAAAAATTATGACCTATTAAAAATTGAGTACTCCTAAGTTCAACCTCCATCACAAATACAATATATTCGATGACCTAATTAATTGTCAAATT
The DNA here is from genome assembly GCF_018446385.1 of Zingiber officinale. Classification (NCBI taxonomy): domain Eukaryota; kingdom Viridiplantae; phylum Streptophyta; class Magnoliopsida; order Zingiberales; family Zingiberaceae; genus Zingiber; species Zingiber officinale. The sequence continues at coordinate 2,534,579 of NC_056001.1, forward strand.
TATTAGTTGATCATGTCTGAAAGCTATGGAGATGATGCGTTGGGAAAGGTGGCTCTGACGTTGACTGGGAGAAGACTTTGCTAGGGAGAAACGACGATGCTTGGCACTCCTTTTGGCTCCTTTCTGTGGACACTCGAAAGATCCAATAGAACGTTAGGGCAAAAACTAGGGAAGAGGTCCCTAGCGTAGACTCTCGAACGCTTAAATCAATATAGTGGCCGAGCGAAATATGGAGAAGATGAACAGTAAAAAATGAGAGTACATGCGGTAAAGTTGGCTTGTAATGTATTGTGGATGTAAAACATATCTTGCCAGCGGAGACAACCCCCTTTTATATCACCTCTCATAACCTCCGCAATAATGAGGTTATAAAAAATATTTGGTATAAAAAGATGCCAGATAATGGAAGATGTACAATCTAAAGTTTGTATAGTTATCCTTTAAGGAATCTTCTATTATATGTATATGAAAAGTCTCGTGTAACTTTCGCAAAAATAATAGAAGTTGTATAATCATCTTCGTAAGAAGTTTCCATTGAATGCATATGTCATAACTGAAAAATATTCTTTGACAAATGGTTGTTGCTCTCTGACATGTGATTATGATTCTATGATAATGTTGTCCTTTGAACATATCTTTGTTGGACTTTTAGCCAACCGACTGTATGAAGGAGGGCTGTCTTGTACGCTCATTCGACTGAAAGGTCGTGCAGGTTATGTGTACGTATTGGTATTGAGCGCCCTATGTTTAATCAGTTTAAAGGCTGACTGACCATATGCTGTACTATGAGAATGAGAAGCTGGGTCCTTTGGATTCGGCCTGACTTATAATTGACTGGATTTGTGGTAGGCCTACTATCTCTTAAACCTGATCGGCTATTGGTTGATTGTATATATAATAGGTGTCTTAACATATGAATAAAGTATTAGATCCTTTGGATCTGACTGATCCTTTGACCGATCGCCCTGTACTGAAGACCTTAGCACGCTAAGTAATAATCACTACAAAAATTACCATTATTACCGACTGAATATTCCGTCGGTATATGAGATTACCGACGGAATGCCGACGGAATTTCTGATGTCGGAAATATTTTGGTCGGCAATAAATTTACCGACGGAAAAATACAGCCGTCGGTAATTACCGACTGAATATATATTTCCGTCGGTATATTACCGACTGAGATTCTTACCCGTCGGTAAAAAAGCAAATGGCGGTCAACGGAGACTACCGACGGAAACCCTAATTCTGTCGGCAAACACCGACGGAAAAGCCTTTTCCGTTGGAGAACACCGACGGAAGTAGAGTTTCCGTCGGTGTTCGCCGACGGAATTAGGGTTTCCGTCGGTGTTTACCGATGGAATTAGTTATTTCGTCGGTATTATATCGAAGAAATCCTGTGCTTTTTCGATAGGTTACCGACGGAAGTTATAATTCCGTCGGTAAAAATCTGGAAAATTTTTGAAATCCAGCCCCTGTTTTGCTAGTTTCCCATATACAAATTTAATACAAATACAAACCATCACAATCGATGGTATCACAAACACAATCCACACAATATATTAACAATATCACAATATAAATCAATCCACAATCTCCAAAATACAACATACAACAAATATATAAACATAATTGAACGACAAATAGAAAATCTCCAAACTATAATAAAATCTAAGTATCAAGTTCTCACAATCAAAAATATCTAAAATTATACAAGTGAACGACAAATACAAAATATCCAAAATACATACCATGATACATCACTTATACATATATCCGAATATAATCCTGTAAAAGTCAAATACAATAGATTATGATTAGAATAACTCGATGCAAATGTAATATAACTCAAACATTATTATATATGACTAATTTTACTTGTAAAAAAAAAAATACCTGGATTATATTTTGGATAACCAATAATAGTGGTGATGGTGAATGTATCAGTATGAACTCCTGAAAAATGTAAAACACTTTAAGATAAGTATCTAATAATATACAATAAATATATTTGACTTAATGAATATCTAAAAAAATATAAAAAAAATCAAGTTATAGATAAACATACCTCAACAAAATCTAATCATCTGCGGGGTCTGGGTCTGATGGGTCTGGGGTCTCCTCTGACTGGGGCTGCTGTGATGGGTCCCATCGTGCAATGATTGCTTGCATCTGGGCCAATGTCTGCTCCTGTGCAGCCCACTTCTTCTCCCACTTCTGATCCATGGTAGTCATCTGAGTCTTCAAGTCTTGGTTTTCTTTTCTTAATGACTCCACCTCAGAAGAAGAAGAAGAGGAACTCGCACGACCCCTAGGAGTCCTCAAGCGATCAAATACCACCTTCGCCTAGGAACCAAGGCCGTAGAGGGAGGAGTTCTTTGTCCTTCCACCCACAACATCATAATAAATTTCATTTATATCCTGGGTGGATAGATCCTATGACTCCCCTCCTTCTACTGGTGGCTGAGATGCCTGAGCAACCCTGCTTGTCATTTCCTCCTGTGTAGAAAAAATATACAATTTATATATTATACACAATTAGTAAAGCTAATTAATCATTATTAAAGATTAAATATAAATTAATTCAAACCCCAATGTTCTTTGATCGATCATCAATATATGTGCCATCCTTTCTCTTGTGAGTTTTGAGAAAGACCTCCAAGCAAGTGGGTTGTCTTTCTAAAGAACGCTCCTGCATGCACAAACAAATTTGACTAAAATTATACAAGTTCATTAATAAATAAAAATTTAATTTATATAACTTTAAATTAAAATCACCAGATCTATAGCATGCTCAACAATGGAACGAGATCCTGATGTATGTCGAGCAGATCCAGTACTCGGACCACCTGGCTCTGTATTCCTATTCGCTCGAGCTTTTAAAGCATTTGTTTGCCATCTTTCTGCAGACCAAGTGGTCGTCCATGCACTCCAAATCTCCTCGGATACATAAGCAGGCCGTGTGCCATCCTTTTTCACATAGTATAATAGGTCTTTGTACAACTTGGCACAATAAATATTCCAAGTTTTTGCAAATTCTACCTCGTATCCCTCCTCCCATGTATATTTTTTCTGCAATTTAAAAATAAAATTTTAGAATATTAAAGGATAAATATAATGTACATATTCAATTTACTTACCACAAATTCTTGATAATAGAAATCCTTAGTTCCAGCATCTACATGTCTCCATGTAGTCCCAGATATGCAGACTCTTTCCTTAAATTTCCGTGTGATATAGGTGGATACTCGATGGCCACCGGAGTAAACCTACATATAAGCAATATTAAGACATAAGATATATGTTATAAATAAAGAACTTGAATTACTAATAATAAAAAAAATACTTACGACTCTCCAACAACCCTAAGTACGGTGGATCCACGGAGTGGTGCTGGAAGATCTGCTATGATACCTTATATCTACAAAAACCATATTAGCACACATCATAATAAATCTTTAATAACATGATAAATAAGCAACAAAACATGATTAAAGCATAACTTACTAGATGAATAATAATGCTAAAATTTAATCAATGCTAGACTCTGGAAGCATTTCTACTCAACATTAACAGTTTGTAGGTCGTCGTCGCTAGACTCTGTTAGTTCAACAAAATCCTCACTGCTGGATTTCTCTCCATCATCTATCTCCTCGTCAGTGGCATTACCATCTATAAGTAATTGTGATGTAGATTGGATTTGTGAATCAACCGAATGTCTCTCTACTTCGTCATTCTGAAATGCATCATGGTTTTGAGCAGTAATAGTGTTCGGCATTTCTATTGTTGAACGAGACTTCAATCGACAAACAGACAACCATTCACTAGCTCTTCTTCTCTTCGTAGGATATTCAAGATAAACCACCTGACCCGCTTGTATTGCAAAAATGAAAGGTTCAAACTTATTGAACCTTCTGTTTGCATTAACCTCTACTAAATTATAATTTGGATGTATTCTGGTACCTGTTCTTGGGGTTGGATCATACCATGAACATTTGAACAACACACACCTTTTTATCGGTAATGCAGGATACTCAACCTCTATAATTTCCTCAAGTCTACCATAGTAATCAAACTCAGTGTTATTGGTGTCGATAGATCCTTTAACGCAGACACCAGAATTAAAAGTTAATCTCTGCGAATCTCGTTGTCTCACATGGAATTTGAGACCATTAACATAGTAACCCGAATAGACCATTATTTGGCGTAGGGGTCCAGATGCAAGATTCAATATTCTATCATCTTGTACATTAGATATTCTTCGGTCTTTCACCTATCAAAATAGTAATACGAAAAATTAGGACCAAATTTTTATAAATAAATAATTATGAAAATTTCTCTAACTCACATATATTTGAAACCATAATGCAAATTCGGTCTCTAACTTTTCAGCAACCTCACTTGCAGTTATTGATGGATTTTGAAGATGTAATTGTTGCTCATACAAGCTTTGAAAAAAGATAATTATAAGAAAATTAGGATATCAAGCAATTAACTACAACGAAATAAAAGCTTGATTAGAGAAGTTAACTTACTTTATGTAGGGTTTGACCTCATCACAGTTTAAGAGTATGTATGTTCTTGCAGCATGGTATTCTTGTTGAGTTAACCATCTAGAAACAGATGCACCCATTGGTTTACCAGAAAATTTGAAAATAGAAAGCATCGATGGATCTATATTCTGAGTATCATCGGAATTTCTAGGACATTTGCGGTGTCTGGTTTTAACATTATCAGCAAAATAATAAGAGTAGAACGAAGATGCTTCCTCCACCAGATAAGCATTACATATTGACCCTTCAACTCTTGCTTTATTACGAACATTATTTTTTAATTTTCTTAAAAACCTTTCAAATGGGTACATCCATCTGTACTGCACAGGACCAGCTATTCGTGCCTCATATGGTAAATGTACCGGTAGATGTTCCATTGAATCAAAAAAACTTGGTGGAAATATACGCTCCAACTTACAAAGTATGAGAGGAATGTCAGTCTCTAGCTGAATCATATCAACCGTCATAATACACCTCGCTGTCAAATCTCTGAAAAAAAGACTCAACTCTGTAAGTGCTTGCCAAACATTATTGGGAAGTAAATCATGAAAAGCTATTGGAATAAGTCTTTGCATGAACACATGACAGTCATGACTCTTCATTCCAAACATCTTTAATTTGTTCATGTCAACGCATCGAGCCATATTCGAAGCATATCCATCTGGAAATTTAATTTCTTTTAACCAACTACATAAAGCTTGTTTACCATCTTTGTCCAATGTATAACAAGCTTTTGGAAACTTATTGGTTGTTTCATTCTGATGCAATTCTGGTCTATTGACTAGTTCTTTTAATTCTTCACGTGATTTTGCAGTGTCCTTAGTTCTTCCAGGTACATTCATCACAGTGTTGAAGATATTATCAAAGAAATTTTTCTCGACATGCATCACATCTATATTGTGTCGAATGAGTAGATACTTCCAATAAGGCAACTCCCAGAATATGCTCCTTTTCTTCCAACCACACTTGCTCATCCTCACAAGATACTTATTTATCTCATCAGAATTAGGCTGAGATACTGGGAGGAATCCATAACTATCTATTTGTTCAATGATTTCTTCACCTGAAGCATGGACTGCTGGGGGAGGTTTTCTGACTACAACATTCTTTAGAAAATTTTTCTTATTTCGCCTAAAAGGGTGATCCAGTGGTAGAAATTTACGATGATTATCAAACCAAGATATCTTCCCACTGCAAGGTAATGAAAATGCATCGGACTCTGTCATGCAATGTGGGCATGCTAATTTACCAGCCGTGCTCCATCCCGACAACATTGAGTATGCTGGAAAATCACTGATCGTCCATAATAAGGCCGCATGCAATGTAAAATTAGTTTTACTTGCAATATCATAAGTAACCGAGCCTACATTCCATAATTCATTAAGCTCGGCAATTAGAGGTTGCAAGAAAACATCTATCTTATCTTTTGGATTGGCTGGACCAGGAATAAGCACGGTAAGAAACATAAATTCATCTTTCATGCACATCCATGGTGGTAAATTGTACGGTGTTAATATAACTGGCCAAGATGAATATTGTTGTCCTGACTGACCAAATGGTTGAAATCCATCTGCAGAAAGTCCCAATCTCACATTTCGTGGTTCCATTGCAAAGGAGGGAAACACATTATCAAGATGTTTCCATGCAGGAGAATCACAAGGATGACACATTATACCTTCTTCATGCTCATGCTCATGCTCATGATGCCACACCATGTGGTTAGCTGTAGCAGCAGATGCATACAAGCGTTGAAGTCTAGCAGTTAACGGAAAATAATACATTACTTTCCAAGCAATATTTTTCTTCTTCTTCCCTGGTATGCGATTACGATGCTTAAAACAAGGGTGAGTACAGATTTTACATTCATTCAAATCACTGTCTTCATTCCAAAATATCATGCAGTTGTTTATACAACAATCAATTTTCTCTACAGGCAAACCTAAACCTAGAAGCTATCAGTCATTATGTTATCAGTAGGGAGCAACTCTGACATCAATTGACAAATGTCATCGTAACATCTTTCTGAGAAATGATGTTCTGCTTTCATATTCAATAACCTTGCTGTAGCTGATAGTTGTGAATGACCAGAAGGAATGCCTTCCCACACTTCTCTTTCACTAGCCTTTAACATTTCATATAGTTGCTGATATTCAGGGGTTGGTATTTCATCTATATTCGAATAATCAACTGCATTCATTGCATCTTGAACCATTGATTGCATTGAAATATCAATATTATTTGATGCTTCAGGAGCTGTAACAGTAGTCCCAGAATATGAACCACCAGATGACCCAATTGGTTCATATATATAAGGCTCTCCGTGGCAATACCAATTGTAGTAATTTGGCACAAATCCATTTCTACATATGTGCATTTTTACGGTATCCTCATCACGAAATACTCTATTTTGACATTTTTTATGATTACACGGACACGGTATCGAGCTAAGCTTGAGCTTGATTTTGAGCTCAATAGTTTTATCGAGCCGAGCTTAAGGATATTTGGTTCATGAGCTCACGAACATGTTCGTTTATAGGCTCGTGAGCTCAGGCTCGAGCTCGACTCGTTTAAAGGGCTCGAGCTCGGCTTGTTTAAAGGGCTCGAGCTCGACTCGTTTAAAGGGCTTGAGAACATGTTCGTTTATAGGCTCGTGAACTCGGGCTTGAGCTCAGCTCGCTTAAAGGGCTCGAGAACATGTTCGCTTATGAGCTCATGAACTCGAGCTTGAGCTCAGCTCGATTAAAGGGCTCGGTGTGTTGAGTTTGGAAGTTTAATGTAGTAGTTTGGGGTGTTCAATGATGTGTTGAGTTTATATTATTTTAGTTGTTAGGTTTATTGAATATTTATTCAAATGAATTTTCGAGTTCGCTTAATAAGCCTGCAAAACGAGCCCAAAAATAATCTCTAAACGAGCCCGAAAATGAGCTCGAGCTCGCTTAACGAGTTAGGCTCGGTAACTGTGATAATTGAGCTAATAGCGAGCCGAACTCGAACTGTTCGCGAGCTTAGTAATTCCAAAATGAGCCAAGCTCGAGCCTTGTGATAAAAGTTCGATTTGAGCTCAAGCCTGAATATAACTTAAACGAGCCGAACTCGAACTTAATACTGTTCGGCTCGGTTCAACTCATTTACATCCCTAGACGCCTCATTATTATGGAGGCTATGAAGGACAATATAAAAAGGAAACCTCTCTGTTGGCCAGACACGTGCATGTATACACATTCACATTACGATTTTACTATTCATCTTCTTCTCCATTTTGCTCGGTTACCGTTCTGACTTGAGTGTTGGAGTGCCTGTGCCAGGGCTCCGCTCCCTGGTTCTCACTCTAAAGTTCCCGTTGGCTCTATCTGTGGTGTGTATAGGTCCATAACTCCTAGTAGGGATGGCAACGGGGTGGGGCGGGGCCGGGTTTGCCATTCCCATCCCCGCCCCGTTTTCATTTTTTCGGGTTCGGGGATTCCCCGAACCCGAACCCACGGGTTCGGGGATTCCCCATCCCCGCCCCATTTCTAAATTAATTTATATTATTATTATTATTTAATAATAATTATTAATAATAATATTAATATTAATATTAATATCAATATCAATAATATTATTATTAATAATATTTTCAAAAAATTTAATATTAATATTAACACTATTATTAATATTTTTTTAAAAAATCATATTAGTATTTATTAATATTAATAATAATAATATTCGGGGCGGGTTCGGGGATGGGGATAGTATTCTCATACCCGCCCCAAACCCGCCCCATCCCCGAAAAATCGGGGATCCCTATCCCCATTTCGGGTTTTCCCCGCGGGGCCCCAAACCCGCGAGGAAAATTGCCATCCCTAACTCCTAGCTCTAGGTATGCAGTTCCCAACTAGCAACATTCCTGTCATCTCATTGGCCGCTTATTTACTCATCTTCTGGACGGGATAAGAAATCATAAACAAATATTTTATAAAAAGTCTTTATTCAGAATATATAGAGGATGATTACTCAAACAACTAAATAAGTATTTATATAAACTTTAGATCCTAAAATTTAAAGAAAGAAAAGAAATACTAATATATAGACATCAATCCTATCTTGTAAAAAAAGAAATTTTTTACTAAAAGTAAAATTCATAACAGAAATAAATTATCAAAATACAATGCTTATATAGATAAATCATAACTCATAAATACCCGATATACCAAAAATACCTTAAATATCATAAAAAAAGAAAATACTAAAAATAACAAAGATGTTTAGATCCTTCAAAAAAGATCTAAACGGTGTTTTTTTGGTTTGAAACTTGACGGTGATGGGTTTCTCAATAACAAATGTAGATTTTCAAATTCTACAGACATGAACATCGACATAACTTGATTTCAAATTTCGAGTTAAAAATTATGACCTATTAAAAATTGAGTACTCCTAAGTTCAACCTCCATCACAAATACAATATATTCGATGACCTAATTAATTGTCAAATTTATTAGTTGATCATGTCTGAAAGCTATGGAGATGATGCGTTGGGAAAGGTGGCTCTGACGTTGACTGGGAGAAGACTTTGCTAGGGAGAAACGACGATGCTTGGCACTCCTTTTGGCTCCTTTCTGTGGACACTCGAAAGATCCAATAGAACGTCACTACAAGAAAAAAGCTAATAGACAACGCTTTTAAAGCGTTGTCTTTGTGCCTGAAAAAGTGTTGTTAAAGGCACTGTTGTTAAAAGTCTGCTCAACGACAACGCTTTTAAAGCGTTGTCGTTTGTAGAGAAGACAACGCTTTAAAAGCGTTGTGTATTTTTTGCAAAAACATCATCTTTGCAACGCTTTAAAAGCGTTGTTGTTTTTGGCAAAGACAACACTTGCACAATGCTTTAAAAGCGTTGTCTTTTTAAAATAAAAATAAAAAAAATCTATTTACAAAATCATTTTTTTTATATTTATAAAACTATTAATTTTCTTTTACCATGTCTAGATTTGAATTTGACATATAAAATAATATTAATTAGCTCAACTAATGATTTCAAACTCGTACCAAAATAATAGAATTCAATTACAAAATATTAGTATTTACAGGAGAATTCAACTATACACAAAGACTAAATAGTTCGGTTTCAAAGTAGATAGTGACATTCGAATTTAAAATAAAAAATGCACAAAAATCCAGCTTGGCGGAGCCGAAGTCAGCAACCTTAGCGGTAAAGTTGGCGTCGAGGAGGACGTTGCTGACTTTCACGTCGCGATGGATGATGTGGGGAGTCTCCTCGTGGTGCAAGTACCTGCACCACATGCATCAACCAAAATTGCATTGATATAGATTAATTAACCTTAATTGCAATTTTAATTTGCTACAAAAATTTGATTCAACAATCATCAGATCTTCACCTGGCTAGGCTACCAATATCTAATCCCATCGGATTTCATCCTAAAAAAATAGAACCATTACTTATCAACCGATATCGATTAAATCGGCTCATCTAATCTGCATCTACCTTAAAAGATATTCTAATTAATGAAAATATTTATGTATTAATTGCTAGTGATATCAGAACACCTGAGATTCTCAAGGACTTGATGAACAGGCCAGAGGTATAAATAATCATAGAATTATATCGTGGATTAAAAATGCCTTTTCTCTAATATCATACAGCTAAGCAACTTCAATACATACTACCAAAGAAGCATAGGACTTTCATTCAATTATGTATAATCAAACAAATTTCCTTTAAAATTTTATAAGTTAAAAATGGATGTTATGCATTTGCAATAGCAATCAGAGAAATCCGTGTTAAAATTTCACTCTCAATATTAATTGATAAAAAAAATGCTGCATTTAACATCACTAAGTATATTTAACCGCATATTAACTATGGAAACAAAATCCATAATTATTTTACCGGTATCAAGTAGTCCATTAGCTCTTATGGTACTAGAGTGTAGACCCTTGATACAAATATTTAGAAAAATCTCCACTAATTCAATTCTGGATGGTCCTATATGATGTACTTTTATAAGTAAACTAAGTTTCAAATAAAGAACAAACATCATAGGAACATAAATCACTAAACTAACAAGCATTACATGGAATTAAACTAAAGAAAATGTATCAACTAAAATCTATATAATGGAAGAGACATTTAATCAAACACTTGATGGGCATGAGTCAATGAAATCATAATGTGTACAAATTGAAACATAGGATGTCAAATTAATACAAGCACTTAACATTCACATAAAACATTACTCAATATGAAAGACAACATGAAGAAAAACATAGAACGAAACCTAAAGCATGAAACAAAGTAGCATCTATGTTTATTTTAGTGTTAGCCTATTGCATCATGGGGATTTCACACAATTTTCATGTGCAGTAGATTAAACTTGATGGCCTTAATCATGCAATGCCTAAAGTTAAACTTAAAACTTGTCGTGCCAAACTCTTTTTCAAGCCCTTCTGGCTGCGGAAGGTTAGTTTTGATAGCCGTTTAAATGGTCAGATTATTCATCAAATAAGAAGTGCTTTCATAAGGATTGATCATATAATTGAGGGCCTAGAACTGATCTAAAATCTTTCTCAACGCAAATTCAATATAGTTCCAAGGTTTCGAGGTAACACTATATAACTAGTTACCGAGAGGAGTTGTATAAGTGAGACAACAAATACACAAGGCATTTGTGAATATGAAAGAAAAAAAAATCACCTGTTTCGGAAACTGTCGGATGCTCTCAACTAGGTATTGGTAAGACTCTTTGTCACCAGCTACAAGTTCTCCCATAGTGGGAATTATCGAAAAAGAATAATAGTCATATCTGCAAAAGGGGCTTCTTTGAGTCAAGCAAATAGTTTTTATCTTCACTTTAACAAAGAAGACAACATACATTTTGGTAGTCATTAACTTGATGCACAAAAGTAGATTGCATTTCAAAGGAAATCTACAACTTGTGGGGAAATTTGATAAAAATAATTCAACAGTTTTTACTTACAGCTCTTTGAAGTAATTCAACATGTGAATGCGAGCGTGCGGGGAATACTAAGAATGATTAAGTGAAGAAACAAAGTAGGATTTAAATGAGATAGAGATTGATGTTAAAATAGACTTGAAACTTTGTGTTCATTAGAACACCTATGACCTGACGCCAGCTCTTTGCTGTAGTTTGTATAGAATTCAATGAGAGAGATTTAGAACTGCCCCATAAAAATATTCATCTTTGTTTGCCAAAGCAAAAGTAGCAGGTAAACAGTTTGATCACCTGAACCCTATGGGTGGATATGCCGAGGAGAAGGATCTTGGCGGCAACGTCGCCGGGACGGGCGCGGGATGAAGCGCGTCCCAGGTGTCGTCGAAGCGGATGACGTTGAAGCGGTCCGACGGGGTCAGGCGGGCGAGACCGGCGAGCAGCCCGGCCTTGGCCGAGCGGCACGCCGCGGTACATCACATCGAGCGCCGCCGAGGTAGCAGCAGCAACCCTTGAAGGAGGCGGCGGAGGAAGAGGAGGATGAAGGGGTGGCGATGGGCATGCCGAGGTAGTGGCGCTGCCTCCGAGGGTCGGGCGGAGGGTGTGGGCGCTGGTGGTGGCCGCCGTTGGGAAGGTTGTTGGGCGTTGTCATCACCGGCGAAATCCACCACCGCACTTCCCGATTCCTGAGAGGGGTCTGTGCGGCAGTGAAGAGAAGAAAGAGCAGCCGACCGGTGGTGAGGAAGAAGAGACGACCGGCGGTGGGAGGTCGCGTGCCCTAGCCGCGCGAGAGGAGATGTCGCGAACAGAAAGGAATCACCAACACTGTGTCGTCGCATGGGTAAAAGGAAACGAAGTTTTCTCCTCCTTTAATCTGGGCCGTCCATATTGTGATGAAGATGGATGAAGATCCAGCCGTCAGATCTTGAGATAAGCGGTCTAGATCACTTAAGATTGAGATGATAACTTGACAGTAGACAACGCTTTTTAAAAATCGTTGTCGTAGACACTAAAAAAAAGGCTAATAGACAACGCTTTTTACGAAGTTGTCTTTGACCCGTAAAAATTATTAATAGACAACGGTTTTTAGAAAAGCGTTGTCTATTAATAAGAAAATAATGAAATAGACAACGTTTTTCACTAAAAGCGTTGTTAAAAAAAAATAGACAACGCTTTTTATAAAAAGCGTTGTCGTTTAAGTGTTGTAGAATCCCAATTTTCTTGTATTGCGTTAAGGCAAAAACTAGGGAAGAGGTCCCTAGCGTAGACTCTCGAACGCTTAAATCAGTATAGTGGCCGAGCGAAATATGGAGAAGATGAACAGTAAAAAATGAGAGTACATGCGGTAAAGTTGGCTTGTAATGTATTGTGTATGTAAAACATATCTCGCCAGCGGAGAGAACCCCCTTTTATATCACCTCTCATAACCTCTGCAATAATGAGGTTATAAAAAATATTTGGTATCAAAAGATGCCAGATAATGGAAGATGTACAATCTAAAGTTTGTATAGTTATCCTTTAAGGAATCTTCTATTATATGTATATGAAAAGTCTCGTGTAACTTTCATAAAAATAATAGAAGTTGTATAATCATCTTCGTAAGAAGTTTCCATTGAATGAATATGTCATAACTGAAAAATATTCTTTGACAAATGGTTGTTGCTCTCTGACATGTGATTGTGATTCTATGATAATGTTGTCCTTTGAATATATCTCTGTTGGACTTTTAGCCAACCGACTGTATGAAGGAGGGCTGTCTTGTACGCTCGTTCGACTGAAAGGTCGTGCAGGTTGTGTACGTATTGGTATTGAGCGCCCTATGTTTAATCAGTTTAAAGGCTGACTGACCATATGCTGTACTATGAGAATGAGAAGCTGGGTCCTTTGGATCCGGCCTGACTTATAACTGACCAGATTTGTAATAGGCCTACTATCTCTTAAATCTGATCGGCTATTGGTTGATTATATATATAATAGATGTCTTAATATATGAATAAAGTATTAAATCCTTTGGATCTGACTGATCCTTTGACCGATCGCCCTGGTACTTAAGACCTTAGCACGCTAAGTAATAATCCTGCTGTCATCTCACTTAAATTTTGATTGTCACGTTATATATGAGTCTATTGCGTAATATTCCATATCATTATTGATTAAAATTTAAGTCAAAGGAAGATGGATTTGATTAAGATTTTTTTAAATATTTTTTTAAAAGTACTTGCAGGTTTGTAAAAAATTGTGGGAGACCTGGGAATTTGACATAGCTCTCAATATATATTCTGTAATTAAGCTTGAATGAAGGGAAGTTTCATGCCGTTTCCATCATATATTTAATTATCGTCAATGCACGTCTAACTTGTATAACATTTATACGTGTTCTCATTGTCCTCTGTCGGGGTGTCATGGTAAAATATTTAAATTGTTATTGAGATATTCGTAATTCGAACTTCAACTATCGCGTATTTATAGAAATTTTTCCTCTAAATAGGGACGTAACCAAAGGATGTTGGACTTCTGGGTTAATCATCGTGTTCATTTCCCGATTTATCATGATGATAAATTTTTATGAAGCCGAACCGATCATCTAAAAAATAATCAATATGACTAACTTAGATTTTCATTTATACGGGTTCTCACTCATGGTGGTAAAAGGTGAATACGCTCGCCCCCAGCGCCCCCGCCAACCCGTCCCAGGGCCAACACGGAGGAGGTAAATCACGGACGACTATAGCCTTTGAAATAGTGACTAGCATATAAGAGAGATATTTACCTCGATTTTATCGAGATTCGAACCCCATACCTGATGGATACGGGTTCTCACTCATGTGTCTTACACTCGTTGATTTACCCCGGGCAATTAACAAGTTAATTAATATATTGAAGAATCAATCTTAGTCATTTATATTAAAAACCATATATATTCAAAGAGTTGTATTTAATTTACGTGTATGAGTTTATTTTTTAAACCACGATATTATTATTTATTTAAGCGACAAATTAAAATCATCATATAAATTTAAAATTCTAATATATTGTGGGTAATTAAGTTTTCTGAAACTAGTTTATTTATCATTAGATTAAACAACTATTTATTTGAAATTGTGATATAAGAACCATCATTTTATGTATAAGTAAGAGGTAATGCACAACCATTTATATAAAGCCATTGAATTTGAAGAAATAACATTCTCTATTAATTTTCTTACCGTTAATTAATTCTTCTTCCTGCCGATGGCTTACTGAATCGAAATTGCTAGAATAACAAGTACATACAACTCGTCTCTCCTAGCTAGAATATAATTAATTAAAAAGATTCACCTTCTCATGCACAAGAAGTGGACATGCAGTAACCTAAAGCGAAAAAGTAAACAATCATGCGCGCATATAATTAATTAATTAAGCTAGTCGTGAAATTGACTGACTGACTGACTGATTGATTCATTAGTTGGCCATCTCCACCTCGTCAATCCGATCCTTCACCTCTTCCTCGTCGTCGTAATCTTCCTCCTCGTCGACGTCCATGGTGGCGACGATGGAGGTGGTGGTGTTGAGGATATGGGGGGCGTGGCCGGCGCTGAAGGAGCGGACGTGGTCCTCGAGGGATCGCTTGTGCTTGAAGTCGGAGCCGCAGATGCAGAACCAGAACTTGCCGCAGTTCTTCTCGTGGGTGCGCCAGTCGCCGCTCACGGCGAAGGCCTTGCCGCAGCGTCGGCACGCGAAGGACCGCGCGCCGTGCTTGCGCTTGTAGTGCGTCTGCAGCGTGCGGAAGTCCTTGAGCGGACGCGACCGTGGGTGCTCGAAGTGGTTCTTGCACCCCTCCACGCAGCAGTAGCACGGCAGCTTCAGCAGCGCCGGCGTCTCGCCCCGCAGCGACTCTGATCCCCGCTGGTACTGCTCCCCGTGCCCCCACATATGCATCTGCATAACATGATCAACACATATATAATCGAGAAATCAAAACGGCAAATCTAATGCATCTTCCAATTTTCAAGATTCAAATTAAAAAAAGTTTCTTGAGTTTAAATTAAGGAGCATAAATCGGAGGTGGGAGAATGAAGGTGCACATGAACCTGCATGTTGTTGAAACGGTTGAAAGTTTTGTTGCAAACGGTGCAGGTGAAGTGAGTGTTGCTAATTAGGATTTCAGCGGCGGAAGGGATCCAGAATTGGCTGGGCGGCGCGGCGGGTTCCAACCCCACGCCACTGACACCGTCGGCAGCAGCAGTCATGGTAGCGCCAATAGCAGTACTACTACCAGTGCAGCCGCTTGAATTTGGCAGGCCAATGGAGAGCGCAATCGCGACGTCGGAGCGGTAGGCTTGGCATTGGTTGAAGCCAGAGTACTCGAGCCAATTGTAGGAGCAACGACGGGAAGAGGAGGCTGAGAGTGTAGGGGTGGGCGTGGGGTGGGCGCCAGGGGGGCAAAGAGAGAGCAACAAAATGGAATCGTCAACTTCCTCATGATCAGGAGGTTTGCAGTTATGGTCGTTGGACAAGGAGTGGTTGCTGCCGTGGGAAAACATGGAGAATTGAACTAGCTAGCTAGCTAGTTAAGAATTGATTGTTGGGAAGGTGAAAGTCGAAGCTAGCTAGCTAATTAAGTGGGTACAGGAGGATATATATATATATATAGCTAGGAAGAGGCCGGAGGAGATGAGAAGAGGGAACAATCCATACAAGGCGTATAATAGCTAAGACAAGTTAAGACAGGCCAGGGAGGGAGGGTTTAAATTCTAAATTGCATTCCAGGGAACGGAGTGAATGATCGATAGAGAAGGCTCAACCGATCAAGTGGATGAAAGTGGAGACCTGAGGGGTTTTTGGCTGGTTTAGGTTGGAAGGGAGACAACAGATAGACACTGACATAAGACAAGTACCAGCAAGTAGTGTTGTCGAATGGCTAGCTAGCAAGGATAGGTATGGGACAACCATGGGGGGATTCCATGCGGGCATCGCATGGCATGGCATGGCATGCATACTTTAGTTCAGTGCTACGGATAACAAATTAAATGCATCTTCTAAATTTTGCACGTAATCTAACAAAATAAATGCATGCACTTGTATAAGAAGAGAATTCTCTTCACAATGATATGAAGAAGACTCACATATCTCTATGGAATTTGCATTTCGCACTCAATAGAGGCAGGGTCTCTGCATTCTTCCTCGAACTAGTAGTCACACACTTGATATATTAGTGAAAAGAATTATAATTTAGTTTAAGTTATTTAATATTTATCACCCAAAGAAAGAACTATATTACCATGCATGCAACAGGTAAAATAGTTAATTAAGTTTACAAAGCCGCCCACTTGGGTTTATAATTATTTTGAAAAGTTACATTATCCTGGAAAGGTTTACATTGCCATTACAAAAATTGAGTTTTAAAGTTACATCCATATTTTATGCCCGATGATTGCTAATTATCGATGCGTTACTTTTTCATGTTATCAGAAGATGGTTAACTGAGAACGTAATTTAATGGTTGACTGAAAGAAGAGCGTGGCCACGCTATCTTGTAAAATTAAGAGTATTAGTAGTGGATCGGGGAAGGGGTCTCGGCCTTGGACCTTTGACACTTAAGTCAATGATATGTATATGAGGAGAAGAAGCATAGTAAAAAGACTGTAGAATGAGCATGCTCAAATATGAAATATTGTATACCTTCGCATGTGGATAGAGATCTTCTTTTATAGTACCACTGTACCGTCTGTATATGCATCTCAAAACATATGCACATTTTCCAAAGTGTCCTAAGAAAAAATAAGTCGAAAAATGTCTCTTAACACTTTTTCTTAACCAAGCACACGCAAATCTCTAATGTGACAGGCTAGAAGTTTTTAAAGTACTATTTGCTTGCTGGGCATTCTCTGTTATCGGTGACACAAACTTCAAAAAGAGTACGGTAAGATATGTATGTGGGTCTCGCTATGAGCTAACTGGGGGCCACTTGGTCGGGACGTCATCAGCTCGACCGTACAGAGTGAAGAGGCCGACCTATTCTTCACACAACTCTACTATCGTCGGAGGGGCGCATTATGTCCGATCGGACCTAAGATCCGATCGACCAAGGTGGTGGGCCTAGTAACTTAGTATTTGGCTCTAGACCTTTGCTGCAAGTTACGGAGGGCGATGACTTCTCGGATGGTCCAGTCGACCTTTCAAGTCCGACCGACTCTAGAGGCCCGCTCGGCCATCCACAATCCGTGGTTTCATAGTTCACCCGACCTTGTAATTTTGACTATTTGACTTTGACCAACACGTCAGTCGGTCTTCACTGTCTTGACCCACTTTTAGGGGGCTCATTTTTATCACTGTATCACAAGTCTTCCCCTCAAGTCTAGCTGAAGGAAGTTGTAAGTCTGACTGACTGGACAATTAGTATTTTTTATAACTTTTCTTCTCGAACGGGCGTTCTGTTATCCGGGTCACCGCTCGACTTGCACAATCATTGCTCTTACAGCTTCTTAAGAAGCTGATTTTTTCCCGGTTGGGAGGCTTCGAGATTGATGCCGCTCGACTTAGACGTGGACGATGCTTAGCCGTTTGTTAGCTATTTTCTGATCTCTTTCCCGAGCGGCAACCCCTACTCATAATGCCTTTTAATTGTTGCTAACGTCATCATGATTTCTTAGAAATTGCTAAAATCCTTTATCATTAATATAAAGCATGCTGAACCTATTTTTTTAATCATACACCTGCTGATCATTATCATTTTTCATTAATGTCACCTATGATTGAATGACACATGTCGTGATCTTCTACCGCTGATTATTAGTTAGGATGGACGATTGTTGAGATTCGATGTGACAACTACCTTTTCAAATTTTGACAGTCTTGATCAAACCCCATTTTTCCAAGCCCTTGATCGGATGGCTCGGGATAACCATCAACAGAGTTTTTAAAGCCTTCATTTCTCCCTTCGCCGTATCACCTTCGTCTTCATCTTCCTTCAACTCCTTATTTCTTGCTCTTTGTTCATCGTCGGTTATTCTTTTCACCTAAGTTCTTTCTTCTTTCTCCTTTCGATTTCTGATGATGACGCATTCTCCTTCTCCTCCTCTTATCTTTGGACTGTGGTATACCTCCACCTAGTAAGACTTTAACTGTGACGAGGTGGATCAAATGAAAATGACTTATCACATTCTCGACGATCACCAAATCGTAATCCGTTCTGCCTGCTATTGTCCCCATACGCCTCCCGATGATTTTCGTCCTTTCTTTAAGGACTAATTATATGTCGGTCTGCGCTTTCTTATCCATCCTTTTTTTCTGAAGTCTGTAGGTATTTTCACATCTTGTTATTGCAGTTGGTACCTAATTCCTTTAGGTTATTGTGTTAGATTTGGTACTATTCCATGTGTATAGGATTCCTCTCATGCCTCGTATTTTCATTATTTTTATTATCTCAAATTATCCGAGCCGGGTATCTTCCTCTTTCAAGCTCGAGTAGTCTCTGTTTATTTTGAAAAGATGCCCACATCCAATAAGAGTTGGAAGTCCCACTACTTCTACATTTGAATTTCCGACTGACCCACTTTTCCGACTGGTTGGCAGATGAATCTTCCGAACTTCCCTAGGCTGGGCAGATACTGATGAGAGCCAACTTACATCTAAGCAGCCACACAGCTGGCTGGTCTAAAATATCACATACACAAGCTACTGCTGGAGGGCGTCTTATATATGTACTGGCTGAATCCCATCCGAGCCCGGCTGCTCAGCCCTTTTAGTATTTCCTTATATTATTTTTTGAATCTAATTGATTTCTTTTTCTTTGTTGCAGCCAATGTGATGTTTAAGGTGTTGCTTAGTGTCTCTGGCAAGTTAACTGATGTAGAAGTTGAGGCTAGTGGAGCAACCGAGCTAGAGAGCCACGGGTGCTTGCTGGTCGGGCCCTTTGAAGAGTAGACTGGTGAAGGAGAAGCGAGTCGGGCGGTAGCCAGCGATGTCGCGACTAACATTGGAAAGATGCCTCTTGAGCATCCTTCCATGGCGCCCATAGTAGTTCTGTCGGAATCTGCCACATCCGGCAAACCACTGATCCAACGCCAACGTCGAAAAAGGCTCTGGTCAGAAGCTTCTTCCCACTCGGTGACTTCAGTGCCACAAACCTTTATTGCTGCGTCAGCACTGAGACCACCATCAAAGCGGGGTGAGAGTTCTTCATTTGGAGTCTTGGAGAGGGTGACTGGTCTGCCAACTCCTCCATCATCCAATCAGACTCCTCTGTCCGAGTTGCCAGCCCGGACGACCATGGCACAACCAATCTCCTACCTGATGCCCCCATCGATCGACCCAGTGGCCCCCACATCTATTATATGTTCCACCCCTGTCCAAATCCAAGGGTAAGTCAACTTCAGAGCCCATCAATCTGACTAGCCATAGGTATATCATAGCCACTATCAAATTGTCATCCGGATTCCACCGAACCGCGCTCCCTCGAACATAAGATCAAGATACAAGGCCCTTGGCCCAAACCTAGGCGGATGCCAGGGCTAGAGTAGCGACTATTCCATCTGGGGAGCTTGCCGACAGCTTCAACCAAAAATCCACTAGGGTAAGCTTATCTAGACTTTTCACATTTGTGTTTCCTAGTCGGACTTAATTTACTTCTTTTTCTATTCATATAGTTTTAGGTGGAAGACCTGACTCTCTGCTAGAGACTAGCCTACTTGGAACATGAAAATAAGGAGCTGCAAGCCTTGGTTGAGAGAACTAGGGCCTCACAAGCTCTAGTTGAGCAATTAACTACCGAAGTTACTCAATTAAAGGACGACTTGGAGAGAACTTCTGAGCAGCTTTGAGCTTCGAGCAGGCTCTGGCCATGGAAAAGGACAAAAACCACGATCTGGCTGCCAAGCTAGAAAAGCTTAGGAAGCAAGCACATAACTTTGAGGTGAAGATCAGCTCGGCTAACGCTTGGAAACTCGTCATTGAAGATTTAGATATCAAGAACAAAGAGACCCAGGTCCTGGCCAAAAAACTTGAGGAAGCCAAAGCCACCTTGCCAGTAGAGCAAGTCGGCCATACGACCGAGCAGGCGAGCCATGAACTCCAACTCGGCGAGTACAAAAGAGTAATACCAATGAAAAAGACACTGAGTTGCGCTCCCTGAAGGCAGAACTTGCTAAGTACAAGGAGGAAGAGTCCGACCGGTGGGAAACCTACAGGGTGGAGTACCTTCTCTCCAAGGATTTCAATCAAATGCCGATTGATTGGACCCTCCAACTGTTTAGCTATGACATTGATGGGACCCTCCAACAGTTAAAGGAAGGCGACTATCTTCTAGCAGAGGCCCCGACGACATTTAGCAAGAGGGAGAAGATTGTGGAAATGCTCCCAGATGACGTAGTTACCGATCTAGTGTAGTTTTCTTTTAAGTTTATCAACAACTTCTTGTACCAACTAAGTACTTATTGTAAAAATTTTCTAAGTTTGATTTGATTCATGTCTGTTCTGTGTTTTAGAGTTCTCGATTTGTGGATGTGCTAACTTTTATCTTTCGTCTTCAACACTTAGATTCTTTGATCTACTTAGCGTGAGAGCAAGCTCATTTATAACTCGGTCGATCGGCTTGAAAGTCTGGGACACTTAGTGTGAGGGATTTGCTCGCTTATAACTCGGCCAAACGACACGAGAGTCTGGAAGTATAAGAGCATATTCACTTATAACTCGGTCGGTCGACTTGAGAGTCTGAGACACTTGATGTGACGGCTTTGCACGCTTACAATTCGACTGAACGACTTGAGAGTTCGGAGCATGAGAGCATGCTCACTTATAACTCGACCAATCAACTCAAGAGTCTAGGACACTTGGTGTGAAGGCTTTACTCACCTATAACTCGGCCGAATGACGCGAGTGTTTGAAAGCGTGAGAGAATACTCACTTATAACTCAGCTGAGTGGTGTGAGAGTTTGGGGCACTTGACGTGAAGGCTTTGCTCGCTTATAACTCGGTCGAACGACACAAAAGTTTGGAAGTTTGAGAGCATGCTCACTTATAACTTGGCCGATCGACTTGAGAGTCTAGGACACTTGTTGCGAGGGCTTTGCTCACTTATAACTTGGCCGATCAGTGAGAGAGTTTGGAAGCGTGAGAGCATCGTGAGAGCATGCTCACTTATAACTCGGTCGATCGACTCGAGAGTTTGGGACACTTATCGCGAGGGCTTTGCTTTCTTATAACTCGGTCGAATGGCGCGAGAGTTTGAAAGTGTTATAGCATGCTCACATATAACTCGGTCGATCGGCTCGAGAGTCTGACACACTTATCACAAGGGCTTTGCTCGCTTATAACTCGGTTGATCGGTACGAGAGTCTGGAACACTTAGTCATTTTTCATTTAAATCTTCTTGCATTCATAGAATAAATATTTTTATAATTTACATAAATTCAATCGCAAACTTACTACTCGGCCTGATAGGGCTGTAGATGATTGCACTCCAAGGCTAGTCCAGATCCCTCTCATTTTTATCTTGCAGATAATAAGATCTCAAGCTGAGTTTCTATATTACTTTATACGGTCCACACTATGGGGCCTTCAGCTTGCTGACATCACCGACCGACTTAATTCTTTTCCATACCAGATCACTGACCTAGAAAGATCTTAGAATAATCCTTATATTATAATTTTACTTCATTCTCTGTCGGTATGCCGTTAGCCGAATGACTATTTATCGCTGATTTCATCTACTAAATCTAACTCCATAAGATGTCGCTCAAAATTTTCTTCGTCGTATAACTATGTTGATCGAATTTCATGCCTATTTTGACTGACACTACGACTTCTCCTCCATACACCAAGTGGAACGAGGTTATGCTGGTGGCTTCTCGAGTCGTGGTGCGATAAGCCCACAGCACACTCGACAACTTGTCGACCCAGCTTCCTCCGAGGTGGTCAAGCTGAGTTTTAAGTTCTCAGATAATCTCTTTGTTCGTAAGTTTTGCCTGGCCATTGCTTTGCGAATATGCCACTGAAGTGAAGGCCTATAGAATATCATAGCTGGCACACCATTTTTTAAGCCTTCGTCCTTGAAATTGTCTTCCCTTGTCAAAAATGAGCTTATGAGGAACGTCAAACCAACACACGGTATTCTACTATAAAAATTTGATAACCATTTGCTCGGTTATCTTAGCACGCGGTTCTATCTCCACCCACTTAGACAAGTAGTCCATAGCTACGAGAAGAGATTTTCTCTGATCGGTCGCTATGGGGAAAGGTCTAATAATATCCATACCCCACTGGTCGAACATGCAAGAGACAATAGATGCTTTCAACTCTTCCGTAAGTTGGTGTGATATGTTCTAGTGTCTCTGACATGATAGGTAAGTTTCTATTGTCCGATCGACATCCGCTTGCAAGGTAAGCCAAAAATATCCAGCTAATAAGATTTTTCAAGCTAGTGAACGGATGCTCGGATGACTTCCATAAGAGCCTTGATGTACTTCTTACAAGATATATTGAACATCTTCCGATCAGATGCATTTGAGTAATGGCCTAGAGAAAGCTCTCTTGTATAAGTAATCTCATATTAATGTGAACCACCCGACTCTCTTTTTTATCAACCAAGCCTGCTCATGGTCAGCCGGCGAGTTGCTCGATCGGAGGAACTCAAATCAAAGGTGTCCTCCAATCACTCGGTGCTCCTATTTTAGCAGCTCTCAAAATATGAGCTACCAACATCACCTACTCGATCGTCCTGTCCAGCGCTACAGGGTTCAAAGAACTTACTAGCTTGGCCAGCTCGTTGGCATATTGTTGTCCACCCGGGGATCTTTTGCACGATTACCTCTTAGAATCTTGCCTTTAATTTTTTAAAAGCCTAGATGTATAATTTCAGTCTGACATTATTTATTTTGAAAGTACCTGAAAGTTGCTGGGCTATCAGTTGGCTATCCGAGTTGATAAGAATCTGTGTGGCTCCCACATGTCTGGTTGCTTGCAGACTGGCGATCAGAGCCTCGTATTCTGCCTCATTATTTATAGCTCGGTAGTCTAGCCTGATAGAAAGCTACATTCTATCTTCGCGTGGTGATATTAAGAGTATGCACACTCCACTACCTTGCATAGTGGAAGATCCATCCACATAGATTCCCTATGTTTCCTCTTGTCCAGGATTCTGTATTTCTATCACAAAATCGACTAAGCCTTGCACCTTGATGGTCGATCTAGGCTGGTATTGTATGTCAAAAATCGCTCAATTCTATTGTCCATTTAATTAACCGTTTGGACACCTCGGGATTGAGGAGAACTCAACCTAATGCGCTGTTAGTTAATACGATTATGGGATGAGAGAGGAAATATGGGCATAACCTCTGAGCGACCAAGACCAGTGCGTAGGCTAATTTCTCGAGACAGGTGTAGCAATATTCAACATCTTTTAATAAATGACTCAGGAAATACACCGACTATTGTTCATGGTCGTCCTGTCACACCATTGCCGACCCAACGTCCCATACTGTTGAAGACAAATAGATGCAGAGCGACTCACTTGTGGTGGGTTTTGTAAGTACAAGTAAAGAAGATAAATAAACTTTGAGCTCTTCCAGTGCTTTGTCACATTGGACGTCCCATTAGAATTTAGTGGCTCGGCGCAGAATCTTGAAAAATGGCAAGCTTCAATCGAACAACTTGAAGATGAATCTTGACAAAGTTGTAATTCGTCCGGTCAGACGCTGAGCTTCCTTCAAATTGTGTGGAGGGGACATATCTTGGAGTGCTTTTACTTTGCTCAGATTACTTCGATTCCCTGCTTGATCATGATGTAAGTCAGGAAGCGTTCACTCTTGGCCTAGAATAAGCATTTATTGGAGTTCAGCTTAACTCCGTATTTCCTTAAGGTTTGGTAGGTCTCATTGATATCTGCATAAAGGTCAGCAACCTAGAGGGATTTTATTAATATGTCATCAATATATATCTCTATATTCCGGCCAATCTGTTGCCGGAACACCTTGTTCATAAGTCTCTGATATGTCACTCTGGCATTCTTCAGTCCAAACAGTATGACCTTGTAGCAGTAAGTTTCATTGGGTGTAATGAAGCTCTTGGTCCTTCTTGGCAAGTGGGACCTGATGATATCCTTGAAATGCATCTAGAATGCATATCAACTCGCAGCCAACTCTAGAGTCCACCACATGATCAATGCATGGCAAAGGGTAGTCTTTCGGGCACGCCTTGTTCAGGTCTCTAAAATCAATGCAGACCTGTCACTTGTTCCCTGGCTTGGATACTAGTACAACATTGGTAAGCCAACTCGGGAACTGCACTTTCCTAATATGTCCAACTTAAACACTTTTCTACCTTCGGATGATTTGATTTTGCTCAGCCCCGAAGTCTCTTTTCTTCTGCTTCACCGGCCGAGTGTTCGATCGGATATGCAACTCATGTTGTATTATTGCTGGAGAGATCCCGAGAGCTCGTGGGTCATCTATGCAAATACGTCATGATTCAACTTCAAGCAGGTTACCAACTCAGACTTCTTCTTAGGGCTCAGGTTGGCTGTGATGAAAGTGGGGGCATCTGGTCGACTAGGATGAATTTGTACTTCTTCCATTTCTTCATAGACCAGACCCGGGGGAATCTCCTGAATTGTGTTGACCTCAAGCTATTGAGCCTTTTGAGCAGCTCGAGACTCGACTCTTGCCACCTCCATGTAACATCTTCATGTTACTAGATGATCGCCTTTGATTTCGCCTACCAAGACGCCAATAGGAAACATAATCTTTTGGCAAAATGTAGAGATAACGGCTTGGAAGTCGTTCAGTGTCGATCAGCCAAGAATAACATTATACGTGGAAAAAGCATCCACTATGATGAAGTTTGTCCCGCGAGTTTTCATAAGTAGCTCCTCCCCTAGAGAAATAGCCAATCGAACCTGCCCGATCGACAATAACTCATTGCCCGTGAAGTCATTCAATGAAGTTGTCATGAGCTGGAGTTCACCTCGATCGATCTGAAGCTGATCAAATACCTTTTGCTCGTGTCAACGAAGGTTCAGTGGATGTTGTAGTTGACGATCACGTCCTTGATAATTAGGACATTATCATAAGGGACCTCCACTCCATCCAAATCTTGAGGGTCGAAATGATTTAGGGTCCCTATGCTTTTTCTTCACTGCACCCGACTACATGGATCTCCAACCCCCTGCATGTGACTTCCTAGCCCGATTAGAATCATTGTCGCTCAGGGCGCCTCTCGCTATCATGCCTATGTCACCCCGGGCGTCATTGTCGTAATTTTTTCCCTCTTAGGCTGACGAGCGTGGTCGCTTAGTAGATACTCGAGCAGACATTTGATTATCACTTTACTAGGGTTGTGGTTGGTGCTTCTCTGCAGGCTTATGACCTTAATCATGTTGTATGCCCAATCAGCGGTAATGGCGATGATCGGGAGAAGACGATCGTCGATGGAATCCTTGGGGAGTCGGTCATTGGTCCTTTGGGTTGAGATGGTAACAATCTTTCGTATTATGAGTTGTTGAGCGGTGATAAGAGCAAAAGAATAGGGTCAACTATCAAGGCTCGATGAATTTTTCCCGCTCGGCCTCCACATGCTGGACTGTATAAGCTTGGGGTTCTTGGTGTTGCTGTGTTGCGCTCGCTTGGGGTCCTTTTGGCGACGGATGGGTGTGGGCTGCTCTGCGCTCTAGGACGACCACCAGCTTGGGAATCACTTCTTTTTTTCGAGCTGACTGGGTCTCTTCCACATTGATGTACTTCATGACTCGTCTGAGCAGATGATCAAAGTCTTTTGAAGGTTTCCTGATAAGTGAGCAAAAGAATTGTTATCTGTAAGTCCTTGGGAAAAGGAACGTACCAATGGTAGCAGAAGGTGGAATCCGCCATCCCAGCAGCCCCACACGGTTGGCCCCATGACCATCTGTGAGGAGGTAAATCAGGAAGCTGTTGTTAGCCAATGTGGAAGAGGATTTTTTTTCCTCGACTTTGTCGAGATTCAAACCCTTGCCCTATGGTAGCAACTCTGCTCTGCACTAGCCAACTCGACCTTGTCCTGGGGGTGAGAAGGGCACTTACCAAGATTTCATGGGTGGCAGATGGGACGTCCAAGACCACTTGATTGAATCTCTTAATGTAGGTTCGTAATTCTTCCTTGGGCCCTTGTTTGATCGCGAATAGGTTCACATTTGTCTTTTGATAACAGTGACTACAAGTAAAATGTTGAAGAAAAGCCGCTCGGAAGTCCTTTAAGCTATAGATGGAGCCAATCGACAAGTGTTTGAACCACCTCTGCACCAATTTGGAGAGCGTGGTGAGGAATACTTGACACTTGACTCTGTCGGTGTATTGATGGAGTGTGGTTATGTTGTCGAATTTGAGTAGATGGTCCTCAGGATCAGTCGACCTTGTATACTCTTCGATCATCAGAGGTCTGAAGTGAGGTGACAACTGATCTTCAAGAATTTCTTGGGAGAACTATCTATTGATTCGCTCGGGAGAGTCGTCGAGTCAGGATGCTTTGCCTTTCTGCATATCCCGGATGAGCGCGTTGTCGAAAGATGATCTTTGCATCCTTTCGGCTCGGCTATGCTCTTCCAAGGGCATGCAGAATAACACCCTATGATATGGGATTAGCGCGTTTGGTGCTTCTTGGAAGGCGCTCGTCAGCTGTGATATGGGTGGTGCGGCTTGCGACTGACAGGGTTTTCAGCTCGGGCTCTTTGGTCAGCTCGATGACCTTTCACCAATATAGCCGGGTCGTTCAGCGCTCGGTAGTCGGCGGCTATCTCCTGTTGCCGTTGCACCATCTTTGCAGCTCATACATATATTATCATCTCTAGCTCTTTTTGGGTTAACGTTACTATAGTGATTCATCTAGCATCTTCCATTTTCATGTTTTGGATGTAAGTGTAGTTCCCATAGATGACGCCAAATATGATCCTGTCCGAAAGCTGAGAAGATGGTTGGCTGGGAATATGGCTCTACGGTTGACTAGAAGAAGACTCTGCACTGTCTTGCAAAACCAGAAGTGTTAGTGCCTGGTAGGGAAGGGGTCCCCGACATCCGACGCTCAAGTTAATTATCTATCTATGAGGAGAAGAAGAATAGTAACAAGACTCTAGCAATGAGTATCTTCAAATATTAAGCATCACATATCTTCGCCTGTGGATGAAGACCCCATTTTATAGTGCCACTGTAACAACTGTGCACACATCCCAAAATATATGCATATTTTTCAAAACATCCTAAGAAAACACTGTTGGTGCAACCTTAGGTCAAGGTTGACCTGGTTGACCCGACTCGAGTTGACTTGACTCGAGTTGTATTTTGATGTTTGACTTGGGAAGATTGTCGGTGCAACCTTAGGTCAAGGTTGACCTAGTTGTGTTGCATGTTGATGTTTGACACTCGTGAGAGAGTTCTATTCTTGATATGGGACAAGAATAGATGTTTGGGAGATTATTGGTGCAACCGTAGGTCAAGGTTGACCTGGTTGACCTGATTCGGGAAAAAGTCCAAGTATGGAGACTTGGCAACGGAAAAGTCCAAGCAGGGAGCTTGGCACTGGAAAAGTCCAAGTATGGAGACTTGGCACTGGAAAAGTCCAAGCAGGGAGCTTGGCACGCGAAAAGTCCAAGTATGGAGACTTGGCATCGAAAAGTCCAAGCAGGAGCTTGGCACGGAAAAGTCCAAGTATGGAGACTTGGCTGAAAAGTCCAAGCAGGAGCTTGGCACGGAAAAGTCCAAGTATGGAGACTTGCAGGAAAAGTCCAAGTATGAAGACTTGGCACGGAGAAGTCTGAGTGAGTGAAAGCTGATGGAAAGTCCTAACTGGATGTTAGGCGGTTGGAAAGTCCCGTGAGTGACTGGGAAAGTCCTAACGGGATGTTAGGCGGTTGGGAAGTCCGGTGAGTGAAGCCGGCAAGGAAAGTCCTGGTGAGTGAAGCCAGGCGGAAAAGTCCGGTGAGTGAAGCCAGATTGGAAATCCTGGTGAGGAAGCGGTGAAAATCCTAGTGAGTGAAGCTAGGTGAATGAGAAAGTCCTAACGGGATGTTAGGCGGAAATCTGGTGAGTGAAGCCGGTGGAAAGTCCAGTGAGTGAAGCCGGCGAGGAAAATCCAGATGGATCAAGGGTGATCGGACATCCGGTGTTGAGAAGTCCAAGTGAGTGAAGCTTGGCATATGGAGTCGGAGAGGGCTCGGTAGCTCGTTCTCCGAACTAGGTTAGAGAGGGCACTCTAAACCGAGAGTTGGATCGATCCGGTGACCGATCCGGATCTCGTTGCCGATCGGTGCAGTGACCGATCGAATCGATCGATGGCTCATCGACAATCTGATCGGTCCGAGACCGATCAGATGTCGCTAAGAAAACCGTGGATCGGTCTGCCGACCGATCCATTTGGGCCTGAACGACCGCAGCCCGATCGAGAATATCGCGGAAGGGAGGAGCTCGATCGGTCTATGGACCGATCGAGGATCCCTGATCGGTCCACGACCGATCGGGCTATCGCGACACCGATCACGGGGACCGATCAGGTGACAAACGAAGCCTCATGCGCTAGGCTGATCCACAGACCGATCAGGGTTCTAGCCGTTGCGACACAGCGGTTAGTTTCTTCATTGTTTCTTCTTCGCAGGTATAAAGGATCGAGGCATCTTCTGTGCGAATGGATCTCCTTCTTCCTTCTTGCTGTTCTAAGTGCTGCTGTGCTTGAGCTTTGTTGAGCTCCTCCAAAGCTTCGCGTGAGCTTCCGGCTGGGTTCCTGCTGTTGTAGGCGTCGCGTGAAGTTGCTGCTTCACCTCCAGTCGACAAGAAAGCAAGCAATTGGTAGAGTGCGATTGTATTCATATTGTATTGCTTTTCTTACTGCTCTTGTACTCTTTGTTTGCTGTTGCAAACGTTTGTGGCGAGGTTTCTCCACCCACAAGGAGTATATTGTATTAGCCGGTTTTCCGGGGACTCATCCACCGACGGATTGACCGGACTCGTCCACCTTACGGACACGCCGAGGAGTAGGAGCCCTAATCTCCGAACCTCGTTACATCCTCGTGTTAAGGTTTGGTTTTCTTCTCTTTCGTTTCTTTGTATTTTCCGCTGCGACTAACCTAATTGTAGGAAGAAACGAGAGCGATTTGGGGCGGCTATTCACACCCCCCTCTCTAGCCGTACGAAAGATCCTAACAAGTGGTATCAGAGCGAGGCCGCTCTTCATCGGATCAACACCCGTGGGAGCAAAGCTAGAGAATGGATCTCTATGGAGAAGATGTCACCATTCCACCCTTCTACGAATGCGGCGACTTCGCGTATTGGAAGGTAAGGATGAAGTACTTTCCTATGACTAACATAATGAATTGGTTTTGTGTACAAGAAGGTTTTACTCCTCCGGTGGATAAGGAAGGAAAACCACTTGAGAAGGAGGAGTGGACAAGAGAACAAATTCACAAATCCGAAATCAACGAAGAGGTAACGAGAATAATTGAATTTTCATTGCCTACTAACATCTTGTGTAAGATAGGTTACAACAATGCCAAGGAATTATGGGATAACTTGGCCAAGTACCATGAGGAGAGCTCCACTTCAAGCCATGAAGAGGAGCCTAGTGAGCCAAGTAGCTCACATCATGGAGGGAGCGAATTGGGAGTTGAGGGCTACTCAACATCCAAGGAAGAAGAGGAGGAGAGTTCCTCTTGTTCAAGATCGGAGCAAGAAGAAGATTCTACCTCCGGAAGGGATGAAGGAGAGAGTCATCCTTCCCAAACCCTAGGTAACTCAAGCATTTTAGTTTCAAATAAATTACATATATTATGCTTTGAGTGTAGGGAGTATGGACATTACAAGAGCAAATGTCCAAAGAGAGTTAGGAAGACTCCACCGGCGCCAAAGGTCAAGGTAGCCGGAGTCCCAACACGCAAAGGCAAGAAGCACGTGGTGTGCTTTCAATGCAAGCAACGGGGACACTATAGGAGCCATTGTCCGAGGGGGAGGCAACCTCACAAGGGCAAGAGACCGGGCACATCGATAGGGGGAGCTAAGGCAAACCCTAAGGTATCTTTTAAAGCTCATTCGTGCAAGTCTAGTAGGATACATGCTAGTAATTTTATTGCATTAGTCAATAATGATAAGCATGTTAACACTAGAAATCAATACATGTGCTTAGGTGCTAAACATGTCAACCTAGATAGGGATACTACTAGGAATGCTAACCCTAGGATTAACACTTCTAAGGTTAAGGAAAACCTAGGTAGAAACCCCAAATCAACTAGACACATGCCTAGGAATGCCTCAAAGAAGAATGACAAATCAAAAATTGAGGTATTAGAGAAGGAGAATCAAGTCTTGAGGTCAAGACTTGATACTTTGGAAAAGGCTCTTAAAAACTTGGAGAAGTCATCTCTAGGGTTTAAGGGTCAAAAACCAATGTCCAAGGACAAAAAGGGTTTGGGTCACAAACCTAAGTCCCAAATGGTCAAGCCCACCTATCATAATGTTCCATTCGATTATGGAACAAAACCTAAGGCTAGGAAGACCATTACCAAGGTCACAAGGGGAGTCACCCCTATAGTTGACCTTGATGAGACCCAAATGACCAAGGCTTTAAAGCCTAAGAGGGTCATTAGGAGGGTTGCTAGGGAAGTCATCCCTAGTGAATTTTTAGTGAACCCAATGAGCTCAAGTAGGTATTGGGTTCCTAGGAGCATTTTCTCTACCCCATAGATGGGTTAGAGAGTGTCAACTCCAATAAGAAGGGTAGTTAACCCAACTTTGAGGAAATTGACACTCAAGGAACATTTTCAAGGTGTTTGGGAACCTTTGAAAATGAAATGGAATAATCTTTGTCATTCACTCCTTGGAAGAGTAAGTTGTGCCAAAGTGAGAATATATTAATCTTACTTTAAATTGACACAATTTTGAAAAACCTAGAGAAATATCAAATTGGGATTTTGATATTCTCTTAGGTAATCAAGGCAATCCGGGCCTTAACTTAGAAGTGCTACTCTTGTAGAATTTTAAATGGTATAAATCAAACAAGAGATCAAGAAATGCCAACTTGGGTTTTGACATTTTCTTGGAGCACTTTGGGCAATCTAGGATTAGAATTTAAGTTAGCTAAGTGATTAAGGATACTTAGATAGGTAATCTAGGTATTTTATTTGTGTTAACTTACCATGGTTGTTTGCCATTTGCCATGTCATGACACCATATTTAATTTATGATCATTTGAAATGTCATGATAATGCTTAGGTTATTATATGTCATGCTTTATTTAAGTTTTCAAGCTTTATGCCATGACATCATGACATTGGCACATGTTTTTACTTATGATATCATTTATGACATGTCATCATCTCTTGCATTAATAATCAATGAAATTGATTTAAGGATAAAAACACATTTTGATATTGAGATCAAAGTGTAGTTTAGAAAATGCATGAGAACTTAGCCTAAGTTGACCTTAACCCATATCTCACATCAAATTGACTTGAATGTGGTTTGATACACCTTAGATGTGTGTGAGATATTAGGATCATGAGTTAGGATCAAGGTGCATAATTCTTGTACCTAGATGACCCTAATTCAAGAAATGGAGGATCATAGGGAAAGCTTATGTACAAGTCATGTACATTTAGCCCTAAGATTATGGTCCTAAATTCAAATGGTTTTAAAAGCATTTTAAAATTGATTTGAAAAACCTTGATGAAGCTTTCCTAGTGATAGCATTCATCATTGAACATTGTGATACAAAGTTGAGTTAAAACTTGAACTATTTCAAAGTTTTTGAACTTTGTATCAAGATTTGAAAATGGAAACTATTTTCATAGAAAATTATTTTTCCATGGTAGTGTATGATATGAGGAATGTATCCTCAAAATTTCACAATTTTTCGAATTTTCTGGAATTTATTAGGGGTTTCTGAATTTCGAAATCCCTGTGATCAGTGTCTGGATCGGTCGCTGGACCGATCCAGAGGGCTGGATCGGTCACTGGACCGATCCAGAGTGGATCGGTCCGGTGACCGATCCAAAGGACTGATAGCGTGCCAATGTGCTGAAATTCGACTGCATGTCTGAAATTCGCTGAAAGTTGGTTTTAGATTTCTAAAGGTTTGAAACTCTCAAGACATTGTTGGTGCAATGGTCAAGGGGAGTTGGCCTTTAGGGGAGTTTTAACTATTAGTCAAGGGAGTTGACTTTTAGGGGAGGTTTTACTCCTTGAGGATTAGTGATATGGGATTATCACTAAGTGGATTGTTGAGCTTAGTATCAAGGGAAAATAAGAGTTTCAATGAAAGGTATGGGACTTTCATTAGGAAGAAACTCTTGACCTTGATACCCTCCTTATTCTTTTTGATGTGTCAAAAGGGAGAGTGTTCATTGGAGAATTATTGGAGAACCCAAGTTAGGTTATCGGTTTAACCTAAGCTAGGGAAAGAATGTCAAGGAAGAACATTGGAATACTTTTTGATGTGTGTCAAAAAGGGGGAGAATTATTGGAGAACCCAAGTTAGGTTATCGGGTTAACCTAAGGGGAGAATGTCCAGAGAATGTTCAAGGAAAGAACATTGGACATTGGAAGATGGTTGGAAAACCTAAGTTAGGTTATCGGGTTAACCTAACTTGATTATGGGTTTTGTCAAACATCAAAAAGGGGGAGATTGTTGGTGCAACCTTAGGTCAAGGTTGACCTGGTTGACCCGACTCGAGTAGACTTGACTCGAGTTGTATTTTGATGTTTGACTTGGGAAGATTGTCGGTGCAACCTTAGGTCAAGGTTGACCTAGTTGAGTTGCATGTTGATGTTTGACACTCGTGAGAGAGTTCTATTCTTGATATGAGACAAGAATAGATGTTTGGGAGATTATTGGTGCAACCGTAGGTCAAGGTTGACCTGGTTGACCTGATTCGGGAAAAAGTCCAAGTATGGAGACTTGGCACGGAAAAGTCCAAGCAGGGAGCTTGGCACTGGAAAAGTCCAAGTATGGAGACTTGGCTGAAAAGTCCAAGCAGGAGCTTGGCACGCGAAAAGTCCAAGTATGGAGACTTGATGGAAAAGTCCAAGCAGGAGCTTGGCACGGAAAAGTCCAAGTATGGAGACTTGCTGGAAAAGTCCAAGCAGGAGCTTGGCACGGAAAAGTCCAAGTATGGAGACTTGCAGGAAAAGTCCAAGTATGAAGACTTGGCACGGAGAAGTCCCGTGAGTGAAGCTGGAAAGTCCTAAGTGGGATGTTAGGCGGTTGGAAAGTCCGGGTGAACGATGCAAAGGAAAGTCCTAACTGGGATGTTAGGCGGTTGGGAAGTCCTGGTGAAGTAAAGGAAAGTCCAGTGAGTGAAGCCGGGGAAAGTCCAGTGAGTGAAGCCGGACATTCTAATGAGTGAAGCCGGTGAAAATCCTAGTGAGTGAAGCTAGGTGAATGAGAAAGTCCTAACGGGATGTTAGGCGGTGTGAAATCTGGTGAGTGAAGCCGGTGGAAAGTCCCGTGAGTGAAGCGGGCAAGGGAAAATCCAGATGGATCAAGGGTGATCGGACATCCGTGTTGAGAAGTCCAAGTGAGTGAAGCTTGGCATATGGAGTCGGAGAGGGCTCGGTAGCTCGTTCTCCGAACTAGGTTAGAGAGGGCACTCTAAACCGAGGAGTTGGATCGGTCGGACCGACCGATCCAGAGGGGTCCCGATCGGTCCGGTGACCGATCGGGCGTGCTGAATCAGGCACTAATCTGATCGGTCCGAGACCGATCAGAACTGCGAGAAGAAAACCGTGGATCGGTCTGCCGACCGATCCATTTACTGATCGACCGCAGTCCGATCGATCGATCGGCGTGGGAGCCAGCGATCGGTCTATGGACCGATCAGAGGTTCCGATCGGTCCACGCATCATGCTTCGATGAACCTCCGATCGGTCCGGGGACCGATCAGGTGACAAACAAAGCCTCATGCGCTGGCCTGATCGATCCGTAGACCGATCAGGTTCTAGCCGTTGCGACTTCGGTTGTTTCGCTGTTTCTTCTTCGCAGGTATAAAGGATCGAGGCATCTTCTGTGCGAATGGATCTCCTTCTTCCTTCTTGCTGTTCTAAGTGCTGCTGTGCTTGAGCTTTGTTGAGCTCCTCCAAAGCTTCGCGTGAGCTTCCGGCTGGGTTCCTGCTGTTGTAGGCGTCGCGTGAAGTTGCTGCTTCACCTCCAGTCGACAAGAAAGCAAGCAATTGGTAGAGTGCGATTGTATTCATATTGTATTGCTTTTCTTACTGCTCTTGTACTCTTTGTTTGCTGTTGCAAACGTTTGTGGCGAGGTTTCTCCACCCACAAGGAGTATATTGTATTAGCCGGTTTTCCGGGGACTCATCCACCGACGGATTGACCGGACTCGTCCACCTTACGGACACGCCGAGGAGTAGGAGCCCTAATCTCCGAACCTCGTTACATCCTCGTGTTAAGGTTTGGTTTTCTTCTCTTTCGTTTCTTTGTATTTTCCGCTGCGACTAACCTAATTGTAGGAAGAAACGAGAGCGATTTGGGGCGGCTATTCACACCCCCCTCTCTAGCCGTACGAAAGATCCTAACAAACACAAGTTGAAAAGTGTCTCTGACACATTTTCTTAAGCGAGTACGCAAATCTCTAATGTAAAAAGCTAGAAGCTTCTAAAGTACTGCTTGTTTGCTGGACATTCTCTATTATCGTCGGCACAAACTTCCAAAAGATTACGATAAAATATGTATGTGGGTCCTGCTGGGGGTCGATTGGGGCCACTCGGTCGGACGTCACCAGCTCGGTCGTACAAAGTGAAGCGGCCGACCTGTTCTTCACTAGGCTTTACTATCATCGGAGGGGCGCATTATGCCCGATCGGACCTAAGGTCCGATCGGCTAGGGTGGTGGGCCAGGTAACTTAGTATTTGACTCTGGACCTCGGCTACAAGTTATGGAGGATGATTGCTCGGATGGTTTGGTCGGCCTTTCACGTTCAACTGGCTCTAGAGGTCTGCTCGTCACAATCCATGGTTTCGTAGTCCATCCGACCTTGCGACTTTGATTGTTTGACTTTGACCTTCACGTTTGCGGATTTTCACTGTCTCGACCCACTTTTTTTTTAGGCGGGGGCCATTTTTATCATCGTATCACTTTCTATTCTCTTACATTATTGATTTTCATGTGATCAATTCAACCTAAATTCTTCTTAAACCATAGGCCAGAAGGTTTGATTGGGGACTACAATTAATAGACAAAATTAACATCAGGGAGAAACTAAGGCTTAAAAATAAGAATAGCTAAAGAAAATCTTAAGTGTGACAGGTGAAAAGCCAGTTCAAAATCATCAGCAATACCTTTACAACGTGCCTTTTCTTAGCAAAATAAAAAATAATGTCTTTACAACGTCGTTAACAGACTCAAAATTATCAAAATCTTACAAGTCGTAGTAGGTCATAAATTGAATTTTAAATTAATTTGTAATATTAAATGCAAAATCTAAATTGGCAATATATATATACATATATAAATTTTTTGGCATTATGGAATCACTTTACGGGGTAAAGTGATTAATTTAGAAATTAGAGGGCATTTCGAAATTTCCGTAGATAAAGATACATATAGTGCCATAGCTGCAATTGAGACATCGGTTATTGTGTCCATATCTCTCAACAAACAACAATTTTTAATTGATTTTTAATAAAATTGCTTTTGGCATGTTTCCCTTCTACCAAGCACAAATGATTAGGTTTTAACTTGAACTTTCTTCCCTCCCCTCAATTTTCTTCCAAGAACGTCTTCGTCTTCTTTTTTCTCTCTCTATGTCAATTTTTAATTTCATAAAAAGATCATAATTAGTCTACAGGGTTGTGTGTGAGTGGGATTTGATATTTCAATACATCATTCGTAATTATGATTGATCGTAGAATCTGTGCCCATATATTGCCCTTAAGATCGATACAGTAATCGAGATAAGAACAATTTACACAACTAAGTATATAATTAACAAAAATCACAAACAATTTATTTATTTATATAGATTATATGAATATTTGATCGGTCGGTGAAGGTTCAAAAGCCCGCCGGAGCGAGTCTCAGTCGGAGATCCAACCCAATGACGTCCTCCGCGCCACCCTCTACGACCACCGCACCACCGTCGATCGTGCGGCTCTCGTCTGAGCACCACCCGGCCGCAGGCGCGAGCCCACCTCCGTACACCGCCGCCTCCGTGCAATTATAGTACGGCGTCGGGGAGTATCCGACGACCCAATTCGCGGCGGCCAGGGAAGCGCTCCGGGGACAGATAGCCAGCTGGTTCCTCGCCGCCAGCGGGGGGCAGTGGAGGAGGACCCGGCGGCGCAGCTGCCGTCGCTCCTTCTTGTGGGCGTTTTGGTGGCCGCCCAGCGCCTGCGAGTTGGAGAACTCCCGGCAGCAGTACTGGCACTCGTACTTCCTCCCGCCGCCGCCCACGTCACCTGACGCCGCATCCTTGTCGGGCACGCTGAACCCGAAGAGCTTGAGGCCGCCAGTACCGCTCGGGGATGACTTGGCGCGGCACTCCACTACTCTCGCCATATGGTATCGAAGAAGTGGAATGCGTTGCAGGTTGTAGCAGAGGACGGAGACAAGAACACATATTTATATGGAGAAATTAATCAGCTGATGTCTTTGATTAATCAGCTATATAAAAAACGAAAGGAGGAAGTCTAAGAAGAAATGGATAGCCACTGTCGACCCATATAACTTATGCCTTCTGAAAGGCAACAATTGTAGTAGTTGTTTGATCATAACTGTCGATCGGTGCATACAAAATAATTAATAAGTACGTACGTACTTACGTGCATGAGCACCGTGTCCAACCGATGAGGGATACGATGAGTTTCATTGGAAGACAAGATACAGCAGAGTATACGTACTTAGTTAAATACTGGAGTTCACGGGTTTCCTAGATCTCCTTCACCGTCCCATGCAAACTTCGCACCAACATGCATGATTTGACGTGGACTTACATCGCCTGTCAATTCAGTGGAGTGCCCAATCGATGATGATGAGATCTAGAGACAGTGATCAATTGCATGGTACTGAAATGACGGGACACCGCTGCACGAACAAACTACTGTACATATCTCTATACGACTATACGGAGTCAAAAATATACTGACCAAATATAAAGAATGGCAAAGGGAAGTTTTCTGTTCAGGGATCCAGGCTCCTAATTTATTGAGTTTATCGCTCACACGCTTTGCTTTTCTTGTATCTTGATCAACTGAGACGCATGGAAACATGACAGCGAGAAAATGAATAAACTAAAATAAAGATTTTGGTGAAGTGGCAATTAAGGTCTTTAATTGTGTGAATGGCATGAGAGATAGTGTGTAATGTGTTCCTCGTTGCATTTTTTTTTTCTTTCTAGCTGTAGGAGGTTCCTAGCTCATCTTTAATGAGATTGGGTGCCACATCTCCATCGACCATCATCACCTCAACTTTATGCTTCAAGTAATTCTCAAGTCCTCTCCAAACTCCCTACACAAGAGTCACTGCTTGTAGCTTTGCTTCACCTACTATTTCTATTGGGGCTAACTTACTCATTAGTCTTAGCTTTAATCAGAAGAAACAGAAAAATATTATGAAGCTACCAATATCATTTCAACTAAGTGAATCAAACTACAATATACTTCACTCAATAATCTGCCATTGACCATGAATTATATGACCTCCATAGCTTGTAGATATGGCTAGCTTTTAATTTACTCATCAAGAAAACCTGCAAATTTAACCCACTCAGTCCCTCACAAGGCTCTCTGTACACGGGGTACAATTACAAATGTGCAGTACTGAAGGATTCTCGAAGTCACTCCTACCATGGATTCACTTGAAGCAGTCCACTTTATAGAAAGCAATTGAAGTGACCCTTTTGGATATAGCACCATGGCCAAATTAGATTCTCCATGTTAGGGGGACATATGGTGGGCCTACTAAAATACTCTACTCATTAATTGAATGATCCATGTCTTCTTCTTCAACTTTAGTGTTGTGCCTGTGCGTGGTTCTTGATTGTCTGTTTGCTTAAGATCGAGTTCGCCTGTGCTTTTGTTGCGACCATGAAAAGGAGGAAACATTGAAGGTGCATGGGGAAAAAGCATGAGAGTACTTGCCATATGTATTACTCATCACATGATCTCTTACTTGCCATATGTATTACTCATCACATGATCTATTACTTATCGAACTTGATTTTTGGGTTCCTTCAGCCTAATAATTAAGCAGGGACTCATGCAGCACTGGTTCACTTGCCAGCATGGTTTGGACAACAAAGGTTCTTTTCCTAATCCACGAGCAAGAGACCTTACAACTGTACGTTCTTTAAATTCAACAATCCAATTATTCTGTTCTGTTGGATGACTCTACTTCTTTAGTGGCATCTTTTCATATGAAAGTAGAAGACAGAGTCTAATCTTCGTACGTTTGGAGACATATCGAACTTACTTTTGGGGAGTGACACACTCACATGATGGTGCTCGTGTTGGTGCTCGTGTTGTCCTTTAACCCGTCGCACCAAGTAATTAAGTGGTAAGATCGCATAATGTCACTGGCGTGTCACACTGACATCATTCACATGAATTGCTTCCTCCTTTCTGGGAGATGAATTGAGAATTCACTGCGGGGCATCGCAGAACTTACGCGGATGACTAGCAAAATTTGACTTCACTAAATTTAATTGCTGCGTTCTGACAATTAAGAACATAAAAAATCGTAAACAATGAAAATAAATTCAATTTTTCTTTGCCTCTAAAAAAAAAGAGAGAGAGGTAAATACAGCATCAATTAGTGATGACGCTCTATTTAATTAGTACGTTTCAGGGTTTCATTGTATCGCATTCATTCTTTCATTCATTCAGTCACTTTCTTGATCAGCAAATGGAGAAAGAAAGCAGCAAGAGCGCAAGAAGAAAGAGAGCAGCCGAGGAAGATGAGGATTCAGATATGGAAAAGTTCTACGCTTTGCTGGAGAACATCAAAGCTATGAGAGACTCGTTGAGGAAGAGTAACAGCCGTAGTAAGAGGATGGAACAGAAGGCATCGCCGCCGGTGTGGAAGCCTAAGTTTGAGCTGGAAGACTTTGCAGAGGAGAGCGGCGGAGGCGGCGTTGGGAGACACAGGAGCAGGCGAGAAGAAGAAGAAGGGAAAGAGGAAGAAGAGGAGGAAGCAGGAGAACAGAAGATCATGAGCTTGGATCTCAACTTTTCTCTCTAATTATATTAAAGGTGAGAAACTGGAATATGGTTTGAGTGTGACGAATTTGGAGATGAAATCTAAGAAAATCATTGGATCTGAAATGCCATGAAACGTTTTTTTTTTCCTTAAATCTTATTTTTGAGATATGGTTCCAATCGTTTTCAGAATGAAATTAAGAAATTAATACATATTTAGCACTTTTTCAATAAAAATACATATTTTTCTTAGTGGAGTGGTTAAGGAGATTTCAGCAGTGGAGTAGTTAAAGCCGTCAAGGAGAGAGCTTTTTTATTTAGAAAAATATGGATTCTATCAGAATCAGATCTTCCTCCAAAGAGCTGGATGTCTTTTTATATCGAATCTATGAATTTGAGAGATCTTCATGAAGGGCAATTCACACTTGAAGTCACTTACACAAATTGTTGTTATCAAAGATAGAAACAAGTGCCAAAGTATACACACACGACGCTACGCATGAAGATAATACAGATTATAAGAAGTAAGCTGTAATTCATGAAGCAAGAAATCATACATTAAGAAGGCTCTCCCTCTTTCGTTAACTACCTTTTTCCCTGCAACGGCATGGCGGCAGCCTTATTGCTCGAGTTGGCCGTACCAGATCCCCTGGATCTTCACGTCCTTTGGCGTTTTGGCGCCCAGGTCTGTGTCTGACGGCTGCAGGCTCTCGAAAACGCCGATCACCTCCCCGGTCTCCGGCTTGCTCTTCGTCACGCTCAGCGTGATGGTCCCTGTGGAAGACGACACGTTCTTGATGTTCTCCTTGCTCAGTTCCTCCTCGTCTCCCCTTCCGCCGGCAGGCAGCGCAACGGCATTGTCGTACCCGGTGGATCCTCCCCTGCCCTTGGGGTCCAGGAACGACGATCCCCGGTAGGAGGGCACCAGGAACTTCCCGCTGAAGCTCTCCGGTTTTCCCGTCGCCACCAGCTGCTTGACGGTGAAGAGGAACGGCACGCGCTCGCCACCCGGCAGCTGCACCGTCACCGCCGCGTAGTCGATCCCGTCCTTCTCCTCGAACTTGACGGCGCCGTCAGGGGACACCTCGAAGGGCCCCTCGATCTCGTCCAGCGTGTACGTCAGCCGCGTCATCAGCTTCGTCTTCTGGAACTCCGGCGGTGCGTTCTTCGACACTCCCTCCGCCTTCACCGTGAACGACGTCGGCTCTAGGCAGAGCTTCTTTATGTTGTACTTACCCGCCTTGAACGCGAACGACTCCACCCCGCCTTCGATCGACGGGCACTGGTTCGCCGTCCCCGTCCCCTTCACCTCCATGTACGTCTTGCTCTGGATCTCGTCGTATGTTAGCCGCTTCGGCACCCCCTCAGCGCTTGCCCCCTGTTCTCAATTAATCATACACAGTTTTTTTTCTCGAATTCAACGATCACAAACAAGTTATGATCACAATACATACAGAAACGACGAGGGCGGAGGCGGCCAGGGCGAATCCGGCGAGCTTGGCAGCGTCGGAGCACTTCTGAGACAAGTCACGGAGGTCGGACTGCATAGAGCACGTGAGCCGACCGCCGGAAGCAGAGTCAAAGCCGAACGCACGGGAGAGGTGGGAGGACCTCGTTTGCTGCCGGCTGACGCCTCGGCCGAATTTGGCTGGCTGTAGGAGAGTAGCGGAGGGCTGAAGAGAAGCTGCCATCATCTCTGCTTCTTCTCTGTCACTTGCTCCGTGAGGTGTCTTGTGCTCCGCTAAGGCGAGTTTTTGTGAGGCAGTATGTGGTGGATAAGAAGAATGGATAAGAGGGCTCTTCTGATTGGGGGATTGCTGCAATCTAGACATTTGTTGTATGCTTCCATGGCAAATTAAGGATGAGCTTCGCCCATTACGTGGTGCCGGTTCTTCAAGGACCAGATATCTGGGCCATAAGTATCCCCTCGTAAGATTAAGAAAAAGAAAGAACACGGCAGTTTTTTACCTCCATATTATAGTTATAGTTAGTGATCCCGTTTAAAAATAGTGAGCTATTGACTCTCGGTGAGCTGGTTTGAAAGTTGATTAAAAGAAAATTTTGAATGTGATGGGGAGTAGAGCTCTGTGAGTAATTGAGCAACGAGTTGGGTTCTGATGATATCTGAGTGGGGAGTTAGGACCCTGGATTGTTCGATCAAAATTAGTCGATCGAACATGATGGAGAGCAGAGTCCCGTGAGTAGTTGAGTGGGGACCTGGGTGTTGATTGTATCTGAGTGGGGAGCTGGGCCCCTGGGTTGTCTGATCGACATTAGTCCATTGAGACGTGATAGAGAGTAGAGTCTCGTGAGTAATTGAGTGGAGAGCTAGGTCCCGATGGTATCTAACGGGAGTTGGGTCCTTGGGTTGTCCGATCGGCATTGGTCCATTGGGACGTGATGGGGAGCAGAGTCTCGTGAGTAATTGAGCGGAGAGCTGGGTTCCGATGGTATCTAAGTGGGAAGCTGAGCCTCTAGATTGTCCAATCAGCATTAGTTGATTGAGATTGGATTGAGAGCAAAACCTTATGAATAATTGAGTGGAGAGCTGAGTCTCGATGATATCTGAGTTGAGAGTTGAGTCCCTGGGTGTTCGATTAGCCTTTATCCGATCAGAACGAGGAGAGTTCATTGGGCAGGTTACTCAGGTTTGGCCCACCTTGGACTTTAACTTTCATCTATTCCAGCCTATTAACCTTCGGACCCCACCCAAGGGCCCCTTATCATTTGTCATACACTACAACAAAAAATGCAAACGACAACACCCCTACGACAACGATTTTAAGAGAAAGTGTTGCATATTTGCTCAAAGACAACGGTTTTGGCCAAAACAGTTGTCTTTGAACTCCCCATTAAATATAAAAGACAACGGTTTTGGCAAAACTGTTGTCATTGAGATTTTTTTTAAAACGACAACACTTTTTACAATGGTTTTATAAACCGTTGTCTTTATCCGCGTTTTTAGCGGCTACGACAACAGTTTTGAAAAAAACCGTTGTAATTTAATTTGGTAATTTTCCCCCTCGCTGTTTTCCTTTCCCTCGCTGTTTTCTTTTCGGCGCCGTGTTTTCCTTCGCGCTCCCGACCCTAAGGGAAGTTTCTTTCCCTCTCCTCATCCAATCTCTTCACGCCTCCCCTGGATCTTCCTCCACGACGGTGCGCTCCTCTCGTTCCCTGGTGAGCAGGTTTCTGAGTTCGACGAGGCCCTTTGACCTTCCATTGCTGCTTCTTTCGCTCGTGGAACCTTTTGATCGGACGAGGTGTATTTCTTCGGCAAAGGTTGCACTCCTAGTCCGTCGATTCATAACCTAGGTCTTGTCTTCTTTGGATTTGTGCTAGAGCCATAGTCAAGGTAGATTCATAACCTAGGTCTTGTCTTCGTTCATAAATGTTGTCTCAAAATTAAAACCTACTTTTGATTCCACTAAGCTTGTATCTGCAAGCTCAACATTCTCTTTTCTTCTTATTTTTAGCCTTTTGATTTGTTTCATCATGCCATTTGGCTGCTCATATGTCAAAGTTTGTGGTGTTTGATCTCTGAAGGTGTTGGTTTTAAGCATCGATTTCTGTTTGTTATTCACTTGTATTGGTCGAAATAGTGTGTTCGGATAGGTTTTCTAGGTCTTGCACGGCTTGCCACTTGATGGACGGAGATGGAATTTGGGGGAACAGAAAATTGGTAGAAGGGAAATGAAGAAAGTCCTTCCTTTTTGTTTTGATTACTGATTGAAGTTTATAGTTGTTTCGCACATTGCCCGTTTGATTGTTCTTCCCATTTCCATGAGCTTCTTGACTTTTTGTTCTGTTTCATGTGAACGGAGTTGGTTTCTTGTGGTAATTGCTC
The DNA here is from genome assembly GCF_018446385.1 of Zingiber officinale. Classification (NCBI taxonomy): domain Eukaryota; kingdom Viridiplantae; phylum Streptophyta; class Magnoliopsida; order Zingiberales; family Zingiberaceae; genus Zingiber; species Zingiber officinale. The sequence goes on from NC_056001.1 coordinate 2,578,044, forward strand.
AATGCACTTTTAATTTTGTTTCCTTTGACTCTTTAGACATATGTTGACACTTTTGTATGTTAATGGTCATTTTTAGTTTTTTTTTCTTATCTACTGCAAGTTTATGTTTTTTTACATCCTTTACAACTGCACATTGAATTATAGCTTGTTCTGTTATTGAATTTAATAATCTGAAGTTCATTATTTTTTCTGCATTATTTTAATAATTAATTAATGTCATCTTTATTATTTATGCTCATTTAATTTTCTGTTGGAATATTTTTTTTTAAAAAAAATTAGATTAGATCAAGACACATGTATTTTTTAACATAAACGCAAACATTAGATTAGATCAAGAGTTGAGATAATAACATGACCAAATAAGTTGAGAGACATTGTAACAACTAGGGTGAGGGTTTGTTAGCCAATAATCTTTCCAATTGATCCTCTTGTATATATGTACACCCAAGATTTGTTAATATCACCATTTATTTATTAATTAGTTCTCACAAAATCACACAACACATTTATGATTTTTTGGTTTATGTCGTGTATTACTCTATTACCTTGAATGTTTTATTATAGTATTTGGTACTTGAGATTGTGTTTTGAACTTGTTGTATGATGTATAGTTGTTTGAAGGTAGGTTTTGACGCATTTCGGGCTGATAGTTATAAAAAATGGACAAAGATTGGATGTCAAAGAATAGGTTATCACATGAATATGAGGTTGGGGTAGAGTCTTTCTTGCAATTTGCATTACAAAATGCTACTAATCCGAATGAAATACCTTGCCCATGTTCAAGATGTGGTAATCTGTAGAAGAGAAATGTTGACATTATAAGGGCACATTTGTGTTGTAATGGTATAGATTTAACATACCATAAATGGATTTGGCATGGTGAAAAGACTGAATACAATAACTCAATGAAAGATGAACAGAAATCTTTTGGCGATGAACCTATTGATATGGTACATGCTGCATTTGATAGTTATGCAGAGAATCCAAACCAATTTCATAAGCTACTTGAAGATGCTGATAAACCTTTATATCCGAGGTGTGCCAAATTTATAAAGTTATCTGCACTTGTGAAATTGTATAACTTGAAGGCAAAATATAGTTGGAGTGACAAAAGTTTCACAGATTTACTAAGTTTGTTTGGAGAAATGCTTCCTGATGATAATGAATTGCCTTCATCATTGTATGATGCAAAGAAAAGCTTATGTGCATTAGGGATGCATTATATGAAAATTCATGCTTGCCCTAATGATTGTATCTTATACCAGAATTAAGGAGCATGAGAATTTGACTAAGTGTCCTATATGTGGGATGTCTAGGTGGAAGTTGGGTAAAAAAGGTATGATAAATGGAGTTCCAGCAAAGGTCCTCTGGTACTTCCCGCCTATTCCAAGATTTCAAAGATTATTTCGGAACAAGGAGATATGTAAGGATTTAACTTGGCATGCTGATAAAAGAGTACTTGACGGTTACTTGCGTCATCCGGCTGATGCGCCCGCTTGGAAATTAGTGGATCACAAGTGGCCAGATTTTGCTGCTGAACCTAGAAATCTTAGATTGGCCTTATCAGCAGACGGGATCAATCCCCATAGTTTGATGAGTTCTGCATATAGTTGTTGGCCAGTTGTGATGATCACTTACAACCTTCCTCCATGGTTGTGTATGAAGAGAAAATTTATGATGCTGACTTTGTTGATTTCAGGTCCCAAACAACCGGGAAATGATATTGACATTTACTTAGCACCTTTGATCGATGACTTAAAAAGATTATGGGATATAGGTGTTGATGCATATGATGGATGTCGAGAAGAGAATTTCTTACTTAGGGTTGTCTTACTATGGACAATCAATGATTTTCCTGCATATGGGAACATGTCAGGTTGTGTTGTGAAAGGATATTGTGCATGTCCTATTTGTGGTGAAGAAACATATTCGACAAGGTTGAAGCATAGTAGAAAAATGAGTTATACAGGCCATAGAAGATTTCTTCCTACAAATCATCCTTATCGAAGGCAAAAAAAAGCATTTAATGGGAACGCAGAGCTTAACCCTGCACCGAAACCATTAACTGGGCATGAAATTTTGGATCGAGTTGAAAGAATTAATTATCGTTCGGGAAAAGCAAATGGGAAGGTTAAGTTAAAGCAAGGTGAAACTGTATCATGCTGGAAAAAGAAATCTATATTCTTTGAACTTGATTATTGGAAACATCTACATGTTCGGCATGTTCTTGATGTAATGCATATTGAAAAAAATATATGTGAAAGTCTGATCGGTACTTTGCTTGACATTCCTGGAAAATCAAAGGATGGAGTAGCTGCAAGACTAGACCTTGTGGAGATGAATTTGAGGATTGATTTGGCACCAAAAGGATATTGCCCAACACTTGTTATACACTAAGTAAGGATGAGAAAAGAAAACTTTGCAAATCTTTGTTTGGAATAAAGGTCCCCACAGGATATTCATCCAATGTTAAAAATCTGGTGTCGATGAAAGACTTGAAACTTATTGGCCTTAAGTCACATGACTATCACACTTTGATGCAACAATTACTTTCAGTCGCCATCCGTGATGTCTTGCCTAAACATGTTAGAGATACTATCACTAGATTTTGTGGCATCTTCAACGTGCTATGTAATAAAGTGATAGATGTCTCGAAGTTGAATGATTTGCAAAGAGAGATTGTGACAGTGTTGTGTTTGCTTGAAAAATATTTTCCCCCATCTTTTTTTGATATAATGATTCATTTAACTGTTCATCTTGTACGGGAGGTCAAATTGTGTGGACCGGTTTGGTATAGGCAAATGTACCCATTTGAAAGATTCATGAAGATCTTGAAAGGGTATGTGCGAAATCACAATCGTTCTGAAGGATGTATAGCCGAATGTTATATTGCTGAAGAGACTGTGGAATTTTGCTCGGATTACATGTCTAGTGTGCATACAATTGGGATCCCATCAAGGTATCAGCAAGTACAACTTACTAGGCCTCTATCTAGCTCAATATTACACTCAACTTGTCATGATGAGTTGCATCAAGCACATCGTTATGTCTTGGAAAATGATATTGACGTTGATCCTTATATCGAGTAATTCTCTTACTTATTTATATTTATTGCACTGTTCTAACGTTCTACTAATTAACTTATTAGTATTCCATTAGTTAACTTATCCCTAATATGTTCATTAGGGAGCACATGGAATTTTTGAACTCAAGCTTTCCTCATAAAGCCAAATCCAAAAAGTGGCTACAAGATGAGCATAACCGGACGTTTATTGGGTGGTTACGTGATCGTGTGAGAGCAGTTGGCAATTCCAGCTCTCAAATATCAGAAAGATTGAAGTGGATAGCGCGTGGACCTAGCAATCAAGTGTTGAAGTACTCTAGTTATTTGATTGATGGAGTTACGTATCATACAAAAGAGCGCGATGATACACGAGCTGTTCAAAACTCCGGAGTAAGCTTAGTTGCACAGACAATGCAAGTTGCTAGTGCGAAGGACAAAAATCCAATTGTGTCAGACATGACTTTCTGTGGAGTTATTCAAGAAATTTGGGAACTCGATTATCACAATTTTCAAGTTCCGATGTTTAAATGTAATTGGGTTGAGAATAATAATGGTATTAAAGTTGATGACCTTGGTTTCACGTTGGTAAACCTCAACAGAATTGGATTTAAATCTGACTCTTTTATCTTAGGGAGTTAAGCAAAGTAGATATTCTACATTGAAGATCCTCAAGATCCTGCCTAGCATGTTGTACTTGCCACTCCTACTAGGGATCACATGGAATACATAAATGGTGATGAGTTGGAAAATGCTACAATCCACTATCCAAGTTTCACAGGAGGGTTTATATCAATGGAATCAATGGACGTTGACGCCATAGATGAAAATGAACCATCATGCGTTCGTGAAGACTGTGATGGGACATGGATTGACAATAATTAAGTGTAATCTATTGTTTAACCTGTGTGTAAATTTTATTTGTTGATCTATTTTGTTAACATATTTATTCTTATTGTAATATAACTATCATTTGTCTTCATTCTCGCTTTATTTTCTCTATAAATTAAATGCCTAACAGGTTGCTGCCTTTTGCAGGAAATAGGGTTCTCATCAGAATTTGGATGTGGACAATATGGCCGCTAATGCAAAGAGATTACTGAGGATTCAGAAGGCTAAAGAAAGTTCTTCTTATTCGCCACTAACAATAGTTGCGAGGGTCAATCTTCAATGAAATCTATAGAAACGGAGTCAACTAGAACATCGAGGGGGCGTACACGTTTGGATAAGCTTGTTAGGCTAAGGGTCCAAGGAATTAAAAAGGATGTTAGCTTTAATAAAATTGGACAGCCAGTTGGAGAATTTGCGGGTGAAATGCAAAGCTACATTGGCGTTCTCGTGCGAGAAAAGATCTCAATAACTTACAAATCATGGAAGCAGGTGCCAAATGATGTTAAAGAGTTAATATGGGAGTCGGTGAATGTAAGTTAGAATGCTTTGAGAACTTAAATGAGCAGTAGGCTGTGGTTATGCTATATTTAACGTTCTTGTTAAATTTTTTATGTGTTTTTACAGCTGACGTACAATATTAACCCAACTTGGAGGAAAGGATGTTTAAATTCAGCAAATAATAAATGGCGTCAATATAAAGCTTTTCTCACTCAAAAGTTTATTTTCAGCAAGCTAGATAAACCTGATGAGTTGAAAGATCCCCCGATTGGCTATGGTATTTCACAAGAGGATTGGAGTTCCTTTATAATAACTCGCATGTCTCCCGACTTCAGGGTAAGATTCATAATTGATTTTAATTTTTAGAAGATAGTCCTAATGGTCCTTAACTGATGTTCTACAATAGGATCTTTATTTAACATAGTGTGATTCATTTATTCGCTGTTAGTTTTAAAATTTCCAGTTCTCCACCTTCTGAAAAAACCCATACTAGGGGATTTTTATCTTATGCAAATCTACTCGATGCTAGGGTTCATACTTTTACTCCTTTCTGAAATCTTTACTTTTGTGATAACATAAAGTCGAAGAAACAAGCAATATGTTTTTGATAATGGCTTAGATAACATTATCTCTCTTTTATTTGCTTTGTTTCTTAATAGAAGAGAGAAGTATTGTTATAACAATACTTCTACCAGATAACATTAATTGTTTCCTTGTGTAATTCTAAGGGTAAGGGTTCTCTAACTGTTTGTTTCCTTGAGCCTTCCATAGATTGCTATTTTTCCTCTACACCACAGACAATTTGCATTAAAGTTCACATATATATATTTTGAATGTTTATAGTGAACTTAATTGATTTTAATTTTTAAGTAGAGAGTAAGTGATGAACAAAAGAATAGAAGAAGGCAGAACGTATACCCTCATCGGCTGTCCCGTAAAGGATATGCACGTTTCGCTGACGAAATTGTGAGTATGTTGAAGCTGGTGGTTTATTTTTGAATCTGATTTTGTAGGAACAGGGCATGATTCATTTTTTTGTAGGCATCTGATTTATGTAATGATGATGATATAAATCGAGCTATTGTTTGGAAGAGAGGACGAGCCAATAAGGAGGGTGAATTTGAAGGCGATGATCTCAAAATTACAGCAAAAAAAATTGTATGTGATACATGAAAAATAACTATTTTTTATTGATTAATTTTGTTGTTAGTAACTATTTTGTTTGTCTGGGCATGTTAGGATGATTATGTTCAACAAAAAAAGGAGGGGAAGCTGCGGTTTGAAGGGGCTAGGAAAGATATCCTCACAAACGCACTAGATTCTGAAGAACATGCTGGGCGTGTTAGGGGGATTGGAGGTCATATTACTCCAACAATCTATTTTAATGTTTCCAAAATCTGGAATACTACTCTGCAGGATGGTGACTTAATCCTTCATCATCAAAAGGAGTTGTTAGATGCAAAGAAGCTAATCTCAGAACAAAGTGCACGGATAGTAGAACAAGATACACACATACAGAAACTTGAAGAAATGTTCAAAAAGGGTGGATGCGACTTTGAGTTTGAGGAGAAAGGTAGTTGCTCGATGAAGTTGCCTACCACGAGTGAGGATAAGATCAAACCAGAGAAGAGTAAAATTTTGAATGATGAGGACATGCAAGTTTTAAGCAAGACTGAGTTTTTGCAGGTATATATGTATTTAATTGTGGATACTTAATATTATTTTCAATAATGAGTCCATCAATGTGTGACATGATTGATTGTCTTCTAGGGTATGCCAGTTGCACTGTCACTGGAATCAAAGTCCAATATTGTGGCCTATGGTACAGTTATTCATGCCAGTGGGGATGGAAAATTACTTCATGGTGTCCCGTTACCCATGAATTGCATGCGCGTCTCGATTGATGAGGTTGTGGAGAATTCAGCAAGGTTGCCCTTTCCCATTCCAAATGAATGTGACACCATTGGTGGTGCAATTGGGACCCATGTTGCTTGGCCTGCACGTTGGGTAGTGATGAAAAATGAGGTAACTTTCTGACTCATTCGGCCACCACATTGTGAGTACAAATTTAATTCTTTAGTGGGAATTTTTGAGGAATCATTTCAGCAACCACAAATTTCCAGCTTCTGATTTGGTTACATGTATGGTTTTCTGATTTTTTACTCATTTGCTTGGCATAGTTGTTTAGCAGGATTTTTCCAACCAAACCTTCTTAGATTTTGATTGAAGGTTGTACGTATTTGTTGGATACAATTTAGTAATACAAGATATATAAGAGCTAGCACACACATGTAATCTGTACATTGAGGTTACATGCATGAACAAGAACATTGATGGTTTTTGAATCCCAATTAAAGGGTTGTTCAGAAAGATGCTGAACATAAGAGATAAAACTTTCTACTAACATATTTACATTTGCAATTTGTAGAAGCCTCAAAGGAAGAAAAGTGTTGCAAAAAGAAGTAATCCTGTCTTGCCATCAAATGTGCCACGGTCCTTACATTTATTGTATTGTTACTCTATGCGTGTTTTGGACAGCCCCGAAAAAACTATATCAATTGTTTTTTATCATGATTTCTTTGACCATGAGTATGAACTGCTAGTGAACATTGAAGACATCACACCTATTTATGAGTTGGAGCCAATATCTGCTAATTGTCTGGTTGCTTACATGTGGTAAGTTTTCACATCACTCATTTTTTTCATTTTATTTGTATTAACAGGCTAACATTTTTTTGCTTGAATGGAAGGTTTCTCTTCAAAAAGATGAAAAAAGAAAACAAGGTCGATAAGTTCAGATTTGTGGATCCACAAACACTTCCAGTAATGCCATATGTATCTAAACTTGACAAAAATGAAAAGACTGAATACTTGAATAACTGGGCAAGTGTGTTGGCTGATAGGCTGAGTGGTGCAACAAAAAATCAGCTAGTTTTGGCACCTCACAATGTTGGGTAAATAAATATTACAATTTCATTTTTAATAGATTTATTTCAACAATTCTGTTGAATTTATGCATTGACTATCTGTTTTGTGCATAGTTGTCATTGGATTTTGACTGTCATCGACCCTTATGTGGAGATGGTTTATTTGTTCGATTCACTTAATCATCGCAATCGTTATGAGGACTGGAAATATGTAGTGGATATGTGAGTACATATTTATTTTTTAATTAAGCATTTAATTTAATTTTGAGGAATTTGTCAACTCTTGTTGTACAAAGGAGCTTGAAATTGTTCAATTCGAACAAGCAAAGGAAAGGGAAAAAGAAGCCTATGTGGGAAGTCGTAAAGGTTTGTATATTTTATAGACACACATATGAATACATGTGATTAATTTAAAACTATTTAATTGGGCATTATTCGTTGATAACTTTTTGTTAACATAGGGTCCTCGACAACCTGATGCTAAACAATGTGGGTTTTATGTGATGAAATTTATGAGAGAAATTATTGAAGGAAATGCTACCGGCGAGATGGATTCACTTAGCTCAATGGTAATATTTGACATATTCTCAATTTTCTCGATCAATCCCCATATTTGACTTTGCTTCTTCATTACTGATTTTTTTATTAAATTAATCTGGGTTTGTTAACAGTTCAAGAAAACAATTTACTCCAACGAAGAAATTGACGAAGTGCGATCCGAATGGGCGGATTGTGTACTAGACTATATTCATTACTAGGTATAAATTTCTAGACTTCAAAAGATGGTTGAACACTTTATTTGTGACTCCATGACTTATTGATTGTCATTCCTTACTGCCAATAATTCTGCATTTCTACCATGAGCATAATTAGTTGACATTTTCCTTATTTATTGCCTCTCTTTGTGGTCCAAAATTAATATGGCTGGGTTGTGTGAGTAGCTTATTTAGTTGTGAAAACAATTGCTTCTTGTTTGTATTCTCCTTATGGTTTTCGTCTATATGTCATGACTTCATCTTGTTTTTCCTCCTATAATTTATTATTGTTTCTTGTTTACAAGTGCGAATGACAATTATGATGCTTCATCAAGCACAACTATGTTAATCTATATGCATGTTAGTGATTCCTTGAGAATAATGAAATGAAGAGCTTGTAAAGGCATTTCGTGTATGATTCATAGTATATTGATATACAAAACATCTATATACTGTAGTTTGATTTCTTAATAGTTTGCTCTATATACTTTTGCATGGACGAGCAGTGTAAATTGCCTATGCATTGCACGTGCTTTGCAACTATTTTTCCAGTTAGATTTTCTTGTTTTGCTCTTTATACTGCAGTTGCAGTTAGATTTTCTCTTTGTATTCATGAAATGGGAATGAAAAATCTATTTTTCCCAGCTGGAATGTAGTGAATATTATAGCTCTTAATCTACACTTATTTGATTGACACTTTGGTTCTTTTAGGTGTCCTATGTAATTATTAAAGCTGTGCGTATGTGATTTCTATTTTGAGGAATTTGTGGAATTGTTTTACCTCTACAAACAATTCACCCTACCATTACTCATCATGATGATCCAATTCTTTTGGTTCAAGTTTTAATTGGATAGGCTTTGAACCCATGTGTTTTTACTTTCACTTATGCTTTTGTGATGGGTTTGTTTATTGCAGATCAATTTGCAGCTCCTGGCAACTTGTGACTTGCAAAATGGAAAAGCATATTGTGCCTACCAGGTCTCAAAGGTAATGCAGTTTGGAAAATGGCACAGAAAATTGCATGAATATTTTGTTTCAAGATGTTAATGGATGTAATGCGCTTTGCATGGATTCTATTGATCTTGCATGATAGTTCACTTAAATAATGTTAGCTGCATGTAGTGCTAATTATTTAGTAAACTATGCTAAGCTAGATATTACTGCTCCTAGAAACTTTGGCAGAAATCAACTCCTATGCCACAACAACAATATCTTAGTTCAGTTTCTAAAGGTAATAATACCTTTTCACTATATACATTCTCTGGTACATTTTATGCTGGTTTTAAACTTGCACTATGTTTCATGAAATCATGACCACTATTATAAAGGGTAACTTAAATTTACTCTTTAATAAGGTGCATAGTTTCGATAGTTAGAAACGATGTTTGCCTCACTACTGCATTGCTATGATGTGGAAGTTTAATTCATAATTATAGACACAAAATAATGGTTATATCACATTTGCATACATCTATGGTTGCCTCTTTTTATTGTATTAATATTCCTCCAAGGGCAATACATGTTCAAGAGACGTTCTCCTTCCTCTTTACTTAAGATAACCTTGTTGTGGATAGTTCTGATTTCCATTGCTACAAGCTCACTATCTTCCTTCTTCATTCTACTACCACTGTTAGGAGTAATATCTTATCAATGCAGATGATATTTAGTGATCACCAACCAATGCCAAAATCCACTGTCAGTTAAATCTAGGCATATGAGTGATACTAATATTTTTTTTATCATCTTTTTTAGTTGCTAGTTAAATACAATAATAACTTTTTGTAAAATTTTTAAGAGAGACATAGATGACATCTTGATAGGTTCCTCATGCATCAGAACTTCCCTAGCAAAAGTCTGAGTTCTCTATTTTTACTTATTAGCGTTGTTCATTTTTCTCTTGCAGGTCTGCCAATTCGTGAGACGGCTTGAGTTTTTTTTATGCAAGATGTGAGCTTTGTTAGATGTAGCTTGCCTTGCTATCTTGTAAATTAAAATCCATATGGAGAACAGCAAAGGGGAAACATGTGATTTAGTGTATATGGAGAGTAATGGAAAACATGTGTATTTTGATGAGTAACAACTCATTTTGTATATTTTTGTATATGTGGCTACAAGATGAATTATATATGGATGTTTATTTTGGATTTAATGTAGTAAATATTTAGTTTTGTATTGGTGGTTTGCTTATAGTAAAATAAGATTGGTTGTTTGGCATTAATGAACATTAAAGACAACAGTTAAAAATGTTGTAAAAACTAGGTAAACCACAACGAATTGTTTTTGTAAAAAATGCTAAAAGACAACGGTTTTATCCGTTGTAAAATATATTAAAACTGTTGTTAAAAAAAACAAAACATGTCAAATATTATCTACCACAACAGTGTATATCTGTTGTAAAACGTATCTACCACAACGGTTTATTTCTGTTGTTGAAATTATCTACCACAACGGTTTTAAAACGTTGTCGTATCCTTCGTAGCCAAATTTTGGGCATATAAACAACAACGGATAAAAACCGTTGTCAAATGTGTACAAAGACAACGGATTCAAAACCGTTGTCGTAGGATAATACATTCTACAACACCCTCAGTTACAACGGTTTTTTTACCCTACGACAACGGATAATATCCGTTGTCGTTTGCAGTTTTTGTTGTAGTGATATCACAAGTCTCCTCTTTAAATCTAGTCGAAGAAGGCCCTGGATCGGCTAACTAAACCCCCACAAGTTTTAGTTTTTTGATTGACTCACTTGCCCTAGCCGGCGTCACTCTGTTAAGCTTGTCATTGATGTCATCCGCTTCAAAAAGGGGCATGTCAGGTGTCATAAATGCACGGTCATATATGGCGATACACATTAAAGCGGTGATGAAGAAGGGCCTGATGTACGTAGATTATACATACTTTAACGCACATCTACTTGTATCTGATTAGCATAATCTATGTTTATTGCACCGGCCTGTTCATTATAATGTCATATTTCTGCTCCTTTTGTTCGGAGATATACTCTTTGCTTTTTTTGATTGATAGGACATGATTTAGAGAAAAAATAATATTTAAATGGAGTCTAGAGCTTCCAAAGTATCCGGGCAGTGTGGAACTCACACAGGCATGCGAAAATCAAATTTTTCCATGTTCTGATCATGTGGAATCCATACGGCTGTGTGGAATTTTTAGCACTGCAAACTGAAACTAAAATGGTCATAACTTTGTGCTCAGTTTGAGTTAGGGCTGTACTTTATATCAAAATGTAGATAATTTTAAGATCTACAACTTTGCTGAAGACTTCAACTAGAGAAAACCCCATCTTGATGGTATAAAATACGTTACAATAAGACATAGCTATGCAGAGCCATGCCAAGGGCCATGCAAAGGGTGTGTGAAATCCACATGGTCGTGTCAATCCACACGGGCAGTGTGGAAGTTTCAGAGAAGAAGAAGACTTTGGCCATGTGGACCACACGACTGTGCCATCAGACCAGAGTCAAGGCAGCACATAGCCGTGTGGATATACACGGTCGTGCCACGGCTCCTGCAAGGGTTGTGTCAAGTGCTATAAAAGAAGTTTTTCTCCCCTTTTCATCCATCTTTGTCTTGGGGCTCACCCCCATTCCTTAGAGAAGGGTTCTCCCTCTTGGGGGAACCCTAGAAACCTTATCTTCGCTGATCCGTCCACCTCCGGAGCAAGAGAACGCCTCCAAAGACGCCACACATTAAGGATTAACATTCTCTTATTTTTATCTTCATGTATTAACTTATAGTTTTCTTTACTTATCGTCTTTGGTTGTAAATTCCCTTGCAATAGAGTAGATCTCTAGATCTAGGATGTAGAAAGTAGTTGTGATGCGTTATGATGTATAAACTATGTGATCCTGTCCGAGAGCGAGTAGACGGACGTCGGGTAGACGACGCTCATGTTGACTGGCTGTCGACCAAAGATGACGTGATCCTCCGACGAGCTAAGCTTGCAACCACAAGTCGTTAGTGCTAAGCCGGGGAGGGGTTCCCTAGCGATAGCCCTCCGACGCTCAAGTCAATCACTAGCAGGCGAATGAAGAATGAAGTAGAAAGGAGCAGCATAACTGTAGCTACAGTGATCAAATCATACCTCCGATGAAGCTTTGGGGCTTCTTATATAGAGCTCACAGGAGGTCCGTGCACGCTTCTCGAGATATGCATGCTTCCCAAAGCATACCTAGAAAGGTCGTGTCAGAAAAGCGTGTCTAACGCCATACCTGAACAGACCGAGCATATCCCTAGCATAACAGTAGAAGCTTCCATCGTACGATCCTCTGCCTGGCCATATCGCTGATCATGCCAGCTGTCGATGACACTGGTCCCTAGGAAGATATTGTCAATTGCTCCCTTTGTCTGCTATTAGGCCGAGTGGGAGAGCCGCTCGGTCAGTCCGCCGTTCAGGTGATGCAACGACAGGGCCGAGCGTCCGCTCGGCCCATGAGTTGTTGTCCGGCTCCACCCAGTCGAGCGAGGAATCCCTAACTGCCGGGTCGAAGCCGTGTCCCTTGCTTAGCCGAGTGGGATGTCCGCTCGGCCTTTATCTCTTCCCGCTTTGCCTTATGAGCGTCGGAAGCTCGGCGTCAGGCCGAGTTGTCGAAGTGTCAGGCCGACTACTCTTCCTGCTGATCGGGAAGGTAGTTCGACCGATCGGACACATACCCCGGATGTTGACCACTTTGACCTCCTGCCGGGCGGGCCCCACCTTACCACCGGATCACTATGTATTTGGATGTTTCCTTATGCTATGAATTGTTTATATCATACTCTATTGTGTATTGTGTCTTGTATGTGTTTGACAAAATATGTGTAAGGACAATTCATGTAGATATGAGGGATTTATCTTTATGTTAAGGTTACTACTAGATTGGATAACTGGGGGATCCTTGTGATAGAAGGATACCCATTCAACCGAACATATTATGCCCTTCGTGACAGAGGACATCAATACTTATCCAATTTCTAGAGTCAAAATATCTTAACACAGGGACTAATCCTTGTTAGTAAGATTAATTAGAGTTTAGAGGGTTCTCCCAAATTAATGTTAGGAAGTGATCTGTGTAACCTAGGAACGTATGACCGGGGGCCCTTGTGACAAAAGGATAGCCTTATAATCGGACTTCCTAAATTATCTCTTCTACTTAATTGCATTAATATACTGTTAGGAAGTAACTTGTGTAATCTAAGAACGTATGATCGGAGGTCGTTGTGACAGAAGGATAGCCCTATAACCGGACTTCCTAAATTACCTCTTTTACTTAATTGCGTTAGAACTTGGGTAAATTCTTCGGTGCGATCTTCGCGGGATTGTACTGAACTTTAGTTAGAATTCCTACACGAGTATAAGCATGAAGCTAGGTAAATGAATAATGCATAGAGACATTAACTAGCATCGCAACGAAACTCAAATCCTATCATCTATCATCCTTTATTCACTCACGCTCTTTACTCTCTATTTTCTCTTTTCCCTTTCTCTTAAGCGTTTGTGAACCACTTTAGATTGTCTAGATAATTCACCGTACGAAGTTGACTAGTGCTTAATCAACAGTTTCTGTGGATTCGATATCTTTTGTATTACTGACGACGTAACCGTACACTTGTTGTACGTAACAAGTTTTTGTCGAAATGGGCAGAAGTCATAGCTTCTCCTACTAGTGACGCCAAGATAGTGATCAAATTGTTTAAGAAGGTGATTTTTCCATGATTTGGTGTACCCAGAGCAGTCATTAGTGATGGAGGCTTACACTTCATTGAAAGGCAGTTCAAAAATTTGCTAAAGAAATACGGAGTAAGCCACAAAGTAGTGATGACCTACCATCCCCAGACTAGTGGACAAGATGAGATTTCTAACTGGGAGATTGAAGCAATTTTAGAAAAGACAGTGTCCAATTCACGAAAGGACTGGTCATTAAAGTTGGATGATGCCCTATGGGCATACCGTACTGCTTTCAAAACTCCAATTGGGATGACCCCATTTTGACTTGTGTATGGAAAACCTTGTCACCATCTAGTAGAACTAGAATACAAGGCTTATTGGGCGATTAAACAACTTAGCATTGACCTCAAGTTAGCAGGAGAAAAAAGGAAGCTCCAATTGAATGAACTTGATGAACTAAGGATGGATGCCTACGAACATGTCAAATCCTACAAAGAAAGAATAAAGAGATGACATGATCAACATATTCTACGTAGAGATCTCAAGGAAGAGGACTCAGTATTATTGTTTAATTCAAGATTGAAACTTTTTCCTAGAAAGTTAAAATCAAGATGGGCAGTGCCATTCCAAGTCAAGAAGGTCTATCCGTTCGGAGCATTAGATATTTGGAACAAAGAGCGCGGAGAATTTAAAGTAAACGGGTAGCGTTTAAAAAAAGACCTCCACGACATGCCGATTGAAGAAAATTCACTGTTATACTTTTCAAATTCGTGCCCACCAGAATGAGTCCAACGGGATCGAGCTATAGACCTATAACAAGTGCTTCTTGGGAGACAATCCAAGGGTTTCTTTTTAATTGGTTTTCGGTTTGTTATTTTGTTTTCTTAGTTAAGTTCATTTGTTTCTAACTTTTTTTTTTCAGGTTGTGCATAGCCTCCACGAGCTGGCCATGATTATTTCATGGGAGTGAAGGCGTCGGAGGAGTTAAAGAGGAGAAAATCTAGCCACTATACAAGTCAAGAGGTCGACAGTGTGACCCTACACAGTCGTGTGATGTTGTCAAAAATGGAAATGACATAGGCCGTGTGAACTCACAAGGCTATGTGGCTTTGGCAGAACAAAAAATGGAGCTGGTTGTATCAACTGACACGATCGTGCGAGGCCACCCGAGAGGAAGAAGACTCGGGTCGTGTCGATTGACACGACCGTATGACCGAGGCCGAGAAGAAAAGGGGATCGGAGGGGTCATGCCAAACGGTACGATCGTGCGGTGATACCCTCAACTAAGTTGTGCCCTTAAGACATGGCTGTGCCACACCTGTGTGCGTCGCCAAACACCTCCACCCACCCAAATTTTCATCTCCTTTTGTTCCAAATCCTTCTTCTCCCTCATCCCTTTTCATCAACCTCAAATACCTAGATTTACGATTCCTCTTTCAAGATCTAGATCTAGGTCCCTACTTTTCTTCTTCTTCCTCCTCCTATTTCTTCATGACCCACCTCCACCCACAAAAATTTCCTCAAACTCACCTTGAAAATCATGCCCCACCTCTTGAAAAGGCTCTGACGAGAGAGTGGCGGATCTAGCGGAGGAGATGCACCAGAAGGAGACAAGGATAAAGGAAAGACTACTTCATCAAAGGGAAAAGGGTGGTACGCGACGAAGGTAACGACAATGAATTTCATATTATTTTTAGAAATCAAGAACAAAAAGCTAGATATGATTTACTTATCATTAGAAAAATTGTATGTACTAGATATATGGATCCAGCTACTATGGAGATGTTAGGCATTAGAGACGATATAGATTGGATGATTAATTCTTTTGATTGAAATGACATTATGTACACACGCCTTCTGACATATCCCCACCTAGTCTTTGAATTTTTAAGCTCAATTGATGTCATATTTTATTTTGAAGATGATTACATTGGAAAAAAAATAAATTTTAGATTGATGAACAAGGAATTCCAATGAACATTTAGTGATTTTAACATTTGTTTTGGTTTACCTACTGGTGGTTCCCATAGATTTGGTCCATCTTTTAACTGGAATAGGTTTTGGACTTCAATCACCGGATCAAAGAACCCTTATGAGCCCTCTAGAGCTAAGGCATCCCAAATGTAAAACCTTGTCTTTAAATACCTTCACTGTGTCATGAGTAAAATAATCTTTGGTAGAAGTGATAGTGATGGGGTAGTTAGAAAGGTGGAACTTTATTCTCTTTGGGCTATGCTTAATAAAGTTGATTTTGATTCTGGGTTTCACTCTTTACAAAACCCTTGGAAAGCAAGAAAGGCATCTTCCAGGATGATAGTCTTTGGCGGTTTAATCACCCAAATAGCTATAAATCTGGGTTGTGACCTTGATAGACTGGAAGTCATTCATGGTAATGACAAGATAGATATCGATTCTTGTCTAGCCATGAAGATGATCTATAGGGATGAGAATGGGTTTGTCTTTCCTAGAAATGATGGTTTTCCATTACCCCTTCCCTATTCCAAGTGTACTTCAATTCGCAACCCCGCTAATTGGGTTATCATTGATTTAGTACCCGAGTTCGTTTCCCCCCTCTTAGGAGATAATGAACCCCACCAAGGGGCCTCATCGTCTGGACCCCCGCAACCATCCGGACATCCGGAACCTGCTAGATACTCTTTTTCCTATAGGATGGGTCCTTTCAGATTCGACTTTTTTGATTTTCGTGCCTCTTTGGACTTGGTTCATGAAAAGTACACTACCTAACAACAACTGTTGGAGGGCCGCTTCAAGTTGTCTGACGACCAATTCAGAGAGGTACAAGATCATTTTCAACTAGAGATTTCCACAGCCAAGTGACCGGATTTGTGCAAGATTATAAGGTTCACTAGGAGAGCATGAGGAATTTTATGGATGATATGGATATTATTAGACAACAAGTGGATTCTCTTTTTCAATACCATCAACATATTGGTCATCTCCCTGGTATGCCTTGTTTCCCCTCTGGCACATGACGAGGACCCCCTTCACTAGGAGAGAATGAGGAATTTTATGGATGATATGGATATTACTAGACAATAAGTGGATTTTCTTTTTCAATACCATCAACATATTGGTCATCTCCCTGGTATGCCTTGTTTCCCCTCTGGCACACGACGAGGACCCCCTTTTCCCCCTCCCCCCACCACCATATTAGTTTTATCGGGATGATGAAAAGTTCAAGTCTGGGGGGTATTATGTCTGCACAACCTGAGTCGTATCTTTTTATTTTTCTTTTCTTTTCAGTTTCTCCAGTTTTAGTTTGTTTTACTTGTACTTTTAGTTTGTTTTCTTTCCAATTACATTTCTATTCTGATTTCCAGTTTTCCAGTTTGTTTGTTTTTGAGGCATTATTGAGAGCATCAAAATGACCACTTTATCTGCTGACTTGTCCGATAGTAAAATGACTAACACGTGTATTTCTTAATTCATGTTATTGCAGAGATAGTAGTATTAGTATACTTAGTGTACTTCTTTTCTCTATCTCTAGTAACATGAAATGAGCTAAGTATTGTACGGAGATAAATATGAGTTTTGGCTTAACCTAAAGGATCTTACCTTCACTCCACTTAAGCTTAAATAGTGGATGCATTTTGGAATAGTTATGATTCGTCCAAATTGTTTAGTACTTTTGTTCGCATAGTGATTTCTTATTTATATTTTGGTTATTGGACTACCTCGGATCATGAAAGCTCATTTGAAAAAAATCTAAATTTCAAACATTTACATTTATCTTACTTGCATTTGTGATTTGTTCCACACTTGCATCTAAAAAAAAAATTATTTGAATAAGGGATTAAAAAATAGTTGTCGTGAGTGGAAACTAACAATTTACCCCTTTGAGACCGAGTTAGGTTACTAGGAAAATAAATGTTTTGTTTCTCTTGACTCCAAGTAGTCCTTTGAGACCTTGTGCAATTTAAGGAAAACGAACTAAGTGTGTGGCAGATAAGTGTCTATCACCGGGAACATTAGGAACTCAATTGTATGACGACATGACTAGGACATAAAATTAAAATTTGAAAATTTTAAGCCACTTATTGCACTGAGCACAAAGAACTTATGCTTAAGTCATACTTAGGTTACTCCACAATCATGCTTATCAATGAAACTAGTTGATAGAGTTAGGCGAGTGCACTAGGGATTATGAAACACTATAAGGACTCATGAATTTAGATTGCAACATTTTGCTTGAGGACAAGCAAAGGTTTAAGTCTGGGGGTGTGATGTGCGTAGATCTTATAATCTTTTATGCATGTTTCAACGCACATTCACGTATTTTATTCATAATGAATTTATGCATTCTTACACTCTTTATCTTGTTTACAGTATAATTACTCTTCTATTTCGGAGATTTGGTCTTTGTGTACATTTATGTTGTCAGAGATGACTTTTGGAGCAAAAGCGGTGATCGTCGACGTACTGAGGCCCAAAGCAGAAGACTAGCCGACACTAGCCATGTGACCCTACACAGCCGTGCAACACATCTAGAGGAGAAGGAGAACATGGTCGTGTGACCCTACACTGCCATGCAACACATCCAGAGGAGAAGGAGAACACGGCCGTGTGACCCTACACGACCGCGTGAAGCATCCCGAGCCAGAGAAGAACGTGGTCATGTGGATCTTACACGATTGTGCTACTTAACCTGTAGCCATGAAGGAGTTGGTCGTGCAATCCCATACGGCCGTGGCACGTCGGCCGTAGACTATATATATCTGCAGTCTCCCATTATCAATTTAACCAATTGATATGCTGTAGACTAGAACATACTATCTTAAGATATTATTATATTTATTCATCTGGCACAGATTTGAAGTAAATATAATAATCATAAATTTTACCTTTTATTAATGAAATATGATACAATATGTCCTAAGTCAATCAACTATTAATTGGCTCTTAGGGTTTACACTAATAAGAAGGTCTAGCACCAACAAGGCATTTGAACCCGTTGGGAATTGACTCAAAGACCTATTAAAACAATCACTCATGCATATACCAACCGTGTCAATCCGAGGGAGCATAAATATTCCTCCATTGAACACTATTGATGTGGTGCAGCCCGAACAGGTTCCATATAATCAAGAATTGTACTAAATGGGTCAGACGTGACCCAAAAAAGAATCAAACTCAGCCTAGAAGTGACTCAGGTCTGGTTGAACCTACTCGGTACACTCATCCCAAGGAATAGAGTTAACCCGAATACAAGTTAGCTATTACAACTTAGCCCCAGTCATCAATATTTTCCCGAACTTGACATCAGATGACGACCTCTTCTATAACTTGGTTTCAAGCACTTACCTCCTCTGAGTTAGCCTTAGTCACAACCTCATCTCCAACTCAATCACGATGGCCAAGCCTATCTCCAACTAGGCCATAGTTGTTGAGCTCGTATTCAACTCAGCCTCAGGCACCTACCTCGTTCTTAACTCGACATCAGTCGTCGACCTCGTCTCTGACTCATCCATGGTCACCGTGTTCATCTCCAATTCTGCCATAGTTGCCTAGCTCATCTCTGACTGGACCTCAGGCACCTTCCTCATCCTTGACTCATCCTCAGTCGTCGACCTCATCTCCAATTCAGCCACAATCACGGAAATCATTTTTGACTCGGCCTCAGTCACCAATTTCGTCTATCCTTAGGGCCACCCAGCATCAACCTCATCTCCTCATCTGTCTCTGGGTCAAGCCCACACCCTATGTGGTCCGCTAAAAATGTGGGCTAGGTGGGTAGATAAGGAAGTGAAGTAACTGCTTCATTCATAGGACCATTTTCCCATAAGATGTAAAGAATGATAGTGCGCACAAGGGCGGAGCCACTTTAATGGCTACCTGAGCTATAGCCTGGGGCCCAATGATGGTGGAAAGATGATTTTTTTGAAGAGAAAGGAACAAATTGAAAAAAAAAAAAAAAGGCTAACTCGGGTGACGCCGATGCTAGTGCCGACGTCCGCACTTGTGGCCCACAGCCCGGGTAGATTGTTAGGATCCTCGGTCGCGGCTAGAGAGGGGGGGTGTGAATAGCCGACTCCAAATTCTCGTTTCTTCCTATAATTTGAGTTAGCGTAGAGGAAATAAAAAGCAGAAACGAAAACGGAGAAGATCAAACCTCAAACACGATGATATAACGAGGTTCGGAGATAATACTCCTACTCCTCGGCGTGTCTGTAAGGTGGACGAATCCTATCAATCCGTCGGTGGATGAGACCCCGGAAAAACCGGCTAATAAAAACTCCTTCTGGGTGGAGAAACCTCGCCACAATTTCTTTTGCAACATCAAGATCGGAGTGCAAGAAATAAAGCAAGAAACCAAGGGCAATATGAATGTAAAAACACCCTACCAAGTTTTGCTTGCCTTCTCGTCGACTGGGGTCCGTTGATGAAGCAGCAACTTCACGGATGCCAACAACAGCTGATCAGAGAACCAGCCGAGGGAAACTCACAGGAAGCTTCAGGAATGAAGAGCTCAGCAAAGCTCATATCACAGTCAAGTGTAGTAAGTTCCCCCCCATTTGTAGAGGCCTTCAACCTCTATTTATAACCTGAACCTGTGAAGAAGACACAGAAATCTAGCCGTTGTGACTCAACGGCTAGGCCTGGACCGATCAGGCTATGGCCTGATCGGTCCAGGAAATCCCTGATCGGTCTGTGGACCGATCAGCCTATAGGTGGATCGGTCCACAGACCGATCCCCCTATTGTTTTCTGAATCCCATTGCTTCCTGATCGGTCTACAAATCGATCAGATAACTTACAGTGAACTACTGTTTGGTTACTGATCGGTCACCAGACCGATCAGATAACCCACAGAAAGCTACTGTTTGGTTACTAATCGGTCACCAGACCGATCAGATAACCACAGTATCACTGGATCGGTCTGTTAACCGATCAGATATCCATAGTATCACTGGATCGGTCAACAGACCGATCCAAAGCCTATGTAAGGTAGGTTTGGCGCTTCCCAGTCCTAAACCCTAAAGCCTTTCTAGTCTAGAGAACGAGCTACCGAGCCCTCTCTGACCTAGTCCGGAGAACGAGCTACCGAGCCCTCTCCGACTTCGTCCGGTCCAGTGAACGAGCTACCGAGCCCTCTCTGACCTAGTATGGAGAACGAGCTACCGAGCCCTCTCCGACTTCGTCCGGACCAAAGAACGAGCTACCGAGCCCTCTCTGACCTAGTCCGGAGAACGAGCTACCGAGCCCTCTCCGACTTCGTCCAGTCCAGTGAACGAGCTCCCTAGCCCTCTTTGACCTCGTGTGCCAAGATTCCATGCTTGGACTTTTTCCCGTGCCAAGCTCCTTGCTTGGACTTTTCCGTGCCAAGTCTCCATACTTGGACTTTTCCTGTGCCAAGTCTCCATACTTGGACTTTTTCCCGTGCCAAGCTCCCTGCTTGGACTTTTCCATGCCAAGTCTCCATACTTGGACTTTTCCCGAATCAGGTCAACTCAAGTCGGGTCAACCAGGTCAACCTTGACCAAAGGTTGCACCCACAATTTGTATTCTTGTCAAACATCAAAATATAACTTTTCTATTCTCGTCAAACATCAAAATACAACTCGAGTCAAGTCAACTCGAGTCGGGTCATCCAGGTCAACCTTGACCTAAGGTTGCACCAACAATCTCCCCCTTTTTGATGTTTGACAAAAACCATAATCAAGTTAGGTTAACCCGATAACCTAACTTAGGTTTTCCAATAGTTCTCCAACATTCTCTAGACATTCTCCCCCTTTTTGACATACATCAAAAAGAGTGAATCAAGGTCAAGAGTTTCTTCCTAATGAAAGTCTCATACCTTTCATTGAAACCCTTAATTTCCTCCTTGATACTAAAGACAACATTCTCCCCCTTGAAACCCTTAGTGATAATCCCATATCACTCATCCTCAGAAATCTTAACGAGTAAAAACTCTCCCTTAAAGTCAACTCCCCCTTGACCAATAGGTAAAGCTCCCCCTAAAGGTCAACTCCATTGTACCAACAATGTCTTGGAGAGTTTCAACCCTTCAGAAATCTAAAACACCAACTTCCATAGCTGAAATTTCAGACAACAGTCGAAAATCAATATTTTGGCACGCTCTGATCGGTCACCAGATCGATCAGAACTTCACTGGATCGGTCACCAGACCGATCCACACTACCCTGGATCGGTCCAGTGACCGATCCATACTTCCCTGGATCGATCAGGATCTTCTCTGATCGGTCCACAACTCTCTAATAAGGATTTCTGATTTTTCTCCCGAAGTTCAGAAACCCCTAAAAAAAATCACAGAAAATTCCAAAAATTGTAAAATTTTGAGGATACATTCCTCATAACATATATTATCATGGAAAAATAGTTTTCTATGAAAATAACTTCCATTTTTAAATCTTGATACAAAGTTCGAAAGACTTTGAAATAGCTCAAGGTTAATCCATCTTTGTATCAACTTACTCAATGATGAATGCTATCACTAGAAAAGCTTCATCAAGATTTTTTGAATCAATTTTGAAATGATCTTAAATCATTCAATTTAGGACCACAATCTTAGGGCTAAATGTACATGACTTGTACGCAAGTTTTTCCTATGATCCTCAATTTCGAATTAGGCTCATCTAGGTACAAGAACTATGCACCTTGATCCTAACTCATAATCCTAATATCTCAAACACAACTAAGGTGTATCAAATACATCCAAGTCAATTTTGATGTGAGATATGGGTTTAGGTCATCTTAAGCTAAGTCCTCATGCATTTTCTAAACAACAATTTGATCTCCATATCAAATTATGTTTTTATCCTTAAACCAAGTTAATTGATCATAAATGCAAGAGATGATGACATGGCATACAACAATATCATAAGTGGAATGATGTCATGGCATAAAGTATGAAACTTAAATAAGGCATGACATATAACTAACCTAAGCATTATCATGACATTTCAAATGATAATAAATTAAATATAATGTCATGACATGGCATATGGCAAACAATATATGACAAATAACATATGATAAATAACATATAAAGGTATAGAAAATACCTAATTCTAGCCTTAGTTGTCATTTTTGATAATTTTGATCATTTTGCCATAAATTCTATATTCCTAAGTGTAATAGACCTAAAGTCATATACTAAAGATTTTTAGATCACTATGTGCCAATTAGATGGACCCTAGAAAACTTCCTCAAATGTGGTTGGCACATCCTAATCACCTTAGGAATAATTTTTAATTTCATTTTCAAGGCTTGATTACACCTTGAAAATTCCTAAAATGCCACCTTTTGCTATGATTAGATTAACTACCTATCCAATTAAGGTTGGCACATCCTAACCCATCTAGCATGATGGAATCACGCTCCTAGGAACCCAATACCTATTTGAGCTCATTGGGTTCACTAAATATTCACTAGGGATGACTTCCCTAGCAACCCTCCTAATGACCCTCCTAGGCTTTAAAGCCTTGGTCATTTGGGACTCATCAAGATCAACTCTAGGGGTGACTCCCCTTGTGACCTTGGTGATGGTCTTCCTAGCCCTAGGTCTTGTTCCATAATCGAATGGAATATCATGATAAGTGGGCTTGACCACTTGAAACTTAGATTTGTGACCCAAACCTCTCATGTCCTTGGGCTTTGGTTTTTGACCCTTAGATCCTAGAGTTGACTTTTCCAAATTCTTAAGAGCCTTTTCTAAAGTGTCAAGTCTTGACCTCAAGACTTGATTTTCCTTCTTTAATACCTCAAGCTTTAATTTGTCATTTTTCTTTGAGGTATTCCTAGGCATATGTCTAGTTGTTTTGGGATTCCTATCTAGATTTTCCTTAACCTTAGATGAATTAATTCTAGGGTTGGCATTTCTAGTATTGTCCTCATCTAGGCTAACATGTTTGGCACCTAAGCACATGTATTGGTTTTTATGGTTATCATGCTTATCATTATTGACAATTGCAATAGAACTACTAGCATGCGTCTTATTAGAATTGCAAGAATGTGCCTTAAAGGGTACCTTAGGGTTTGCCTTAGCTCCCCCTATAGATGTGCTTGGTCTCTTATCCTTGTGAGGTTGCCTCCTCCTCGGACATTGGCTCCTATAATGTCCCCTTTACTTGCATTGGAAGCACACCACATGCTCCTTGCCCTTGCGTATCGGGACTCCGGCTTCCTTGACCTTTGGCGCCGGTGGAGTCTTCCTAATCCTCTTTGGACATTTATTTTTGTAATGCCCATATTCCCTACACTCAAAGCACATTATATGTAATTTACTTGAAATTAAGTGGCTTGAGTTGCCTAGGGTTGAGGATGGATATAAGCTCTCTCCTTCATCCCTTCCGGAGGTAGAGGCTTCTTCTTCTTGCACCAATCCTGAAGAATGACTCTCCTCCTCTTCTTCCTTAGATGTTGAGTAGCCCTCAACTTCTAATTCCATACCTCCATGATGTGAGCTACTTGGCTCACTTGACTCCTCTTCATGACTTGAATTGGAGCTCTCCTCATGGAACTTAGCCAAGTTGTTCCACAACTCCTTGGCATCGTTGTATCCACCTATCTTACTCAAGATATCATTAGGTAATGAAAATTCAAAGATTTCCGTTACCTCGTCGTTGATTATGGATCGGTGGATTTGTTCCTTCGTCCACTTCTTCTTCTCGAGAGGTTCTCCTTCTTTATCCACCGGAGGAATAAAACCTACTTGTACACAATTCCAATTTACTAGGTTAGTCATAAGAAAATACTTCATTCTTACCTTCCAATACGCGAAGTCGTCGCGATCGTAGAAGGGTGGAATCGTGACGTCTTCTCCAAGTTGATCCATTCTCTAGCTTGTGCTCCCCCGGGTGTTAATCCGACGAAGAGCAACCTGGCTCTGATACCACTTGTTAGGATCCTCGGTCGCGGCTAGAGAGCGGGGGTGTGAATAGCCGACTCCAAATTCTCGTTTCTTCCTACAATTTGAGTTAGCGCAGAGGAAATAAAAAGCAGAAACGAAAACGAAGAAGATCAAACCTCAAACACGACGATATAACGAGGTTCAGAGATGACACTCCTACTCCTCAGCGTGTCCGTAAGGTGGACGAATCCTATTAATCCGTCGGTGGATGAGACCCGGAAAAACCGGCTAATAAAAACTCCTTCTGGGTGGAGAAACCTCGCCACAATTTCTTTTGCAACAGCAAGATCGGAGTGCAAGAAATAAAGCAAGAAACCAAGGGCAATATGAATGTAAAAACACCCTACCAAGTTTTGCTTGCCTTCTCGTCGACTGGGGTCCGTTGATGAAGCAGCAACTTCACGGACGCCAACAGCAGCTGATCAGAGAACCAGCCGAGGGAAGCTCACACTAAGCTTCAGGAATGAAGAGCTCAGCAAAGCTAAGATCGCAGTCAAGTGTAGTAAGTTCCCCCCCCATCTCTTTTTTTTTGTAGAGGCCTTCAACCTCGATTTATAACCTGAACCTGCGAAGAAGACAAAGAAGACACAGAAATCTAGCCGTTGTGACTCAACGGCTAGGCCTGGACCGATCAGGCTATGGCCTGATCGGTCCAGGAAATCCCTGATCGGTCTGTGGACCGATCAGGCTATAGGTGGATCGGTCCACAGACCGATCCCCCTATTGTTTTCTGAATCCCATTGCTTCCTGATCGATCTACAGATCGATCAGATAACTTACAGTGAACTACTGTTTGGTTACTGATCGGTCACCAGACCGATCAGATAACCCACAGAAAGTTACTGTTTGGTTACTGATCGGTCACCAGACCGATCATATAACCACAGTATCACTGGATCGGTCTGTTGATCGATCAGATATCCATAGTATCACTGGATCGGTCAACAGACCGATCCAAAGCCTATGTAAGGTAGGTTTGGCGCTTCCCAGTCCTAAACCCTAAAGCCTTTCTAGTCCGGAGAACGAGCTACCGAGCCCTCTCCGACTTCGTCCGGTCCAGTGAACGAGCTATCGAACCCTCTCTGACCTAGTCCGGAGAATGAGCTACCGAGCCCTCTCCGACTTCGTCCGGACCAGAGAACGAGCTACCGAGCCCTCTCTGACCTAGTCCGGAGAACGAGCTACCAAGCCCTCTCCGAGTTCGTCCGGTCCAGTGAACGAGCTCCCTAGCCCTCTTTGACCTCGTGTGCCAAGATTCCATGCTTGGACTTTTTCCCATGCCAAGCTCCCTGCTTGGACTTTTCCGTGCCAAGTCTCCATACTTGGAATTTTCCTGTGCCAAATCTCCATACTTGGACTTTTTCCCGTGCCAAGCTCCTTGCTTGGACTTTTCCATGCCAAGTCTCCATACTTGGACTTTTCCCGAATCAGGTCAACTCAAGTCGGGTCAACCAGGTCAACCTTGACCAAAGGTTGCAACCATAATTTGTATTCTTGTCAAACATCAAAATACAACTTTTCTATTCTCGTCAAACATCAAAATACAACTCGAGTCAAGTCAACTCGAGTCGGGTCATCCAGGTCAACCTTGACCTAAGGTTGCACCAACATAGATGACCCGGGTTGGCTCCGCCTGTAAGGTCTCATGAGCATTAGTAAAGGAATTAACTTATAAAAATTTTCAATAAATTTTAGAAATTTTTCGGGAATTAAAATGAACTTGTGTAATATGTTTTAAGCCAATAGAACTAATAAGCTTGATGGAAGCCTATGATAACACCCAATTAAATAGGGAATTGATTGATCTAATTAGCCTAAGATAGAAATAATTAACCTAGGTATAAAGACTCTAACCTAGGTATTCGGCCCAATCCTTTTTCCTCACTATTTTCCTCCAAAAGCGTCGCACTTCTTCGCCCTCTCCACCTCGTGGTCTCCGACCGATCTCTCTGTCGGGCTCTGAGATCCGGCCAGGCACCACCTCACTCAGGCGATTCTCTGGGGACGACACAACCGGAAGAGGAATCCTGCAACTATCTCACCGGCAGCGTTGCTTTTGTTGGCGGCACGAGGAAGGGAAAGGCAAGTACTCTCCATTATGTTGGTATGAGATCAGTGAGGTAAGGATTAGGTTCCTATGAGGAGTCGATGTGCTTGTCTATTGTACGATTGGTTGAACGAGTTGAGATTTGCCTTCCATGTGACATTCTTGCTACATTTTGTGGTTTCTCTAGCTTTCCTTGAAGGGCTTGGGAGTCAATGATCAAATTTAGTGTTGAACGGGTTTCTCTTGATAGATTGAGCTTCTGGATTCATTTTTTTTTATGGTTTCAGTCAAGTAATGATGCTTCCTTCTTTCTTTCCTACTGCTCTAAGGATTTTGGGGCTTAATGGTGTTGGAGTGGACCTAGTGTGACGAGGTTTTCCTCTTGATTCCTTTTTCTGCTTTTGAAGCAAGATTTTAGGAAGAATAAGGCCTAATTGGGAGTGTTATATTATCTCATGTGCTTTCGTAAAATATGAATCCATTTCTTGATAGTGTAGATTTTGTTTAATAGAGAATGCATCTTCTCTTCGTGCCCAATTTCTGAATGTGGGAAACTGAGTATGGGTTAATTGGTGTTTATTGAAGTTTTGGACACTTTAGATTGTTACTGCATTGATGAATCAAGTTTTCTACAGGTTGGAAGGGATAGTTGTGTTCTGTGTTTCAAGTTTCCTCTAGCTATTGTGGTTTTGCTATGGTATTGCGGTTTCAAATAGGGTGTCATGAGTTCAACAGGATTCAAGCTTTCCATGCTAGTTTCGATTATTGTGATTTGTCATCTATTTTGTTATGCATGATTTAGGTTTCTGTTTACTGATATTCTTATGTTTATGCATGATTCTTTTTGGATATGGAAAGATTCTTGTATTCGTATGATTATGAATGTCTGGAATGTGCTAATAATGTGATGATAATGAAATGTGTATGTCCACGTGTGGTGACAATTTATAACTAGCATTTTGATGTACTATTTTGGCTCTTATACTTAGCATTTTTACTCTCTTGTATGCTTAATTCTGCATTTATATCATGTTTTGCCAATTGATATCTATTTAGAGTCTTGATATAATTTTTCCTATATTTTCTAGGATTTTATCTAAAAGGTGCATCTTTTTTGTAGGGAAGCAACTAGGTCGTTGATCAGGATCAGATAATCCAAGGATTCATCAAGAATTGGAGCTCCAATTCAATGTAATTCCAAGTCCAATTTCAAAAACCCAACCCAATCCTTAAGCCCACTCTTAAAGCCCAATTCCAAAAGCCCAATTTCATCCTCTTAATGGATCTAGATCCCATCAACCAAAACCAAAATCCAATAACCCATTCCCCTTACCTCTTCTCTCACGCGGATGAACAACAGGACATCTTCTCTGTTTCACGTTTCTTCCTCGCGGGCTATGGCACACGACTTCCCCCCACATGCGCCTCTTCTTCTTCTTCTCTTCTTCCTCACCATCGGCCGGCGGCCACTCTTCTCTTCCCTTGCCGTCGGTCGACCATCCACAGTCCACCTCTTCATCTTGATTCCAGCGGTGAGTAACAACAAGCACTCTAGGCTGGGCAGCGAGCGTCGGCGATGATCCCGACCATCGTCACCTCACCAGAGGGGTTCTCTAGTGTGTCCTCCATCTTCCGGCATCCTTCAGACCTCTCCTCTCCATCTGGGGTTCAAACGGACAGGGGACGAAGAGGGTGACGGCAGTCCATATCATCTCTCCGGTGACAATATAATCATCTTTAGTTTATCAGCAAGCTTCAGAGGATTCCTTACCTGAGTGGGTTGCAAAGGGAAGGGAGGTCTTCTTAGCGAGTTCCAGCAGAGCACCGATCAACAGACGAGCACCACCGTCATTTCCAGTCAACTTCCATCCAAGGGGCTTCCTCGGTGGAAGATTCACATCATCTTCGTTGTCGAAACAAGGAATCCAGCAATGAGCTACTATTCATCGGAGTTCAGGGTTCGATCTCTGGGTCCTTGTGTGATGGCAAGGGTAGTCCTTGGTAATTGGAAGTTGAGGGTGAATTGTGGTTGGGTTAGCTTAGTTTTATTCATGTTAATGTTTATTAATTTTGTCAATTTTCTTGTGGTGATTTTTTTGGTTGAATGATTGTATTAAACTAGATTTTCCATATTTGAATTGCACTAATCTTGCTTTATTTGTTTCATGCATGCCACATGTTCGATGAATTGCTGCAACTAATAGTTAATTTCAATTTGATGCATTTTACTTTGCTTAATTTTTGTTCGTCTTGTTCTTTCAATTTATTTAAGTTCTAGTTCTTCATTTGGATGTCATTAGGTTAGATTAGATTTTTTTTTAATGCTTTAGGTTTCGTTCCATGCTTAGTTTCGTTGATGCTTTACTCTATATTGTCTTTTATTTTTTGCAATTGTAATTATGTTAGACTTAGCTTTAATTACTTGCATTGTCTTTCATTTACTAGATTAGGTTCCATTTAATGCTTTATCATTCCATTGCTTAATTTAATTGTGTTGATGATTATTCCATAGCGTAGAGTGACAATGCGTTGTGGATTAATTGTTGGCACTTAATTAGATTTTATTCCAGTATTAGATTATTTTCCTACTTGCTTCGCTTTTCATTTGTTAGGTTTAGAATCAAAATCCAAAACCCCCATTTACATATTAAAAACCTCAAAAATAGGAATAACATACAATTCAAGATTACCATCCTATCGTTGCTTTCGTTGGGAGATGGTTTGGGTCATTTCTATACTATATTAGTGTAGTTAGAGGGGGTTTAGTACTAAAAATTCTTTTTGATATCGTTTTCATAACGATATCAAAAATTGGCACCGTCGCTGGGACAGTAGCGGTGTTTGGTGATCTTAGGATTGATTTTCTATTTTCTCTCTTATTTCTTATTTCTTGCAAAAAAAATTCAAAAACATTGTTAGGGTTTAATTATTTCATCTCTTGCATGCATGCATTTTATCTTGTATATTTTTCTATGTCTTTTGATGGTATTTGCTCAAGTGTTTCAGGTAAGACCAGGAAATTTCTTGTGTGATATTAGCAATTTCAGAGTTTCAGTGTGATCAGGACCTCAAACTTGATGAGCAACATGGAGAATGACACTGAAAAGACTCTCAGAGACCTTTGAGCACTAGATTTGTCAGTTAATTCATTTGGCATTCATTATTCTGATTTAGAGGCAGACTTCGAGTTATGGAAAATTGTTTATTTATTACCGAAGTTTCATGGACTATCTGGTGAGGATCCCAACAGACATCTACAAGAATTGGATATGGTTTACTCTTCATGGAACCTACATGGTGTATCAGAAGAAGATGTTAGACTTAGAGCATTTCCTTTCTCAGTAGTAGATTCAGCAAAAGATTGGTTGTATTGTCTTCCACTCAACTCTATCACCAATTGGATCGAGATGAAGAAATTATTTTTGGTGAGGTTCTTTCCTGCTTTTAGGATTGCAGCTATTAGGAGGAGTATTTGTGGAATCCAATAATTTACAAGAGAACCGTTTCAAGAATATTGAGAGAGATTTAAAGGACTTGTTGCTAGTTGTTCTCAGCACCAGATAAGCGATCAACTACTAATTATATACTTCTATGAGGGATTGCTTCCAATGGACAGGAGTATGGTTGATGCATCTAGTGGAGGGGCTCTAGTTAACAAGACATTTACTCGGGCCAGAGAACTTATTGAGATTATGATGGCAAATTATCAGCAGTATGGGACTAGACCGATGATTACTAAAGATGTTCATTCCTTTGTCAGCAGGATAGGTATAATTTATTTGCAGGATTAGGGTATGGGAATACACAACAAGGGATTTCTGAGTGGCCCCACCATTATCAACCTTACTTTCAGCATCATAAGCCTGAGCAGCATTGTAGGGAGCAGTCACAACAATATTTGCAACATCAAGAAACACAGTTCCAGCCAAAAACACATTCATCGACACAGTTATAATTGCATTTAGATCAACCTACTGCATCAATTTCTGAGGAGATGGATTGTAGAGTTTGTGATATTCTTGACTTTTATTCTGCTACTCTACATGACTCTTCTAGTTTTTTGTATCGTGATATTGTAGTTGATTATGATATTATTGTTGTTGATGATATTGCTGTTCCAGATAGTCTTAATGTTGCAGGTATAGGAGATGATGATGGAAGTGTAGCGGAGACCTAAGAATCACTTTGACTATTTTACCATTTGAGCCAGTTGAGTCTGCTATTTTACTCAGTGACGATGGAAGTGTAGGGAAAACTTAAAAATCACTTTCGTTGATTGTTCCTGATCCAAAGTCGGATCTTTTACCTGATCAAGATGATGCCACATTCACTGCTTTAGAGCCTCTAGGTATTTATCAGAATGGTAAGGTCAATGTTTCTTCTGAATGCTTAGAAAATTCCATAGAGGTAATTAAGTTTGATTGTATTGAATGTGACACATCTTTTGATTCATGCTATGTTTATATTGATATTGTTTATAGTACATCTCATACAGCATGCGTGTAGGAAATGCATCCTTTTTTTTTTAGTGCACGAGATTTCTATAGATATTTCATTTGCATCAATCACGCAAGGATGCATTCTACCACTTGAAGAAATCTCTAACACTCTATGCAATAATCAAGCTTATGGAGTGGATATTTCAAATTAACCATCTCTTACCACTTCTAGATTGGCTTTTGTAACTGAATCGGCTCTGACCACCAGAAATTCAGGAGAGTCTCTTCCATCTCATTTCTTCTTTTCCTTTTTGCTTGTATACATGTCTTTACTTTCTTTTTTTTTGTTTGCATTGTTTGCTTTTGCTTAGTAGTTTTCACAATAAATCTCCAATGCGTTCTTTTTATCATCTTAGAAATTGTGAAAGCTAGTTAAATTTTATTGTTGAATTTGATAATTTATTGTCTTGATTGGATTCTTGGATTGCATGTGATTACAATTTGATGATGGATTTCATGTTGGTAGATTGAGATGATAATTTTTTATATACCTAGTGAGGATATTTTTGAGCCTATTATTCCTATTGATGTGTGATGCACTTGTGGTTAAGGCTACTTTAGAACTTGCTTAATTCTTTCGAGATCACATTATCATAGGTTTGCATGATTTTTATGAAGGCTATCTCACTTTCTTTTATTCATTCCTTTTGTTATCACACTTTTCTTGAATAATCCTCCTATTTTTAGACATTTCATTCTTTTCTCTCTTCCATTCATTTCCACTTTACTCTTCTTATGGATGTGGATATTTTTGAATGTTCTATGATGAGTGTTTTGCCCAAGACGGACAAAAATTTAAGTGTGGGGGAGAGAAATAGCTTAGTAGAATTTAGGAGAAGGATAAGTGAATCATGCTTGATCACCATAGGTAAACCATGTTATTTATCTTTTTATTTGAGCTATTGATGATGTTGTATAGTGATGCACAACATGTTGAAAAAAAAGTGAAACCAAAAAGAAAAAGAAAAAAAAAATCAGAAATGAAAAAAAAAAATCAGAAACGTAAGAAACAAAAAAAGAAAAAAATATATATACTTTGACATGTTGTGTCATTTTGTATTTCTTTGTGATAGAATTATTGGGAGAGACAATCTTTATTGTAGCAATATGTAGATTTTATTGTATATCATGAGTGGATTTTTATTGAAAGGCTATAGTAGAGGTTGTCTACATATTTATTGGATTTGTGGAGAAACTTTAACATGTGCTATTTTGAATTTGTTTGTGGTAGAATTTTTGTGAGTCACAATCTTTATTGCAACAACATTTGGATTCTATTGTATATCATAAGTCAATTTTTATTGTAAAAACTATAGTAGAGATTGTTCACATTTTTATTGAGTTTTTAGAGCTAGATTGGAAGTTTGGATGAGAAATATTTTGGGGCATTGTTTACTTGTACTCATCTATGTAACATTCCAATATATCCATGTCTTCCACCATTACCTACTTAATCTTTCTTATTATTTTTCTTACACTATCATTTGCTTGATTCATGTTTCTCTTACATTTCAAATAATGTCTTCATTATTTTATTATGCACTCTTATGCATATAGTGATGGAGATTAGAAGCAAAACAAGCATATGGTAGTGCATGAATCCATGAGTAGCTTGAGTGAGCTCCACTATTGCATTTATATAAGAGGAGAGCCACCATTACTTACCTTGTGAGATTATTTCGTTATCATTTTCAGTTTATCTAGTATGGATTAAAATTATCATGTTTGTCAATTAGTGTATGAATTGAATCCATAAATACTTTAGTCATTTGAATTTGACAATCGTATGTAACTTTTCTTTCACTATTTTCTAAAGCATGATTGAGAATTGCTAGGAAATGCATTTTAGTACAGGATGGGTGCCTCGGGATGAGCTCCAGGGAGGACTCTTCCAAACATGATTGATAATGTAATTTATGTTGGTTTCGGCTATATAACTACATATTCTCCTAGGAGGTACTTCTAGGGTTATGATCATGAACCAAATGAACATGCTCAAATGATAGTTACCACATGTGTGACATATTCATTGTTACTAGTTGTGTGGATGTTTCTACTTAACATGTTTTCTCCTCTATTTCGTAATTAAGTTTACATTTTCTGTTTTAGCTATTGATCCTACTTCACTATTGATGTCATATTTTTCATAATAGGATGTTCTTGCTGGTTCTATAGACTCATGATGTATACGATGCAGGTGAGGGAGACCCCTCATAGGATATTATAAAGAGCATGCAGACGAAGTAGACGAGGAGGCGGGATGGTAGCCTGACACACTGTCCGGAGACTCCTAGGAGATTTGTGAGGACATGAGTTCTTACTATTAGATATTTGTCTTGAGATTATGTGTTGTAGTTCTCTTTAGTGTCATTGACACTTGTTAAATAAAAAGTTTGATAAGCCTTGTTTTTTCAACCTTTCGTTATTGGGTTATTGTGGTATGAACACGATGCATGCCCTAGTTGTCCTATGTGAATGTGAGGGGTGAAGATGTAATATCTGCAACCTTGTGATGGGTGAAGATGTAATATCTGCAACCTTGTCATCATGTGTTCAATAGAGGTCGAGTAATTGTGTCACGAGTCCTGAGCATATATGGGAAGTATTTTCACCACCAGTGAGTGCGCATCACAGAGTACGTGGGTAATAGAAACACATATCTTCACGTGATAAATGGTTGCGCACATCTGGGAGAATGGACACATTTACAACTTTTTAAAAGGTTGCCCGCTCCCGTGAGCACATCTACACGCAAACCAAAACCCTACTCCTTTCGCAATTCTTCTTCCTTGAGAGAACCTTAACTTGCGTGTCGAAGTGGTCAACTAGGATTCATCCCCTATGTCATTCTAACCCTCTTTGGGAGTACTTTTAGATTTTTTTTATCCTCCTAGATGACAATCTCCGAAAAATATGCACGTCGGTTCGTTGACTAATAATTTGATCATCTACAATGTTTGGTTGGAACAATTATGATATGGGGAGTATTGGAAGCCTCCATGTGTACCAAGAAGGTCAACATTCATGCTGAGATGAAGGTCTTCCACAGTACATGAATATGGGCGACGTAATCTTAGATACAATGTGACATAGTTTTTACTAGAGTGTGGCAAATATTCCGTCATCAATTAATACCCAAAAGAGAGTGATATACAGTTGTGATATAAAGGGAGTCCGCTCCAATGAATAGAGATACGCTTACAATTCTATGCATCCATCCGTCTACACTTTCTTCTTTTCTATTTTTCCTCGTCAGAAATTTAATTTGAACGTTGGAGTGGTGGAGCCGAAGTATCTTTGGCCTCTA
Organism: Zingiber officinale; assembly: GCF_018446385.1. Classification (NCBI taxonomy): domain Eukaryota; kingdom Viridiplantae; phylum Streptophyta; class Magnoliopsida; order Zingiberales; family Zingiberaceae; genus Zingiber; species Zingiber officinale. The sequence goes on from NC_056001.1 coordinate 2,612,588, forward strand.
TTTTTAAGCCTCTCATTCTCTCGCTATTCTCTCTTTTCCGCAGGCTCCGTGGACTTCCAGGCACGTGATAATTTTATCAACACAGGCGACAACTCATATTCATCCGTGTCTCAGGTAGAAACAAATTAAACTATATAAGCTATATTGTTTGTAATAGCCTGGCCTTTTTCTGAAGTTACTGAGATAATGCTTGAAGGAGAGGTTTCAACCGGTTACAATGTCTCTACATGTTCAGTGCACCAGCTAGAAAAAAATCACGGAATTGGCACTGCTGCACTACCTTGCTGCTGCTGCTGTTGTGTCGTTGGTGCCTTGGTGGTGTTATATCATGCTCCCCATTTCTCTCAGGTAGGCAAAACCTATATAATGAATCTGATTTGATTGACGTTATATTTATTGAGAATTGAGAGGAAGAGCCCCGAGAAGAAATCCAACCGATCGACATTAAAGTTGTCCTTTTTTCCAATTGATGCGTCGAGTCTTTGAGTTTCAATCTTGCGTTCCCACGGATCGGATGAGCGGACTTATTATTATAATATAATAAGAAATTAATTTTCGACCGAGGTTTATTTTTGAAAACATAAATTTCTTTCGCCCCCTTATTTAATTTAACGGTGAGTTATAAATGGATCCGTGATTTACTTTTTTTTGTTTAAGACTGTGAGAGATGTTCATAATAAATCTAATCATCTTTTACTAATTCAGTTTTAAGTCAACCTGTTTTTTTTTTAAATTCATTCAAACCACTTATTATTTTAGGTTTGTCGTCTAGAACGAAAATTCTTGTAATGCACGGCAATTGAAATTTAAAATCCAAACCGTTGCACCGTAATCGTAATCCGGGAGCAAACGCAACTTCATAAGGTGCAGTGTAGTTGTCATAATAAATTATTGCATTCAGCTTCAATTTATTGTGCATAATTTATGAAGTTATTGTTAAGCAGCTGGAGACCACAAATCATATAATATAATGGCAGAAGAAATGAAGCATCAGCTGGAATTGGCGTTGCTTCGTGTTCAAAAGTAGAACCGACGCGTTGCGATCGATAGTGACTCCCCACCAAACGGTCCATGCGTCTAAAACTCTAAATTTAGATGAGGATTTATGTCCATTAATAATTAAAGATCAATGAAAAGCAATGTGTTATTAAGAAATTGTTGAGACGAAGTTCATCTGCTGCTGCCGCTGTTGCTACACTAGCTAAAAAGCTAACCATTTGGAGTCTGGAGACTCAAAAACCACTATCGATATATTTTATCAATTGATATTTGCCTTCATGTAAATTAAATACGTCTTAAACAAAATCTTATTTAATATGTATATAAATGATCACAGGTAAAATGAACTGAACGGCACACTGTGACGCACTGTGTCTAATCATCTACACGAGCAAATATATGACGACGGAAAGTACCAGCAACGGCACTGAGATTGCACCTCCACGAATTACAGCCGGAGCTGCAGACAGCAGCGGCGGCGTCCTCCGGTAGTAGAAGGGGAAATATGGGAGGATGGGCTCCGGCGGCGGAGGCGCAACCAGCATCCCGTAGCTTGGCGGAGAGTAGGGCATGTAGGGGGGAGTATAGAGTCCGCCGTCCACTGGTTGGGGAGGAGAGTAGCCGCTCCATGGGGGCGGTGGTGGAGGGTAGTTGGAGGCCCACGTCGGCGGCGGCAGGCAGGGGTAAGGGCACACCGGCGAAGTATCTTCGGAGAGGCAAAAATTCGAAAGCAGTAGGAAAAAGAGGAGAATTGAGAGATTTGATCGCTGCATGGTTGAGCGGTCTCAAGAGAAGAGAAGAAGGGAAGGGAAGGGAAGGGAAGAACAAGTTGATTGATTGTGCAGTGTGAGCTAATGGAGGAGGGTGTGAGATAGAGAATGGAATAGGCGACTTTGTCCGGGAGCTTAAGACGTGCATTAATTGTCGCGGACTTAGGCGCACATTGTGAATGAATAATAGTTTATTTGTAACGGGCAGGATTCGAAAATACATCAATCTATGTTTGTCCTGACATACACTCATTGTTTTTAACACTCATTATAAAAACATTCCAAATTAGTGATGAAATTATCAATAAAATTTTTCTATTGATAAAGAGGAGAGTTGCATTAGGTTATTAATTAGCATTAAAATTATGATAAATATGTAAGAGTTCATGTTACATGATTTGACTGTAACGTCTCAATAAAAACTGCTACATTTCCATGAGAACTTGGATGTAGTATTAAATAGGCAAGAATTCTCACGCCATAGGTTAGATAAGAACAAATATGATAGGAAAACTAATAATCTAATATTTGGAATATGGAACATAGGAACTTTCACTGGTAAATCAATGGAAGTAGTAGATACGATGATTAAAAAAAGAATTAGTATTTTATGTGTACAAGAGACAAAATGGGTAGATGAGATAGACAAAAATATTAGAATTTTGAGATCATAATTATAATTATAAATGTCTAATGTCATCAATTAAATAAGTCATAATTTAATGTGATCAAATTTATGATTAAGGAATATGACTTAAGGGTTTAATTGCTATGAATATATTAATGTGGATACCATGTGTAATTGTTAATTTGTTGAGGGCCAAATTAGAAATATGCAATCTTAGGCTTCTATAAATTTAAGGGTCATGGTCCTAGTTTACAGATGATGCTTTTGTTTTGTTTCCTCATTGGCAAAACTTTCTGGATACTAAGGAAAATCTACAAATTGAAGATCTTACCAGAATCGACTGCATACTATGGATTCTGGTACGCTTCCATAATTTTGTCTATCCAATTTATGATTTCTTAAGAATTGAATAGAATGCATAAGATTTGCATTGAGATTTCTCAATCTATTTACTATCAATTGGTATCACAGTCTTCTATTCTAAATTCTTAGGGAAATAATTTTTGGTACAAAGTTTTATCTTTGTGTAATTTTGGTTTTGGTTCATGATATATCATGTTGCGATTTTATTTTATTATCGCGATTTTCGGCACTATTCTGTGTCACAACCGGCTGGAAAAATTTGCAACAACATCACAACTTCCACCGGAGAAGGGAAAGCGTCACGGGAGGTTGCTTGCAACCGGTTTCCTGGGCCGGTGACGGCGCCCAGGATGGCAAGCAACACGCTAAACGCCACTTCTCGCATTTTCTACTCATCGCAAACAAGCGCAGGTGACCAACATGTAGATCTATATTCTAAATGCATGATAGACGAATAAAATAAAAGCGGAAAAAACTTACAGCGATCTCCCGCAGATCCGCAATCGGCAATGGCGAAACTCGCTGTCGGAAGAGCGATCACAGGATCGGAAAGCCCTCCGCAATTCCACAAACCAAATCCCGCCGCCTTGGATGTTCTCCTCTTACTCTCGTCGTTGCACACTAGCAATTTCACACACCCACTTGATCCTTGGACGCACCCCCTTTATATAGGAAAATAGACAAGGGGCATAATGGACTTTTCCATTATGAGTAGTGGGGAACGTGGATCATGTTCCCACATCCCCACTATCCCCATTTCCAACATCTCTCACTCGTCCAAGGTAAGTCACTAAGACTAGTTCATTCAGGTAAGTCGCAAAGACTTAATAAGTCACATAGACTATTAGAGAGTTTGGTCACATAGACCATATGAGAACATCCAATCCATACTTAGAGAAAATGGTTCGTGCGACAGCAAACACACTGAGCGATAGTTGCTAAGAAGATTGTTACACCTTGACTTAGCCGCTCGTTGAGCAATCAATGCTAATAAAGTTGTTACACTTTGCTTAGCTGCTCAAATAAATTAGAGACACTCTGAATGACACATAGCCACTTTCCTAGTGGCACATAGCCTTTATCCAGGATTCATCCAATCTTCAAGTGACACACAGCCATTATCTTAAAGATATCCATGTTTTGCTATTTACTCAGATTAAATAATTTTCATTTACATCGATATGAACATCTCTAATCCCTTATGATAACTATTATGTCAAGAGCATGTTCCATATCCAATATTCACATTCATTTCTATACATAACAGAAATGGGTCGACCAGTGAATAACAACAAAAGATGTAAATATATTTAATCTTCCTTTTTAGCTAGAATCAATTCATTTTAATCAGTCGTTTTCCTAGTTATGCTCCATAGACCGAATCATCCATACCCATAGGATACACGCTAAAGTAGCAGACACTGATTAAAACTTCAAGTAAACAGCTAAATAGTCACTAAGACAAAAAATTGAGATTAACATATAATCTCAAAGGTCTCACATAGTAGACAAACTGTGATTCATTCTCCTACTACCTTTATTGTCGCATTAGCACATGTGGTATGAATCACATGCTACGATATTATTCTCTTTACTAAAAAGAGCGCATGTTGTCTTCAAATTTAACATCGTACAGATTTTGATCTAGACATACCTAATGTCTAATCCTGAATTCAACATATGAATTCTAATCTGGCTTTCAACAGGTTCAGTAAATGGTGGGTTCATTTACTTCAATCATTATTAACACATAAATGATCTCATCTTGACTCAATTATCAAGGCGACCTTAACTTATGGATCTGTCTCTAATTTTATAATTTCAGCTACGTAAGTTGTTCCACAAGTAACGGTCTTACCCCTATTTGTACTTAACAAACAGAGATGATTGTCCATGTGAGTGGACCAATCTCCACCTGCCAACATGCTCACCGAGATCTTATATGAATGTAACAAATACAACATATACACTGAATAAATTATGGCAAATTACACAATCATAACACAAAGTCTGATTGTTATTTCAATATTGTTACATTCTACGAAGTCCCAAAGACTTTACATGTTCTTTAAATGACTCTTTAGTCATTGGCTTAGTAAAAGGATCTACAAGCATAACACGTGTAGGGACATACTCAAAAATGACTTTTCTTTTAGTCACAATATCCCTTTCAAAATTATATTTAATTTCTATATGCTTGCATTTGCTATGATATTTAGGATCCTTGGAAAAAACTATTGCAGCTTCACTGTCACAGTAGATAGTTACTGGACTCCCACTATCCTCAGTAATTTTCAGATGCTTCAGAAACCTTCTTAACCAGACTGCTTCTTGCACAGCCGCTGAACATGCCACATATTCAGCTTCCATAGTCGACAAAGCTACACAAACTTGTTTCTTGCTGTTCCATGAGATGTCGCCACCATTCAACAAGAATGCATAGCCTGATGTGGATTTTCTATCATCCAGGTCTCCAGCCCAATCTGCATCTGAATAACCTTTCAGACTCATATCTAATCCTTGAAAACAGAGACAATAAATTACTATAAATTTAAAAATTAGTTTTTTGGATGTTACAAACTTAGCTTACTTTTTGAAAATTAGCCTCTATACAACTTATGTTTGAAAATTACTTTTTAAATTTGCCTTCCATTTGTAATCTTATTTTGAAAGTTAAGTTGATTTTTAACCTAAGTTAGCTATTTTTCAAAACTTAGTTATTTTGAAAAACCTAAAAGAAAAATTTTAAAGCAAAATTTTTAAAATTTTCTACTTTAAACTCCCCCAAGTCAGTCTGATTTTAGTTCGGATTCTCTATTGCATTATTTTCCTTAACCGCTTATTTTTTCCTATGTTCTTTTTTGATGAATGTCAAAGGGGGAGGGTTAGGTGATTTAAGTTAGTTAGCAATGAAAAATTACCAAAAATAAAACAAGACTAACTTAACATCATTGCTTGTAAGTGCTTATTTATTGTATTTTTTTCACTAACTTAACCAGGTTGTCATTGCATAAAAAAGGGGGAGATTGTTGGTGCGGTTAGAACTAACGATCTAACTCATGTTTTGATGAATGACAAAGTAGGTTAAGTTAGTTTCATTGTAATCTAACGCTTTGACCAAGTGTGCAGGAGAAGCCCAGCTAGGTCGATGGGCCGACCGGATAGCTGACACGAGGTCCAAACAGATCGATGGGCCGATCGGATGTCTGGCACGAAGCCCAGCTAGGTCGACGGGCTGACCGGATAGCTGGCACGAAGTCCAAATAGGTCGACGGGCTGACCGAATGTCTGGCACGAAGTCCAGCTAGGTTGACGGGCTGACCTGATAGCTGGCACGAAGTCCAGACGGGTCAAAGGGCTGACCGGACGTCTGGCAGGTAAATTAAGGTAAGACACTGGAGGAGAGTGACTATGAGGGCGCGTTCCCGGGAAGGGAACTTAGGCGTTGATCCAACTTAGAACCATTTCGGAACTCTAAGTTGAGATTTTGACTAGATTCCGGTCTCGGTGAGACGGAATCTAATTAATACTCTGGTTGATTATTATAACTGTGCTAACACTTTGTTTTGTAGGGTAATATAATTTGCATTGTGCTTCGGACTAACGTTTTCTTGTAGGGAGTTGAAGCTGTTGGAAAATGGAGTCCGGGCGCCCAGAAGGGGTCCGGGCGCTTAGAGTGCAAATTATATCTCCTCGCCGCTTTTCCACGTGGAGCTCTATGGTTGGCTGGGCTACGTCACACTCCAGGCACCCGGAAGGGATCCGAGCGCCCAGAGCCTCCTATATAAGGAGGGTGAGCCCTGGAGCAAAGAACAATTCACTACAACGTCTTCCAACGCTTGCTCTGCTGTGCTGTGCTCCTGCGACGCTGCGAAGCCTCTCCGACAACGCGCTACTTTTTCTTTTCCTTATTGTTGTCGGTATATCTTCTTTAAAAACTCTTGTACTTTCACTTGTAATATTATAACGAATTGATAGTGGATTGCCCGTCGAAAGTACTCAACGAGTGTGAGCCTTGGAGTAGGAGTCGACGAAGGCTCCGAACCAAGTAAAATTGGTTTCTGTTAGCTTTGCTCTGATTTTATTCTTCCGTTGTGCACTCTAACTCAATAAATGATTTAATTTTAAATCACTATTCACCCCCCCCCCTCTAACGAATTCACGATCCAACAATATTTTCCACGCGGATCAATGATAAATAGAGTAGCTCAAGCATCTCAACCACCGGCAAAGAGGGGTCATAGCCTCTATCCACTGAGGCGCTAAATGAGATTTATTATGATGTTTTCGGAGGGTGGATAAAAAACTCTACCCTCTATGACCTTGACTCCCAAGTCAAAGTTGTATTTGATCGTTTGAAGACTCCTAGGGGGCGTGATGGTTCCTCTTCTTCTACTGAGGTGCAGTCTTTAAAATAGTAAAATCAAGAACTACGAGCTTAAGTTGCCTCAATGGATCAGAGGATGAATCAATGGATGGTCGTTGAGGAGCAGATGAGGGCTACTGATGAGCAGAGGAGAGTTGAGGACGATCGGAGGAGAGCCAATCATGATGCTCTCATAGCTCATATGCGAGTGCAGGGGCGTAGCCACCTTAAGGAGAGGGGGTGCAACCGCCCCCTCTCACATTTTATTAAAAAATTATATATATATATATATGGAAGTCCTTATCGTCACTTTGAGTTGAATCATCACCATTCAATGTCGAAAACTGAAATTGATCACATATTTGGAAAGTTCATGATCTAAGTTATCCATTGATACCACTTCTACGAGGAAATATCACGATTTGAAATGTTAAGTATTGAATTTTAAAAATAAAATATATAATAATAAACGGATGAACTAAATCGTAGGGCACAAAGTAAGGAAGCTAAATTAAAATTGAATCGAGTTTGAACTAAATTCAACGGGTAGATATGGTGATAAGGATTTAGTTCAAATTGGAATTGATTTGAAGTTGAATTAAGACTGAACCAAGTTTAATATTGTTTAAATGAGTTCGAACGATTTAAAAAGAATTAGGATATTTTTAACTAAACATTTCATTTTTTTCTCTCCCTCTTCTCCCTCTTCTCCCTATCCATGTTACATCCTAATATACCGTATGTCACCTCTTCGCACATTCCTCTCTTTTATTTTTTTTCTTCCTCTTCTTTCTCATTTGCTTCTTCTCCTTCTCTTCTCCAACGTTAGTAAACTTACAATTTTTTCCTCTCCTCTTCTAAAGCACACGAGCTTTTTTCTTCTCCTTTCTCTTCTCCAGCAAGCAAGAAATACAACACCAGTTGCTACCCTCTTCTAACAACAAGATCAAGCAGTCATCAACCCCCCTATCTTCTTCCTCTTCTGGTATTTTTTAGGACTTTATTGGCACAACAAAACAGTCATGTTTTGTCTTACCTTGCTCTTTTTGTGTTATTACCGAGCTCACCGAAACTAGTCAAGGTTGCTAACGAAGAAAGTAAAGTTCTCCCTTTTTTTTACTTCTTCCCCTCTATTTTATTTTCTCTATTTTTCTCAAAAGCAATGATCTTCCAAGAGTTGTAAGTTATTCCTTTCTTGTTTCATGAATTTTTGAAAATTGCCCCTCCTAATCGAAAATCCTGACTACGCCCCTGACCCCCTGTGCGAGTGGTCGTGGTTAATTTCATCCAGGCCCATACACCACATGGTTTTGAATTATAGGAGACTCAAGACCTATCAGACCATGATGATTAGCTTTTTTTAAGGTTTGTACAATTACAACGTTATTTATTATACATAAGCCATGTCAATTATTTTTATTCTATTTTGATATTCTAATATACTCATTTCTAACTATTGTATTACTATATGTTTCAAGAGTCTTAACCTATTAACATATTGATGATCTCATCTGCTCATTTCTATCATGTATCCAAATTAATTATACATATATGTAAATTTTTTAATTATACATAAATCTGATATAAATATATCGTATTTGACTTTACATAGGATTTTCTATTACTGTCTTATATATGGATGTATTTATGTTATGTATTTAGATATGAATATTTAGATAATTTAGTTTTTTTCTATTATAGATTTTATATGTATAGATTGTTAAGATATATAAAATGTATTTTTATGTGTGGATTATATGAAATGTGATTGTATGGATGTTAATGTATGGAATGTTATCGTCTGTGATGATTTCTTGTATATATGGAAATTATAGATAAGGTAGATCTTGAATATAAATGGTTATAAATTTTTTATAAATTACCGACGAAATGCCAATGGAATCTGTATTCCGTCGATAAATATCGAAACATTTTATTGACGGAAACAAAAATTCTGTTAGTAAATATCGAAACGTTTTATTGATAGAAATAGAAATTCTATCAATAAATATCGATTGTTTACTGATGGAAACAGCGTATTTTCGTCGATAAAATCAAAATGGAATTTCTGACGAAAATAGAGTTTCTGTTAGAAAATTTTGCCACAAAAAATATATTTCTGTAGTAAATTTTACCGACTTAAATGAATTACTGACAAAATTTAGATTCTATTAGTAAAATTATTCCCGACGAATTTTCTAACAAATAAATTTCCACCATAATTCCATCTCTGAATCACTCCACTAATAAAATTATGACGAAATATTTGACCGCTAATCTCAAGTTTTTTTATAGTAACTTAACACTTTGTATTTCAACGTCTTATTCTGGAGCTACCACATGAAAAATAAAATAAAATAAAATGATAATTTTAAATAATATTATTAATTATTTTTAGGATGATCGATTCGATCTCATAAAAATTTTCTATTGAGTATCAAAATAAATCGAAAAATACATGTGACGATCAATCCAAAAATCTAACCTTCTTTGATTACGTGTAATTTAGAGCTGTCACGTGGAAGACCATTAACATAGTGGTTCCATTTTTTTTAATATATGCGCTAATAATATGATATGGCTGTCATGTGGAAGCCCGGAAGTACTTGGAATTGTGTCAAAATTTATATGATCTTATTATTATTATTATTATTATAATTAATAAGTCACACACCCCTAATGCTATGATGTTAAAATAATAATATTTTGTAAATTTACTCAGCGCTTATAAACAGTACAAATTTGGATCTTAGTTAATAATATTTTATATTATTATAATACCAACGGCAATTTACCAAAGGACGCACGTGAAAATCTAAATTTACCAAAAGACATACACTACTATGATATTTACCAAAGAACACACTTTTTTAAATACATTTCCTATTTTACCCTCCTGATAATTTGACTTTTTCTACTGTTTTTCTTTTCTTCTCTCTCTTCTCTGTCGGCAGAAAATAGGAATAACATAGTCAATTTTTAATCACATTTTAATACATTTGAAGAAGTCAAAATAAATAATGGACATCATATTTGGACTCCTTGCAATTTTAGAAATCCACAGGAACTTAAATGGGTGTAATCGGAGCTTTCTAGGTCGATCAGTGGGTTTCGGTCAAAACCCACTGATGGACCTAGAGAGTTCCGATTGCACTCATTTCAGTTTCTATGGATTTCTAAAATTACAAGGAGTTCAAATATAGTGTCCATTATTTATTTTGGCTTTTTATAGATGTTAACAAGTAAAATCAAAGAATTGGTATAAAAGCTCACGTTGGGCCTGATATGGAATCATATCAGGCCCAACGTGGGCCTGATATCATTCCATATCAGACCCCCGTTGGGCCTGATTTGAGCCCATATCAGGCCTAATGTGGGTTTTTTTTGTCGATTCTTTAGTTTTGCTTGTTAACATTTATAAAAAGTCAAAATAAATAATGGACATCATATTTGAACTCCTTGCAATTTTAGAAATCCATAGAAACTGAAATGGGTGCAATCGGAGCTCTCTAAGTCCATCAGTGGGTTTTGACCGAAACCCACTGATCGACCTATAAAGATCCGATTGCACCCATTTCAGTTTCTATGAATTTCTAAAATTGCAAGGAGTTAAAATATGATGTCCATTATTATTTTTGGCACTCCTAGTGGTGGACCAGAGGTTTTGAAAACCCTAAATCTCTCTTTATTTCTTTTTTTTTTTGTTGTTACTAGGCCTGATATCTCCCATATCAGGCATACATTGGGCTTGATATGGGGAGATATCAGGCCCAACGTGGGCATGATATCTCTTCATATCAGGCCTAAAAAAAAGGGAAAAAAAAAGAAAGAGAGATTTAGGGTTTTTCAAAACCTCTGGTCTACCACTAGAAATGTCAAAAATAATAATGGGCATCATATTTGGACTCCTTGCAATTTTAGAAATCCACAGGAACTGAAATGAGTGCAATCGGAGCTTTCTAGGTCGATTAGTGGGTTTCGGTCAAAACCCACTGATGGACCTAGAGAGCTCCGATTGCACCCATTTCAGTTTCTATGAATTTCTAAAATTGCAAGGAGCTCAAATATGATGTCCATTATTTATTTTGTCTTTTTATAGATGTTAACAAGCAAAATCAAAGAATCGTCATAAAAGCTCACGTTGGGCCTGATATGGAATCATATCAGGCCCAACGTGGGTCTGATATCATTCCATATCATGCACAATGTGGGCTTTTTTGACGATTCTTTAATTTTACTTGTTAACAACTATAAAAAGTCAAAATAAATAATGGACGTCATATTTGAACTCCTTGCAATTTTAGAAATCCATAGAAACTGAAATGGGTGCAATCGGAGCTCTCTAGGTCCATTAGTGGGTTTTGACCGAAACCCACTAATCGACCTAGAAAACTCCGATTGCACTCATTTCAGTTCCTGTGGATTTCTAAAATTGCAAGGAGTCCAAATATAGTGTCCATTATTATTTTTGAAATTCCTAGTGGTGGACCAGAGGTTTTGAAAAATCCTAAATCTCTCTTCTTCTTTTTTTCCTTTTTTTTTGTTTAGTGTTGATATGAAGAGATATCAGGCCCAACGTGGGCCTGATATCTCTTCATATCAGGCCCAATGTGGGCCTGATATGGGAGATATCAGGCCTAGTAATAAAAATAATAAAAAAATAAAAAAATAAAAAAAAGAAATAAAGAGAGATTTAGGGTTTTCAAAACCTCTGGTCCACCACTAGGAGTGCCAAAAATAATAATGGACATCATATTTTAACTCCTTGCAATTTTAGAAATTCATAGAAACTGAAATGGGCGCAATCGGAGCTTTCGGTCAAAACCCACAGATGGACCTAGAGAGCTCCGATTGTATCCATTTCAGTTTCTATGGATTTCTAAAATTGCAAGGAGTTCAAATATGGTGTCCATTATTTATTTTGACTTTTTATAGATGTTAACAAGCAAAATTAAAGAATCGGCAAAAAAAATCCACATTAGGCCTGATATGGACTCAAATTAGGCCCAACGTGGGCCTGATATGGAATGATATCAGGTCCACGTTGGGCCTAATATGATTCGATATCAGGCCCAACGTGGGCTTTTATGCCGATTCTTTGATTTTGCTTGTTAACATCTATAAAAAGCCAAAATAAATAATGGACACCATATTTGAACTCCTTGTAATTTTAGAAATCCATAGAAACTGAAATGAGTGCAATCGGAACTCTCTAGGTCCATCAGTGGGTTTTAACCGAAACCCACTGATCGACCTAGAAAGCTCCGATTGCACCCATTTAAGTTCCTGTGGATTTGGATTTCTAAAATTGCAAGGAGTTCAAATATGGTGTCCATTATTTATTTTGATTTCTTCAAATGCATTAAAATGTGATTAAAAATTGACTAATGTTATTCCTGAGAGAAAAGAAAAGAAAAACAGTAGAAAAAGTCAAATTATCAGGAGAGTAAAATAAGAAATGTATTTAAAAAAGTGTGTTATTTGGTAAATATCAAAGTAGTGTACGTCTTTTGGTAAATTTAGATTTCCACGTGCTCTCTTTGATAAATTACCCTAATACCAAAGAGTAGTGCTAATTTTTTTTTAAGAAAAAGTTGCTTTAGAATTTAAACACTAAATTGTGTCAAAATTCATATGATCACATATATTAAAAAACAGTTTTGTTTAAAAAAAATCTATGTGCTTAGATTTATTTTCCTCTTTATGTTATTCTTAATTTTTTTTTTTTTTAAATATTATCTCTATGGATTTCGAATCTAGTTTGCAAAATTGCTTTGATTGATATGAAATACGGAATTAATTCTAAATCATGTTGGATATTTTTTATAATAAAATCAAAGTATGATCAATAAGATTAAAGCAGTATCGATAAAATTTTAATAGAATCATGAGACCTATAATATATTAGATTGAAGTTTATTTAAAGTTTATAATATATTATCCATAGAAATTTTAAACTCTTCAAGAGAATATTTTTAAAGTTGAATATGATTATTATCCATAGAAATTTTAAACTCTTCAAGAGAATATTTTTAAAGTTGAATATGATTATTATCCATACAAATTTTAAACTCTTCAATTTATTGATATGATATGTTAATATAAATATTACTATGTATTATTATATTAGAATTATAGTTAAATTACTGGTTTATTTAAATTGGTGGTAAAATTATTAAACTATTTAGATTTTAGATTTTTTTTTTAAAAAAAATATTAATTACATATCATAAAATTTGAAGGATTTTTCGTAGGACCCATGATTCCATTTTCTGCGAACTATGGTTTGGAATGACTCCTTCCTGTTCCTGCCTTGATGGTAACCTCTTCATCCGCCAGGACCATGCCTGCTGCCTTCATCTCTACCTCTGCCTCGTCGAGGAAATCAAGCTTCATCGGAGTGAGACTAAGCTTTCAAGCTGGAATATTCATGATTCTGCAGTCAGCATCGTCATTTAACCAGGCGGCGGAATTGAAGGCCCAGTTGTGCGCCGACCTGCAGTCAGCATGGTCGGCCACGTCTGGTGCGGCCGGAGCTACCTTCTTCACTTCCCGTCAAGGACAGTACAGCGGTGGCACGGCGTCTACTTCCACCTTGCGGGTTGCGGCCACACCGTCGCAATGAAATTTCTCCTTTAGTGCTGAATAATAAAAACAAGAACACATTTCGATACAATAAATAAAAACTCAGCTCCCGGCGATTCGTATCGGCCTCGAATCGTGCCCGCGTGCGACGCCATGGAAAGTCGATGACGATCACAATTCACAGACAAACATTGGAAGCCCATGAGAACCCGCACAAACTTTTACAGCTTTGACGGGGTTCGCCTGGACCACGAGACCCCCACAAGGCTCGGCAATCGGCGCAGCACTTCGACCAAGATTTCCATATCGCCCCTGTCACGGGCAACCTCTCTGTCCTTCTAGATGACATGAGATGAGATGAGATGAGATGACCTTTACCGACAAATTAAAGAGCTCACATTCCCAAACCACCACCAGCACCGCAGCAGCCTTCTCTTTCGGCCCTACCCTTCCCACCTGTTCGCTTTTCTTCATTCTTGATTCTCCTTCTCAAACCCAAAGCAAATCTAATTGCACCTCATCATCTTAACTCTGATCTCCTCCTTTTAAAATCCACACCTTCAGCAATGTTTTTTAAGTGAGAATCAAATTAGATTCTATCTAACACTGAAAAGGGAGGATTCTTATTTACTGCTGAAAGATCTCCTCCTCATCCAAGCATTTTACATTAATTTGACAATGCCATTGTCTTTCTTTCATTCTTTCTTTCTTTCTAAAATGAGTATATAAAGAAAATGGTTTAATTATTTCCTTGACTATGATTTAATTAACAAAATGTTCATAAAGAAGGAGAAAATAAAGGTAGACAACCTTGGTCCTCAAAGTAAAGCAAAGACTCGATGGGACCATTAAGTGTGCAGTGTGCTCGGTGGTCAAAGAATTCACAATGACCGAATATTTGCAATTTTGTTTGTTAATTTACAAACTACGTTTACTTGTTAATTAATTATAAGCTCCCTGTTCTTTTGCATGAGCACTTCCTCTGTTCGATCCTGAAGATGCAGTTTTACGTGATCATATTAATTTGTTTACTCACATACGTAAGTGATGTCATTGTCGCAGATCTTCGATGGCAAAAGGGAACCGATAAACAACCTGTGTGCCATTTTGTGTGTTTTCGTTGGGTTCATGCACCCCTTCGCAATGTAGATGTCACGCTTGCACAGGCAATTAATGCTCTGATTATTTTATTGCGACTATATCGCATCGCAATCTTCCACTTTTAAATTGAATAATGTTTGTCACACTCACCTCGAGCCTTGACTACAGGTAAGGACAAGTCATCGCGGTTTTACTCCAGCAAAGTCGACTTGGTGTGTAGCATCGCAATCAATGCTCACTCACTCCTTAAATTAAGTATCTAAAGAACCATATCGGAAACGAGCATGCTGATCTTTCCTGGAGAAGATTGAAAAAGAAAGAAGATTCGACCTCACTGCCCTTTCTCTCACTGTACTTCTTCTTTCCTCTCCTTTTGTGGAAAACACACTGAAGTCATGGAGTAATATTTGGAGCAGACGTGAGTCGAAGTGTGAGTACAGAGAACAATTAAGTTGCCATGTGCCATAAACAAGTGTTTCTATTACTTCCAATCTCTTGCATGTGCAAGGAAAGAAAGAAATTAAAGATGGACTGCGATCCATGTATACAAACATACATTCAATTTAATTTCCTATTAATGGAGATTGGAGAATGGAGAATGGAGATTCCTCTGATCTATTACTTAGTCGAAGTGGCTTCGAGTTAAACAACTTGATTAATTACAATTATGCAGTACAAGATGATTAAGGGGAGATTACGATCGTGGAGAAAACCGAATGAGAAATTAATTAGCAGGCCCAAATAAAGAACAAGCTAATTAATTAAGTTGATTAGGGAGGAGAAGCAGTACTGGACTGGACTGGACTGGACAGGACAAGGACTAAGTCTCAGACTCTAAGCAAGTAGATGCTCAGCTCCGGTCCGCCATTGTTGACGTCGGGATTCATCATGTAGAAGGCTTCGGAGTCCCTGGATCCGACGACTCGCTCGAACCGCGCCCTCAGGTACATCGTCTCCCCTGCGTCGCCGCCGCCGCCTCCCGCAGGAAGCACGCCGGCGCCGGTCGACACCGGCTCCACGGCACGCAGCACGCGCCAGTCCGCCGGCCCGCACTCGCGCCGCACCGCGTACCCGCACTTCCTCCCGTTGCAGTAGGCGCGCCACAGAGGCTCCTCCACCAGCTTCTTAGCGGAGGCGCCCGCGGAGCCCCGCCGGTCGCACTCGAGGGCGATGCGCACCAGCCCCGACGCCATCTCCCTCACCAGCGCGCTCGTCGGGGTCGCCAGCTCGATGAGCACCGCAGGGCACGCGCGCGGGTCGGCCTGGAACGCGAGGTGGACGTGGCCGCGTCGGCAGCCGAAGAGGGTGCCCGTCACGCGGGGCCCGAAGCCCACCGGTCGGTTCCTCCCTGCGACCGCCGCGGCCAGCGCCGTGCGGAACCTCGAGACGCGAACCGCGACCGCCGCCACCGCAGAGGAGGAGGATCTCTTCTTGCGCGCCCCTGCTTTCACGGGCGGCGCAACGTCAGCTTCGTCGTCGTCATCGCAAGTAGTCGAGAAGGCGACTATCTCCTCGGCGGCCACCTTGCCTTCCTCTTTCTTCTTTTTCTTGTCTTCGGATCCCCTGCCGATCATCCACTGGCCGAAGTGCCTCTTGGAGAAGGAGGAGGAGGAGGAAGAAGACTCGTGTGGACTTCTCACCATGATGGTCCGCATCTGTGGTTGTGTGGAAGTAGAAATCAGAGAAATAATTGAAGCGCAGGGAGGGAGGGAGGGAGGGAGGGAGATGAGGAGGGTAGCTAGAAAGGGATTGTGGATTTGGTTCATGTGCATGCTTTTGGGAGATGGACACATTTATTATCTCTCTGCTTCCTTCCGGTCCTTTTTGTCCACCGTCTTTAAAACTGTCAATCGGTGTCTACGCCGGACCAGAAATCTTGATTGTTCGCTAATTTAATGAACCATGAACCATGAACCATGAACTCTCCAATGATTTTTTTTTTTTTTCCTTTCACCGACGGTTTTATTATGATGGTAAAAATTTTACCAATAGAACGGATTCATAGATAATGAAGATTTAATTCTCACCCGGAATATATTATATTTGAAAGTTTAAAAAATTTATGACATTAATCCATGAAGAGAGCTATCTGTACTTTTTTTTTTTTGGTGTACATTAAAAAAAAGTTTAAAAATTACCAAAAATACATATTAATTTTCTAAAATGCCCTTGACCCTCTATTGTCGGTCTCCAAATATATTTTTAGTAATGTTTCTATATGAGTACTACTCATATATCAAAAAATTTTAAAAAGTTATAAATGAAGGTTATTGGATTTGGTCTGTCAATGAGATCCAACTCATAGGTCCTTGATGCATTAAAATAATATATTTAGGAGATTTTGTAGGTTGCTGGCGATAATTTTTTATTTAGGACATTTGTGTTATGCCTTGTAGGGCGGCAGAGCTGTGTGAACATATTTCATCTGAGTACTCTCAACACGTAATTCACTAGGAAAAGCACACATACCAAGAGAAAAAACAGAGTGTCTGATGCATGTTTAGAGTTTAGGTAAATGCAACTTCAGTATTGACGGTAAAGGATGTACTTAAGAGGTTGGGCAAGAGGGTAGATGAACAATAAGAGGTCTTCATGGAGGAACAAGAAGAGTGTCTTTATGGCTGTAAATTAAAGGGAGTCGATGAGGGTGAGGCCACAATACAGGGAAAATGTTTTTAAAGTGGAACGATCGAGTGCTTTAAAAAAAGAAGAGGTTAATAAGGTTGAAAATAACTCTGTGCATAATAAAGAAAAAACCAGTGTCGGAAAGAGGAGAGAAACCGTCGGTACCAATCTAGTGCTAGTGTCTGACTTGATATAGAGGAGGGACCCACTAACAACCAAAGAGCAAATAGCTTGGTTAAAAGGAATGACTGATAAAATTGCAAAGTTAAAGATATGATGATTAATTTTTCTAGCATACTTAAGGATACATGTGAGATGTGACTACTTAACAGTTTGATCTGTTGTAATTAATTTTTTTTCAAAAATTACACAAATTGAATTAAATAAGTTAAGATTGCATCTTAAATAGCTGTATATATTTTACAGAGTTTTCTCCATTAGTTATGATCAATTTTTTTTTTCAAGAAAATAGAATGACGGAAAATAAAAATAAATTTTAAAAAACTAAAATGGAAATCCATGAAAATATGCCACATTTTCTCGTGCGTGCAGATGTATATAGTAAGTAGGCACTGCATGCGGTGGAAGGAGAGCAGCAGAGAACAGATGGGACATGGATGAGAAGGGTGACAGAGCTAGGGAAGGTGAATGATTCTGTTTGGTTGCGAAACAACCAAAACCTTGGGACGACACTTGCCGTACTACCTCCTTGACCGGCTTACTGCACCGCAACGCACTGCGCAGCGCAGCGCAAACGGAGACGCAGTGGGTGCAGGCAACAACCTCAGCATGGAAAAGCAGCCATGCATTGAGACCTAACAACGTAGGCCGGGTTTTGGGAGAAGTGGTTGATTTGATGCACTTCCTCCTTTTGACAAATTGCAAAAAAAAAAAAAAAAAAAAATCCTCAGTTATAAAAACGTATTTTAAAGGAAGAGCTGGATCAAGTTAATTTTTACCAAACTTAATTAGCCAAATGATCATCTTATAATTTAATCTAATTATTGTTTAAATAAATAAAAATGTCAATATTCCTAATTGTTAATAGAAAATATATATATAATTTAAAGTTCTAAAATTCATACGTTATTGGAAAACAATAAATATAACTAATAATATTTAGAGTAAATGATCCAATTCTTTCACATAGTCGTGTGCGTCTCCAAATGCATATCCACAACACAGAAAATAAGGAAACTCACCAAACATCAGTACTTTCAACTTAATTTGCAAAATCTAGTTTAAAGAGTAAATGATCCAATTCTTTCATATAGTCGTGTGTATCCAAATGCATATCCCCAACACAGAAAATAAGGAAACTCACCTAACATCAGTACTTTCAATTTAATTTGCAAAATCTAGTTTAGTCCGCACACACTAATTCAACAACAGATGTAACTATAAGCTGTACTACTAAAATTCACAAAAAAGGGGAGGAAAAATAAACTTGTATGGTGGGGGGGACATGAACACGAGAAATCTAAAATGCTTTAGCTGCCATACATGTTACTATCCTTCCTACCAGCAAGAATCATGGAAATCTGCAAACCTCGACTAAATGCCTGGTTGAAGAGTAAACGCGTCTGGAATTCTGAAACAAAGGGGAACCAAGAAAGGACAACAATTGGCACAAATATTACCATTCCCATTATATACTCGTATGCTCTTCCCAGCTCCTTGATTGAGTCCCAGAATCCTAGCCTTCTCACAAGAGGTCTGCATGCTTGTCCAATCTTGGCACGAGAAATTAAATTTCAGCATTTGTGGGAAATTTCAACACACTGGAATCTTTAATTAACAACTTAAACACTTTACTCACCAGAAGAATAGACCAGCCAGTGGGCATGAAGCCCAGCAGTGCAGCAAAGACATCTGATAGTGTCAAGTTACAGACGACGAACAAGACTGTCATGACGGATACAAAGCCAAGGAAGAGAAGACCCTTGAGGATGCGGAACATGAGTTGGAAATCAGTACCAAAACCACGTCTCCCCATTGAAACCATCTGCAGTGATAAGTGATAGAAGAGACAAAAAAAAATAGTCAGTTTGAATATCAGTTAAGTTTTGATTTGACTGATCTACTCAATTTTCATATAGCTTATAAGTACCTTAAGAACTAACAATACAGTCAACATCACCAGCCACGACAGTCCATAGACCTACAAGAATGTTAACGAACAATAACAGTGTACGTAGAAGTAGTTCTCAAAAGTTAAAACAAATGAAAACAAGACCAATAAAATGAAATACCAGAACACTTCTGCTGTTATGAGCTATGTTCAGGTGATAAACAATTCCATACTGGAAGATCAAGAAACGTAGAGCCAAGATAATCTCTAGCATTCGACCACGGATACTTGTGCTCTTTAAGTGTTCGTGTTCAGTTTCCCACCAGGATTCCCAACTCCTATCCACTGCAATCCCAATTCCCCCACGGTTTCCCATCCATTTCTTCCAGTCTGTCCAATCATCAACGGTTTTCTGCCACTCAAATCCAGACGGATTGAATATAAAAGGAGCAAACAACCATGACACAACCAAGAACCACATAGACATTGTGACAAACAGGTATAAAGATGAACTTCGGTATGAATGCCCATATACTTCATATACAACCAAGAGAATCATTAGTTCCAATCCTTTCACAAAGTGGCTGCGTGAGTACATACGGTAATTGTCAGCAAACTTAGCATGAAATACCACAAAACCACGACCAGTGGCACTATATTTTGCACCTCCATGCAGTATTGTCCTTCCAAAATAATGGGCTTTAGTACCAAGCTGGAATGTAAAGAAAACAGAAGCCAATTGCAGTTGCATTATTATAAATTCACCAATAGCCGTCCGAAATCCCTTTTCCAAACCAACTTCCATTACCATAGGAAGAACAAGCAATAAGCCCAGCTGAAAGACTGACTGTGAAGCAAGAGCATTTTCAAGGGGCTTGTTGTTTTGCTGAATGCGCGGATCCTCCAGAATTGACTTTTCCAGTCCACTCATGACTAAGTATAACCGCCCATATAGGAAGACATAGACGGTAAGAACAGTTATCTGGAAAAGATCGATCCAGGCATCATGAAACAATTAACTTCAAAAGGGAAGTCAAACTCAATATCACTGTGCTATTGTCCAACATCACATTCTATGGTAAACCACCAGTAACTTGAGAAAAAACATAAACAGGAAAGAAGAAAATGAGCGCAAATTTTGATTTCTTGAAGAAATATAGGCGTCTACATAATAAGTGGAGCGCAATCCAAGATCTGTGAGAACTTTCCTTAGATGTGTCGTGGTATGGAATTAACAACAGCAATTTTGTAAGCAATCAGCTTTGTTCCACACAGTGAATTGCAACATTAACAAGAGTAATAGAGGTAAACTTATTTAATTCATCATAAACTATAATAGTAAACAGATACTGGTAAATTGCTCACCATGCTGCTAAAATAGAAGCCCACAGTGGTGAAGTAGAAGGACAACATCCTATAGAAGTCAAATCTACGGCCCAAGCGATAAACATCACGGCTCAATGTTTGTTCCCCATTTCCCTTAGAGACTTTTGCCTCAAAAATGGAAATTTGATTCAGTCCAACATCACGCCCTTTACCTACTTGCATATATTCATGATGTGTAACATTTCCTCCACGTAAAGTTGAGTTAAATCCTGGAAATCATCAAATATCAGAAATACCGAAACACAGATAGTCCAGTGCGGCAAGGATAATATTTTTTGAAATTAATTGACATGTACATTTCAAAATCTCACCTGAAAAAATATCTTCACTCAAATTTATGATTTTTGAAGCTTTACTTATGCCACCTCTAGTAAGGTGAAAAATTCTATCAAAAATATCTGGATGGCCATAATGGAAACGAACCCTGGCAAAAAATTTAATTTTGTTAGAGCTTTACCAAAAAACTATGCAATATGTACATATTTAAAGAATAAGAATGAGAACCATCTAGTCACTTTCACAAACAGCAAGCAGGGCAAAAATTATTTTTTTAGGTGGGTTAAGATGACAAGAATAATTTATTTTGATCGATACCTACCAACACTTCGTAACTGAGAGAACCTAATCATTGCAGATACAGATGCACAATTGTTGAAGAAAGAAGCAAACTGTAATTGTATGCCATAATGAAAAATCAGATGCTTATGCGAACAAGACTAAATACAGCTATCTAATTTTTAGTATTGCACATACCCATATATTTTTGGACATAGGTGATTTATAAATACAAACCATATATTTGGACACAGGTAATATTTACACTAGCCATACTTGAGAGGGTTTGCCAGAATCCTTTGGCCGATAGTCACAAAGCTCGTCTCTTGGTTGGACATGAACCAAGCAAGTGAAGAAACACTATAAATGAAGACATTAAAGAGAAAATTAGTTGATAAAATCCCAAAGAACTTCATATCTTAACAAATTGCAAGTCCAACTGTAGTATTCACAATGAAATGAAATATCAACCAAAACACAACCTTCCAGTGAAAATATGCTCTCGTAGACCCAGTATTGTGGGTGGATGTTTCTGATACTTGGGTCTTAAAAACTCACCCAAAACATTTCTGATCTTGAATGCTTCTTCAAGATAATTATCCTAAAAATTAAAATAGTGAGTCGAATCTTCTGAAACAATGAATGAACAAAAGTGAGCTACCTGATTCATATCAATGGTCTGAAGTGCTTCTCCTCGAGTGAAAATTATTGCATGATTCTGGTTCTCTGGTTTCCCTTCACCAATATCTGTTGGCTTACCAGGGAGTTTGATACGGTAAATTTCCTGAGATGAACAATATATAAAAAAAATCACAATAAGCATAGAACAATCAGATTATGTACTAGCTATCACTACATATACCTTATCATGAAATATACCAAACTTCGTAAGAAGTAAATGCATCTATAAAAAATCAATGATCCTCAGAAAACAAACAATTGTAAAAATGAAAATGGTATAAAGATAATGAAAAACTAATTGGTTGATGGAATTTCAAATGAACAAACAAATGCATACATTATAAGATTTGCCTTCTTAATGATGACTTTCAGGTTCAAGGGAAGGAAATTACTTGATTATGGCAACTGGTCGGCCCTTAACCATATTGATTGTGAATTTAACCTTCTTCTATCTCTATCACAAAGAAGCACATTGGCCATTCACTGTTTCTAACAATGCATACAGATCTGCCTCCAGGTCAATTAGTGCACAATGAAATAAGAAAATCAGTATATGCATGCACATTTCACTTGGTTCAGAACACTAACAAATTATTACAGATATTGATATTCTTTTTCTAGTCCGCCTCTCTGTTATTAATTGAGATCCACTTTTAATTAAAAAATTGGGATCCAATTATGTCGTCCTCAAATCAAATAATTCCAAGGTACAATCACAGAACTCAATCTGAATACCCTTTTATACACTATTTTCTGTTTGGTATCAGGGTTCCAGTTCAAGAAATTTCAGAAATATAGAAGGAAGAACCAAGAACTAACAGAAGGTATTTAAAGGCATGTGATGAGGATTATGCATAAACATATCACCTGCAATGTTGATATTGTATTATATAATCACCTATGTAAATATTATGGAACAACCATAAAGAAACGAATATCCATGAAATAAATTTCATGATCTTTAAAATAAAGATTAGACCATGTGTTCGAGCAGTTTGAACTTTGAAGACAAACTACCTCATCAAATTTATCACCGCCTTTAACAAGAACAGAATAATAGCATTTCTGAGTTTTGTTGTCCACAGTTTCTTCAGCTTCGTCTATGTAAGCAACACGTAGTGAATGGTGGCTGCAGTATATTTATGGGATTTAAAAAATGAATTTGTTAACGAAATAATAAAAAAACTGTTTATTAAACAATATACTGGATTACTTCAACATGAGGTTGAGTATATTAGTGTAGCAACTTCTGTCCCTAGCTTCAGTAGATTTTTTCTGTAGTCCATAGACCTGGCATGAAACAACATAAGTAAATTTCATATCAGCAATAGCCAGTGCACGTGCTAGTATATGGTCCTGATTATTCTCATCTGGTGAGTAAGTCCTGAAGCCACCCAAGATATCTGCAAGTAAATACCATTCTTGAATGAAATGTGCATTTTTAAGGAGTGCGAACATATTTTGAAAAATGATTGTGACATGACAACATGTAAGCAAAAACTAACCACGATCCTTTGCAGTATCCAGGAAGCACTGAAGCCTAAGAGCACGTCTGTAATACATCATTCCTCTCACTAAAAAAAAACAAAGGCTCTTAAATGTTAAAGAAATTACTCTATGCTTGGGCAAGCACTAATCACATTAGGCTGAGAATAAACCTGTTCTAGCAAGTGTTTGGCCTCTATAAGACACCCAATGACGCAATTCATCCATGTTATCACTATTGTCAAACTTTACTCGCTCAAGGAAGTTCTTCCACTCATCTTCAGAGCAATGTTAACAGAAATAGTTATAATCACCTATATCGGTAATAGAAAATTACATAGAAGTAATAACAAGCTCTATGCTGAGATTGCTTGAGGTCGGCTATTATCTCACCATAAAGCTATACATAAGATATGCATGACTTAAACTAAATAGATAAGACAATCTCTACCTGGATATATCTTCTGTAAGTAAAACAGTGTAGATATTCCATCCTCATTTTCCTTTTTAAGCTCCTCCTCAGAGTAAAGTACATCTTCTTTATAATAAGGTGTCAAGACACTGGATCAGGAAAGCACTATAAATAAGAACTATATTCAAAATAGTAAAATAATAAGGAAAAAAAATGAAGAGGAACCAAGTCAATCTGACTAATGCCTGGTGTAGCAAAAGCCTTGTGACAATCTAGAAACCAAATTTGTGTCCTGTTTTCTTCCACAAACAAGGCTTGTTAGAAATAATTGCATCAAGCCTATCACAGTGAAAAAGATTGCCAATGTCTTCTCAAGGGGAGTCCTAGTCGAAGAAGATGAAGAAACAAGTTTACAAGAAACATAACAATGTAGGTATTCAGCCAAGTCAAGATACAGCCGAAGTGTTATATTCTGGAGTTTATTTAGGGTATAGATAGTTGTAATTTGGGTTAATTGAGGGTTGAATTGATATGTTTAACAACTGATTTATGGTTTTTGTATAAGATTTGGGATTCATTAGGATTACTTACCAATTTCTGGTTGGTTTAGGTGGAGAACATTTTAGGGTTTCATAAGATGCAACTTGACCTCAAACTAGTGTCAGCCAAGTTAGAACTAAACCAAGTTGAATGGGGTCTAAACCAGCCTGTTTCAGGCAAAGGCAAATTAAGTTAGGTTTTGGTTGGGTAATAAACAGCCCCTCTCCTCCTCTCCTCCCTATCGCATGAACCCTTATCCTTCCTGTCTGATTTGGTAAACATTCTACTAGTAAAACTGTATCGACTGAAATTAGTAAGTGTAAACCAGAACAACACAGTAAAAGGAAAATTATTATATGCTAGTACCATAAAATCTCTGGGTACAAATTTACCTGAAAGAGAGCATGTTACGAACTTTTGGAGTTGGTGGCAAATCCATAAACAAGGAGTTAGCAAAAAAGGTGATGCGGCGTCGAGCATCCAAATTTATAGGCACATCTATTGCAGATTCCTTGATTGTTAATAGCAAATGGAGTCTATCCACCTATTAAATGATCCAAAGGAGGTAATTTATGAAAGCAATGCATGATCCTTTAGAAAAGCAAGCTGAAGATACAATCACCTTTTCCTTCCATGATGCATCTTCCATTAGATTTAGGTTTAAGTTTGAGAATTTGGGTCTGTTTTCCACGGATGAAGTCCTGCCAAGCATAATTCATATGAAAGAGAAGCGATTAGAACTAAAATCTGCATTGATGATAAACTGTCAGCTATGTATTACCCATGTCCACTAGTCATCACATCTTGTGTAATAATCTCCATAATATCTTGCAATACAGTGACGATCTGTGATTCATATGATTCAACATCTTCATTATCACCTTTCTGAAGAAAACAGAAAATTGTTACAAGATATCCGTTGTGATTCATATCAGTTGTCTTCTGAGAAATATTAGGAAGAAAATAGAAGATAGAGGGCTGCACATGTACCAAAAGATTTAGCAGCTTTGCCAATTTGGCGCTCAGCAAGGGGAGTTCACTCATACGGAACTTAACCAGAAAATTATGCTCAGTAGTAATTGACAACTCCACGGCTTTACAGATATTGTCTATAAATCTGAAGATTGTACGGTATATTACATAATATTATATGGGAAAAGAGTATCTAACAGAAAAATATTAACAAGAGTGCATTTCTAGCTAACTGAAAATTCCTACAAATTGATAGTAAACTTCCATGTTGCAAATAAAAAAAATTAACTAAAATGAAAGAACAGTTTGCATACCGCTTTTCGTGTTCATCAATCAACAGTTCCTTAAGAATATCTCTTAATGTTTCATAGCATTCTATCACAGCCGAAATCATGTGTTTATCATGTTTTATCTTGTTTATTAATTCTTTGTCATCCTTTTTCTTGAAATCTTTCGCCATATCAAGGGCAATAGGAATCTGCTAATATTGACATGTTAAGATTAGTGGTCCACCAGAACAATCAAGTAAAAATCAAGGAGACAAACAGCTACAAAAGATGAATTTTTACCTTACTTGCAAGAAGAAATGGAGGCCACTGTACAACAGATATACCTCCGAAAGAATAAGGCACAAGCAAAAGATCCCTCTCCCTAAATAATGTCAAGAAACCAAATAAATATGTTGTTTACAACAATAGTCATTGAAAGCTAAGTCCAGTCTCATAAAATCACAACCTATTACTGATCAAATCTTCCTCCCTTAAAGAGCTGATGAATTCATTCCATATGTGAGAAAACTTGGCTATGTTCATCCTCTCCATCTGGTCCTGCAAATTCGAAGCTTGGATGGTAAGTAAAAGAAAATTGAAATTCCTTCTTGATTCAGAGGGTCTATTGAAGATAAGACAATGTATACTTCAAATTTAAAATCAAATTTATTAATTTGTTCATCGGCCACATAATAGATCCCATAGTTGAAATGATGATTAGCATAATACCTTGCTATTCTTTTCATTTGGTGTTGGCATCAGGTTTTCAGTGAAAACTGATGGTACTGTTTCAAATCTAGACCTTAGCATCCCCAGTGTTCGGATCTATGGAAGGTCAACATGATGTAAGAATCCAATCTCAAAGAGGATAATTACTCTCCTTAGTAGTCTTATCAAAATATATTGTCAATACATGAAAGAAATAGAGATTCAAGAGATATAGTACGGATGTTGACATTTTTTATTTGAAGAGAACAAAGAAAAATCCTTACTTCACCTAGGTGGCTGAATGCCCCATGAATACCTCCAAAAATAGTCGAGAAAATAGCATACCATATTTGGGTGTCCATGAAATAAACCTAACAACTTGTAATGGTTATTGTAAGCAATGAAATGAACACAAAAATAGAGGTAGCAGAAATGCATACCAAAACAATTGGTGCCCAAATAGTTATTACAACGCCAATGTTATGTTGCACTGCATCATGATAGTACAGATTCATGATAAATTAATCAAACACCACAAAGATAAACTAATTAATTTGGTGGCATTCTTACAGTAAGGGAAGAATTCATGCCATGCATAGTTTGGAGCTCCTATAGCCATTATCATTTTTGTTGGTTCAACCAAGGGGTATATCTGTAAAACACGTGATTAGAAGGAAAAAGATGTGACAAAACAAAGAAAATCAGATAATAATATGAAATTGTTAAGTAATAAGCTGGTGTTTGGAAATGGATCAATTGTATACTTATATCCTTGATGCTTTTCCTTCATAGTATATAATTCACTTGATTGGCTAAATCCAGATACATAAATTCATAATATAATATTTTTTGACATAGACAAGTTTTGACCACTAAATCTCTTGTTCTAATGTCACATTAAAGTTAATTTAATATGTACTTATTTGAAAAGCTTGAGCATTTAAGAAAAAAAAACAATTAATATATTTACATTCCTAATAGAAACATTAGAATCAAGTATGAAATTGTTTAGCTCTAAAGCATTATGGCTTCCTTCAGCACAATGTGTTTTCAGGAAAAAAATTACATTGAAGAATAGAACCTAAAAAAGAAGATAGTTGTTAATGTGTGTGAATCATGCATATATTTTTGGTTTTATTTAGCATGCATTTACTATATTACATAAGCATAATTTGTGTTAACTTTTAGCATTTGCATTCATTTTTCTTTTTAGTTTGTATGATTACGGTTTGCACTTTATATTGACTAGAAGTGGAGATTTTGATGTTGGAGCATACTTGGAGACGCGAAGCCTAAAAACCAACATTGCAGCATGATCCACAGCCATGGATCAACCAAGAAGTCAAGTTAACCATGGAGCATCAACCGGAGAAGGCAGTACGAATCACGACCAAGCCGTGGTAGCCTAGGGATGACAATGGTCTTGGGAATACAATAAAAGTTCCACATTAATCTAATTGGATCTAATTGGATCTTATTGGATTACTATTGAATCTAAAGTTATTGGATAAATGGTTAATCTAATATCTATTTGGGTTTTTCAAATAAACCCAAAGTAAATGAAGCTCACATTATTAGATAATATCTTAGTAAATAAGATTTGACCACATTATTAGATAAAGTCTTATCAGATAAAACTTTGTCATGTTTTATTTGAGTCTTATTAGATAAGACTTGACAACGTCTTATAAAATCTTATTAGATAAGACTTGCTGCCAGGTGACAGATTTCACCTTTTGCAGAATTATTAGATAAGACTTATGGTTGTGAACATGTCTTATCTGATAAGAAAACCCTAGAAGTTAGGGTTTTATCTAAACTTATATATATGCATAGTAGCTAGCACTATAGGTAATATATTATGATTCTCCAATTGTGCTCGTGAGATGGGTGACAGTTGTGCTCGTGTGGATACCGTTGGAGGATTGTGCTGAGATCGACAAGACTCTAGATACGCAAAAGGGTTTTACGTATCAAACATTATTTCCAAACCAATGATGTAACATGGATTCGCATAGATCTCTGGTGGGTTTCTTTTCCACTGCATTAATTTTAATGCTTCATTTTGCTACGAAACCCAACAGATGGGACGGATTCCATATCTTCCATCCCCATCCCCATCCCCATTTATTATATCCATCCTCATCCCCATCCCGATCCTCATCCCCATCGGGTATTCAACTTTCATCCCCATCCCCATTCCTATCAAAGGATAAGATATCTATACCCTACACAAATATCTTATTACCAGCTACAATTGCATTTGTTTCTTTTATATATATATATATATAATACTTTAATCTGGTATTCGGGTTGAGTATGAGTAGGATTCTACCAAACCCGCCTCCTGAGGAAATGGGAACTGGGGGAAACCCACATTGCCCACTTATTAGGGGCAAATTGTTCCTTATACCCCTAGGTTATTTTCCCTTTATAAGGAGTGCATCCAAGGATCATTCACGAGAAAGAGGAAAAGAGAGAGAGGTGTGGAAGAAGGAGAGGAAGACATCCAAGGCTGCAGAATTTGGTTTGTGAAATTGCGGAGAGCTTTTCGATTTTGTGATCGTTCTTCCGGATTACAGATATGTGGGAGATCATTGTAAGTGTTTAATTGTTTTGTTCAATTAATATATAATTCCTACAATGGTATCAGAGCATTAGGAATTATACTATATCCTTTGCGGTTTCTCATCGCTGAACACGCTGCAAATTTCACGAATGAGACTGTTCCGCCGGAAATCTCCCTGTGGCCGACGTTAGGTCGCTGCAAAGAAGTGTCGGCGACTACATCACGGCAGTAGGAGACCAACGACAGGGTCGCAGGTCAGCGATCGAGTCACCGCCGGTGTTAGCACTGCTGCTTGGCACGCACTGCACCAAAATTGCAACAAGGTCATGATTTCCATCAGAGCCGGGCTTGGGCCGCGGGGATATGCCGACGATGGCATTCCGTGGCCGGCAATGGCGTCTCGGCTAGCCGACGATGTGCTGGTGTCCGGGATGGGCAGAACAACCAACAACGACCTCGTCGGGTCAAGAGCGACTAGATTCCAGCATCGGATAAGACCGGCAACCCCCCACCCCCCAGTAGGCCGGAGATTGGCCTCCGTTGAGCGACCGTGTCTGTCGCAGTTGCGTGGAGGCAACGATTGAGGCGGCGTGGGTAGCGTGCAGCGAAGAAAGCGGCAAAAAAAAAAGGATACAATGATGACGAAGCACAGTGCTTCGTAAGAATTTTTTTTTAACGTTTTTTTTCTTTCTATTGCATGGATAAGTTTTATTTTAAAAAAACGTGAGCAGTGAGCTTCACGTGAAGAAAGGAAATTTTTTTCCTTCTTCTATTGAACAGTCTGATTCAAGCCAAATGGATTCAAACTAGATTGATCCAATTAGACCATTAGGTCTTGGTCAGGTTTAAATCATTAGTTGATTTAGCCGAATCAGTTTGATCCAAATTGGAATCGATTTGGGTTGATTTAATTGGGCTTAGACCAGATATGATCAAATGACCAGATTTGTTCTAATGGGTCAAATTTGATCAAATGGATTAGATTTGTTCTAATGAGTCGGACTTAATCAATGGGCATTGCTTTGATCAAACGAATCTGAGTTTGATCAATAAGTCTGAAATTGGTTGAAATAGATTTAGATTAAACAATAACAAAACATAGGTACAGCAAATCCCTGTCCAATTAGATCGGTTCTAATTGAGGACAATGGGCCAAACTTAAGATCTGGATTCCCGATCGTCCGGTCAAATAGATCAGTCGACTTAGGCTCCTGAAAATCAAGAAGATTTGTTTTTCTTGATTTATCATGTTAATTCTATGCTTGTATAAATTGAATTAAACCGGTTTTGTACTAGTTAATCGGTTTTGTACTGACTTATTTAATTTCAATTTTTCAGATGACACGGACGATTACCACATTGACTCGTCGCGAAGTGCGGCGAAACCAACTGGAAGAAATTCAGGAGATAGAGTATAACTTTGCTTATGGAGTCGACGAACACGTTAGACGGCTTAATGACCTATTTTGGAAACTTGAGCGAGAAGAGTTTCCAATCTTGGACAGTTATAGGATCTGGGCTTTGATGCTTTTATTGCCAGAGAATCCTAAGATCATATCAGACTATATATGGGGGCGTCATGAAGGACGCGTCACATATTCAGAATTGTGTGAGGATCCTGAAAAGCTTGAAGAGGACCTAGAAATGATCGAGGAAGATCCAGAAGAGTATCCGATTATGAATCCGATGGAGAATTCTGAAGTTGTCCCACCTGATATTACCCCAAATGAGTCCAGGCTGAAAGGGATAATATTGGTCACTGCACTAGT
Source organism: Zingiber officinale (assembly GCF_018446385.1). NCBI lineage: Eukaryota > Viridiplantae > Streptophyta > Magnoliopsida > Zingiberales > Zingiberaceae > Zingiber > Zingiber officinale. The sequence continues at coordinate 2,643,442 of NC_056001.1, forward strand.
GTCTATCCTAGTGGGAGTGGTGGTAGCCTATTTAGTTTATTAGAATTCTATTACTGTTATTGTCGTTATGTATGAAAAATATTAGTCCATTTCATTCATGTTAGTTTGTTATATGTTAACAATGTGTATAACATATTTATATTAATGATATGTTCATTCATATGTTTGTTTATGCTGTTTACACTACATGATGCATGATACTCTTTGATTAGTTCATTATAAGTATAATAAATAATGATTAGTTTATTAGTTGGGATGTGTGTAATAGAATTGATCAATATTGATTTGATTGGTCATACGAATGATGAGTGAAAACGTAGTTAAAACTTGATTTTGTAAACTAACTCAAGTTAATATTGAATCGATCATAAATTACATACATATGAATTACACTGAATACTAAATAATGTGTTTATTTATGATAGATTATGGAAACCAAAAACATTATAGCTAAACTCAACAAGAGTGAAAAACTTAATGGAGATAACTATAAGATTTGACACCTCATAATACAGTATGTACTTGAAGAATAAGAAGTTCTGGAGGATGTAAATCAGGTTATGGTAGAACCTATAGATGGTCCCACTATACAGCCAGATGAAATCTTGATGCCTATAAGGCATGGAAGAAAAAGGACTCCACTGCAAAGGGCATATTGATTAGTTCAATGATAGATGACCTAGCTTTTGAGTATGAGTCATATCTTTCGGCTCATGCAGTCTGGGTAGCCTTTAAGGAGAAATACAGTGGAGTAAGTCTGAGCAAGCTTCGACAGCTGACGATCAAGTTTGACAGCTACAAGAAGCGTCTGAATGTGTCAATGGTTCAACACCTCAGGCAGATGTCGAACATGATTTGGGAGCTTAAAACTACTGGTCATGAGTTGACCATGAATAACAGGTTCAAGCAGTTATTCGTTCCCTTCCAGATTCTTGGGAGACCATGAAGCAGACCCTAACTCATAGTGAGAGTATCAAGACTTTCACTGACGTCTCACACCATGTAGAATTGGAGACGAAGAGAGTTGAATCTGTAAGGATTTCTGGATTAGCCTATATGGCTGTCGGTTCTGTTGGATCATCTGGATCCATGAAAAAAAATGGTTCAAGAAAGGGAGGGAAAGAAGAAAGAAGCTGCTACTGTAGGACAGAGCTCAATCAAGAAGATAGGAAAGAATACAGGAAAGAAACCTAAAAACAAGTTGACTTGCTTTAGCTGCAGGAAGAAGGGTCACTTCGCTCGGGAGTGCAATGAGCCGAAAAAGGTAAATCCATGTGTGTCTTCTTTTTCTGAGCATTTTGTGGCTAGCTCAGTGTTGTTAACTGATTCTTATCTTTTATGGATTATAGATTCGGGAGCAACCAACCATGTAGCTCGGGAACGAGTTACATTTGTTGAGTACCGTCATGTACCAGCTAGCAACAAGTGGATCTATGTGGGAAACAATGTGATAGTTGAAGTCAAAGGAGTCGGCACTTGCAAACTCAACCTCCATGGTGGTAGTGTTTTGTTTCTACATGATGTCCTATATGCTCTGAAATTCAACGGAATCTTGTTTCTGTTACGTGTCTTCTTGATTTAGGGTATTGTATTAATTTTTACAGTCGTAAGATTGACTCAGTGTCAATCAGACATGATTTTTTAACGAATGATTTTATGGTTCTTGATATAGAACCAAATGTCAATTGTGCAATTAAAGGTTGTTTTTCGTACATTGCTTTAACTAGTGATGCGAGTATAACTAATGAGGTTTGGCATGCTAGATTAGGACACATAGGACAAGAACGTATGAATTGGTTAGCTAAAGAGGGTCTATTGGGCAGTCGTACTAAAATTCACTTGTCTATATATGAGTATTGTTTTGCTGGAAAAACAACTAGGAAATCATTTGGTAAGGATGTTAGAGCTGAATCACCATTGCAGTTAATTCATTCGGATATTTGTGGTCCAATGAATATGAAGGATAGACATGAAGCTTCCTATTTCATTACATTTATTGACGATTTCTCTCATTTCGGTCAAGTATATTTGATTTCTCATAAATCTAAAGCATTGGATTGCTTCATTCGTTATATGAACGAAGTTGAGAATCAAACGGAATGTAAAGTATAAAGTTAAGACTTTACGCACTGACCGTGAAGGGGAATATTTGTATGATATGTTTAAGACAATATGTAATGATAAAGAGATTATAAGACAACTGATAATCTATGGAACTTCATAGTAAAATGGGGTAGCTGAAAGAAAAAATAAGACTCTTCTTGAAATGGTTAAGTATAGTGCAGGCTAATTTGTCTATCTCCTAATGGAAAGATGCATTATTAACTGCGGCCTATATACTTAACAAAGTGCTTTCAAAGTCAGTTTTATCTACCCCATATGAACGTTGGACAGACAAAAAATCAGATTTAAGTAATCTAAGACTCGGGGGTCAGCTGCTTATGTTCATGATAGTTCTCATGGAAAATTGGGACCTAGGGGTAAGAAATGTATATTTATTAGATATCATGAGACCTCCCAAGGTTATGTTTTCATAGGTGAGCAACTATATGAAACCATCTCCGAAATAGATTCGAGAGATACAACTTTTCTTGAAATAGAGTTCCCATCTAGAGGTGATGTTGATAAAACAGTTCCTTTATTTGAGGAGGATGAGATAATATTAACAAGAGAGGTGTCAAAAGTGATGCCTAAGTCTAGTCAACTGAGTGAGAGTGATATGTCAAGTCATGAGTTGACTTCTCAACAGCCCAACTTACCAAGAAGTGTTCGTAAAATCAAACCTAAGAAGAGCTTTGATATTGAAGATGAGGCATTGATAACACTTTCAGTTGATGATGACGAACCTCAATCCATTGAGTAAGCATTGGGATGTAGAGTTAGAGAAAAGTAGAAAGCTGCAATAGATGAAAAGATGGAGTCTATGAATCAAAATCATATTTGGGACTTAGTTGATCTTCCTCCGGGTCGAAAGACTATTGGGAATAAGTAGATTCTCAAAATAAAGAAAAAAAACTGATGGATCGATTAACAGATACAAAGCTCGTTTAGTTGCAAAAGGATATACCCAAATGGTGGGTATTGACTTTGAAGAGACATTTTCTCCTGTAGTGAAATTTGTATCAATAAGAGTTATTTTGACCTTTGTGGCACATCATGACTTGGAATTACATCAAATGAATGTAAAAAACCGCTTTCCTTAACAGTGAGTTTGACAAGGAAATCTATGTGGTACAACCAGAAAGTTTCATTGCTGAAGGCCAAGAAGAGAAAGTATATAGCCTTAAAAAGTCTATATATAGGCTAAAGCAATCGTCAAGACAATGGAACATAAGATTTAACAAAGTCGTTTTATCTTATGATTTCGAGATGATCAATGAGGATTATTGCGTTTTCTTGAAAAGAGAAAAAGGAAAATATGTCATTTTATCATTATATGTTGATGATATGTTGATAGTTGGAAATGACATTGGATATGTGAATGAAGTCAAGACGTGACTGTAATCACAATTTGATACAACTGATATAGGAGAACCTGAGTATATCTTAGCCGTGAAGATCATTAGAGATCGTCCTAAAAGACTTTTGGATTTGTCACAAGAGTTTTACATAAATAAGATGTTACATTATTTTAGTATGTCCAATTGCAATGTAGAACATACACCTATTATGAATGTACTATTTTGAGCAAGAGTATATGTCCTAGAACTCCAGAGGAAATAGCTGAAATGAATAAAAAATCATATACCAGTGCTATTGGTAGTTTGATGTACACTATGTTGTGTACACATTCCGATATCAACTATACTATTGGCTTAGTCAGCCGATTCCAGTCAAATCCAGGACTGAGACACTGGAAGACAGTAAAAAGGATATTCAGATATTCGAAGGAGACAACAGATTATTGTCTCTATTTCCAAGGATCAGATATGAGTCTGAAAGGTTATTCAGATGCAGATTGGGCTGGGAGCCTAGATAATAGAAAATCCACATCAGGCTATGCGTTCTTATTGAAGGTGGTGTCATCTCAAGGAACAAGAAATAAACTTGTGTAGCTTTGTCAATTATGGAATCTAAATATGTGGCATGTTCAGCAGCTGTGCAAAAAACAGTCTAGTTGAGAAAGTTCCTGAAACATCTGAAGATTGCTGAGGACAGTGGGAGTCCAATCACTATCTAATGTGACAGTCAAGCTGCAATAGCTTTTTCCAAGGATCCCAAATATCACAGCAAAGGCAAGCATATAGCTATAAAATATAATTTTGTGAGGGATATTGTGGCTAAAAGAAAAGTAATTCTTGAGTATGTCCCTACACGTGCTATGTTTGCAGATCTTTTTACTAAGCCAATGACTAAAGAGTCATTTAAAAAACATGTAAAGTCTTTGGAACTTCGTAGAATATAACAACATTATAATTACAATCAGATATTATGATTTGATTGTATAATTTGCCATAATTTATTTAGTGTATATGATTTCGTTACATTCATATAAGATCTCGATGAGCATATTGGCAGGTTGAGATTGGTCCACTCACATGAATAATCATCTCTGTTTGTTGAGTATAAATAGAAATAAGACTATTGCTTATGGGATAACTTATAACTGTGAACAGAGACAGATCCATAAGTTAATGTCGCCCTGATAATTGTGTCAAGTTGAGATCATTTATGTGTTAATAATGATCGAAATAAATAAACTCATCATTAACTGAACCTGTTGAAAGCCAGATTGAAATTCATATGTTGAATTCAGGATTAGGCATTAGGTATGTCTAGATCAAAATCTATACGATGTTAAATTTGAGGAAAACATATGCTCTTTTTAGTAAAGAAAATAACATCGTAGCATGTGATTCATACCACATGTGCTATTGCGACAATAAAAGTAGTAAGAGAATAGATCCCGATTTCTCTACTATGTGAGACCCTTGAGATTATAAGTTAATCTCAATTTTACCCTTAGTGACTATCTAGCTATTTACTTAAAATTTTAATCAGTGTCTGCTACTTTAACATGTATCCTATGGCTATAGATGATTCGGTCTATAGAGCATAACTAGGAAAACGATTGATTAGGATGAATAGATTTTAGCTAAAAAGGAAGATTAAATATATTTACATCTTTTGATGTTATTTACTGGTCGACCTATTTCTGTTATATATAGAAATAATTGTGAATATTAAATATAGAACATACTTTTGGCAAGATAGTCATAACAAGGGATTAGAGATGTTCATATTGATGTAAATAAAGATTATTTAATTTGAGTAAATAGCAAGATATGGATATCTCTAAGATAATGGTTGTGTGCTACTAGGAGATTTGATGTATCCTAGATAAAAGCTACGTGCCACTAGGACAGAAAGGCTATGTGTCATTATGAGAATGTCTCTGATTCATTTAGAAGAACGGTTAAATAAAGTGTAACAACTTTGTTAGCATTGATTGCTCAAAGAGCAGCTATGTAAGGTGTAACAATCTTCTTAGCATCTATCGTTCAGTGTGTTTGCTGTCACATGAACCATTTTCTCTAAGTATGAATTGGATGTTCTAATATGGTCTTTGTGACTAAACTCTCAAATAATCTATGTGACTTATTTAGTCTTTGTGACTAACTGGTCCTAGTGACTAACCTGGATGAATTAGTCTTAGTGACTTACCTGGACGAGTGGGAGATGTAGGAAATGGGAACGTGGAGGAAACCCACGTTGCCCACTTCTTAGGGGCAAATTGTCCATTATACCCTTGGGCTATTTTCCCTTTATAAGGGGTGCGTCTAAGGATTATTCACGAGAAAGAAAAAAAGAGAAAGAGGTGTGGAAGAACGAGAGGAAGACATCCAAGGTTGCGGGATTTGGTTTGTGAAATTACGGAAAGCTTTCCGATTCTATGATTGTTCTTTCGACAGCAAGTCCTTCCGTCGTCGATTGCAGATCTGCAGGAGATCGCTGTAAGTGTTTAATTGTTTTGTGCAATTAATATATAATTCTTACACCTCCATACTTGGACCTAAAAATCTCCATACCCGATTATTTAATCAGGTCAAAAAAAAATCCCTCCACATCCTCCTCTATTTGGGTCGGATATCGAATCCTCCATAGGGTTCGGAGGAAATTATTTTCCCTAGTGGTAGCTACTATGGTCGTGGTCCATATTGAGCAACGAGCAAAATCAAGGCAGAATGATCTACGGCCAGCCCGAGGAACGTTCCACGACTGTGGAAAGTCAAGATATTGTTGCCCTTATTTTTAGGAAATTCTGCTAGCCACACCTACTTTTTAGGAAATTATGTGAGTTACTTTTTATGAAATTATGTCAGACATCTAAAACTATAACAGGAAACAAAGGGTGACGGCTACAAGGCATCGGTGATTAGGAGATCTCCCGATCCCGCAGGGGATCGAGGAGGCCGTATCGAAGACATCAAAGGAGCCATGATGTCAATGACTTGTATTTCTAATGTTATGGAGTAGTCTTCTTTATTCTTGGATTAGGGAGTAATACGATGTTAAGTTGACAATTGATGTTTGTGATTTCTCTCTTTTATTAATGATATGTTCAATTCTTGATTTTATTTTAGTATGCTTAACTGTGGATGTATTAGTATATGTTTGCATATATTAGAGGTTAGGGGATGAATTAAGAGGTAAACTCTAATCCCAGATCTATAAAACTAGACTTGAGTGTTTGATTACAAAAGTAGTTCAAACTCTCTCCGGGATAACATTGGTTGTCACAAAACATAAAAGGTCTATTCTAATTCAGGTACTACGAGAATAGGAGTCGCGTTAGGGTAGATAAACCACCTTCAAACATAATCTATCATTGAGGTAAGAGAGGGAATCATAATTAAATTGTCAATGGTCATCGTGGTGAAACTGAAATCCTAGAATTGTCTCAAGAATCGGTTTTCTCTTTTCATTAAGTTCTCTTAGTTTTCCTAGTTCGCTTTGATTTCACAACAATTCTCCCAATTCGATTCATCTAGATAGCCTCCTTTGCAAGTAAACTGGTAGTCAACAACACATCTCATAGGACGATATTTTTACTACTTGACGACGACCGTGCACTTGCGATTAGCACACATGAGTTGTCTAATCTCTCTAAATTTTTCTTGATTACATCATATTGTTGCAACAAGTACGAGTTGATTTTGAATCCAAGAAGTGATAGATATTGTTGATTTGAATCAAAAAAGTAAAAGAAATTGTTGAAGTATTCAGTAATAATTCTTTGGGTTATAAAACCATATTTGAACAAGACAAAATTTCTCTGCAAATATAAGAAAGATTTTGAGAAAATTAACAAAAAAAAATTGACTAACAAGACAATAATTTAAGGCCAAATTTGAGAAAGCTCATATTTACTAGCATTCATCACTCTAACAAAAAGTGTAAAACAATCAATAAGATTGACTCAAGATCAAGAACTCACGTGTAAGTCATAAAAAATCATAGAAAAAGGCTAGATAACCTTAGCATTTCAACAAAGCACCCTTCATTAACATTGAGACAACACCTTTCTCAAATGAATGAGGGCGGAGTTCCCTAGTTGGGGACGTAGAGAAAGAAAAAGTTTTTCACTTCTATCACACATCATAAAGGGCAGGCCGGTGCACGAAGCTCTCGCTATGCGGGGTCCTGAGGAATTCTATCACACATCATATGATTTCAATATGGGATAGCCTCTAAGAATCTTGAAAGTGAGGCCATCCAATCGTTCAAATGGTTAGGATGATGTAATGGCCTCCATTATGAGAGAAGTTTGTACATCGTCTATCCCAAGGTATCAAATACCCGTCCATGTTGCCTGGCACAACCAAAAACTTCCATTCTAATATTTACACCAGCACAAAAGACTCATCGGCACAAGGTAAATTACCTTGTGTCACCCATACCCTGTGTGGTATGAGTTATTACCGCAGTCAGTTACATGTGCTCTCAGCCGATGCGCGATGCAACAGCAGTAGATGTACCTTTATGGGTCAAAAAGGTAACTAAGATAAGACACTCACTACAACTTGGAACAAGAGGAAGTGTGTGCAAACTCTGGGGAAGCACATTTGGTGGGTCCTTATCAAGAGTGTAGGATACAACCCTAACATACACAACTTTCTCACAATAGAAACTCAAAATCCTACTGCATGACCTTCACAACCTCAAAGATGATCTCAGTCGTCACATGGTTCAGCAGATTGCGAATGAACTGTTAGAGTGGATCAATCCATGTGGATCAGAAGATGGAAGAAGCGTGGTAAAAGTTCAAAGTATCCGCATGTGCATGTCTGATATAAGTGAAATGGAAGAGCACCCTAAGATTTAAGTTTCTATCTATTATAAGGGTTAGATAGTGTGAAAGGGCATGATGGGGAGAAGCTTATCCAACTGCATAACTCTAACATTTAAAGTAATTAGGAAGATGTCTCTAAAATCATCAGCATTAAGTTTAGACAACAAGCTTAGACACTTTTTGGTATCTAAGGTGTCAAGCATAGCAATGACAAAGTTCCTTGTCCTTATGAAGATTATGGTGCCAAATAAATTAGGAATCATGGTAAAATAAACTAGAAGTACCAATATAGAACTGAAACTAGTGCACCTAATAAATAATAGATGATGTAGCAGAAGCGTACGGTAACACAGGATTAACTTGTTGATTCACATAGAATAACCAGGAAAATCTTACAAAAAAAGAAAGGATTACACTACTAATTCACAAATAGTGAGGAAATCTCAAAAATAACACACTCAAAATAATTTTATTTAATTATCAATTTCTTCCTAACCAAAAACTGCTCGTATTTATCAAACGAGCTACAATAATCAAATCTGGGAAATATTTCAAAAAATGAGAAGTACGAATCTCAGGAAATAAAAATATAATATTATGCCTAAGGAATAAGGAAAACAATTTGAAATCAAATTTCGATTTTCCTAGATTAATTTATTTCCAAAATACAATTTTAGCAAAAATGAAAAAAAAACATGAATTTTAATTTCTAACCGAAAGAATTTTCCCAAAAATCCACAAAAATGGACCTTGGAGTGATCCCTGCCAAAAATGCATCTTGCATCGCATTGATAACCCTATTAACTCTAATGCCTTTGACAATTTTAAATAAAAACAATCTATCCTTTCTTCATCAAAAAATTTAAAGTTATTACACATGAGGTATGGACAGAATTTTTACCTCAACATAGTAACTAAATGCAAGTTTGCTGATCAGCAATAGAATCCAGAAAAGAGTATATCTGTCAAATTGACACAGCAGCCACAATATGTCAAGAAAAAATCATTTCTGAACAAACTAGATGCAAATAGCTTACTTGAGAAGTGAAAGCATGTCCTCGTGCATGCCTCTTCCTACATATAACTTGGGCTGAGATAAAGAGTACTATAAGAATGTATCCAACATTGGCAACAAAATGCTTCTGAGCAATAGGAAACACTTGCCTGCGCCCACCACATGAGCAAAATAAAAACACGCGAATTAGAGAGTTCAACACTTCTCCGCAATGGTGGAAGCAAGAACAACAAAGCAGAAAAAATATTTGGTAACATGTAGATGATGATGGCATAAGTATAAAGTGACTGATTTCTCCAATTCCCAGCCCAATTGCTGAAGAGTTTGATAAGACCTGTAGGATTTTCAATTGAGCCAGAGTAGCTTGCTGAGAGAATTATTATCCATGCAGTTGCTACTGCAAATTTCAATAGATATCTAAGTATTTGCGTGTATTGCTTGCTTCCCCATGCCTTCCAGCTAAGAATGATATCCAGAGTAGCTGGAAGGTTCAAAACACAACCAAGGAAAGATATTTCAATGAAGTACCATGACTGCTGGTTCAACAAAATTTTATAAGTTCAGAAGACAATATCATCGCATAAGACTATTAGTACCTTGGAAAAAATTTAGGAATGCTGCAGTTATGAAAATACTCAATACCCTTCTAAAGACATCTGGGTCGAAGAATGCAGTGAGTGATCCTGAGGGACTCCATGCAATGATGAGCATGGCCTGAGGGGATGAAACAGCATTAGAGAATCCATTAACCACGAAAGTGTCTTTCCAACAAGGATAATTCCACTAATAAAACAAAATTTACCTGGAAAGCCAGTATGAAGAATGTCCACATACGTTCAAAACTTCTAAATAAATGCCAAAATGTACGAACTTCAACAAAATTTGTTTTGAGCCTTCTTCTTCCAGTAATATTTTGGTCATGCTGCTGGTAGAACATTCACAGTACAGAATGAATAGATAAACTTAATTTCATTAATCATGGTAGAAACAATCACAATTGCTTGGATCTGTTTATTAAAAAGATAACCACCACAACAGTAAGACAGTTGATAATTACTGCAATTCAAACTTCAAAGTCATTTGATACCTCAGAGTAAAATTATGAGTGCGAGTCATTTGATTCTCTAAAATGTAGCTCGTTTCATTCAAATTTAATTAAAATTTAGAATAAATGAATATATATTTTAGTTTCTACAAGTCAATCAAGTCTTGTTGTTTGAGGGGTGAAAAAGGCCATTCAACATGTGCCGCTCAGCTCCAAGCCTTATTTTGTGTCAACAAGTCACATGAGACTAACCAGTCCAGTAAATCATAAAGAATGTGAAAAACCAAAGCGTAATACTTTACCACATATCTTATGTTAACATGCACTTCAAACTTTTTGTAACTTTAAGGTGTCAAACAAGCATTTTGACCCACATTTTGAAGTTGCATAACGATCTGCACCTTATGCTGTCATGGTATGGATTATTGTCATATTATTATTTACTAATCGAACCAAAAGACCTGTGATACTGGTATCAGTCAGATTTTTTTGGTCACCACGGGGTGCCACCACAACACATTGGATGTAAGACTATTTCCTCATTTGGAATCAGAGACAAGGTTAATCCCCTCCTAACTATCAAAACTATTGTTGTACAGATTTGAACCTCACACATTGGTCAAAAGCCATCTAGATCTAATTCAGACTAATTAATTATTGATCTCATAGTAGCCTTTTATGACATCAAGATTTGAATGCATTTTTAAAGATCTCTAACATTGTAATGTTAATAGCACTTTAAGAATAATTAGGGGTGTGCCTTCAGGTTAAAATCATGTTTAGACTCTACAAATTTTAGATTATGTTACAAAATTATAGCGTTAGATTCAAACGAGAGTTAATCTAGTCATCAAAGAATTAATATAATCTTCTTCATTTAACTCTCTACCAAAGTAAGGATACCACAAAAACTAAAAAAGAAACGAAAGAAAAGTTTAGCGAAGACAAAATGACAAATTATTAAGGGTTGGAAAGGAAGAGAGAAATTAAGATTCCAGTTAACTATTATTTTGATAAGCAGTTAATATGTGAAGATGTAAGAGAGGAGATTAAGTTGTAAAAAAACTTGATAGAAGAAAAGGAGGGTATAAAATAGAGACAACGGCGAACCAATTTTTAATATTGCAATGAGTGAAGAGAGAAGTGTTGTCAAGAACAGTAAGATTAGAAATTCAATGTCCTCTCTTGTTAAGTACTGATTTTTTATAAAGAAAAATAAATTCAAATTGAGATTCATTTGGACTTGATTTGATTAAGTTATGATCAAATCAAGTTTTAAAAGGGTTAAATTGATTGATGGATTTTAAATGAAATAGGAAATTTTTGAGGAAACTTTTCTTTCCTCTCTTATTTTTTCTCTCCCACGCGTGCATACGTGCTTCTCTCCCACCGCCTCACGTGCCGGCCCTCTTCCACGCGCTGACTCTCCTCTCCTCTATATTTCTCCCTTTCTTCTCTTCATAACAGCAGCAAACCTTTCCCCTCTCCTTCCTCTGCAACAGCAGCGGCCTGTCCTCCGTCAATTGTTGTTTCTTTTCAGCCATCTTCTGGCCGGCCATCAGCAAGCTTCTTTCAAATTTTTTCCAACCTGCAGCAGCAGGTTTTACTTGTCATTTTTTTTAGCAAGAGCAGTAGTTTTCTTCTCTTCTTCCAGCCAGCAAAACAATTGTTTTATTTTCCTTTTCTCCCAGCCCACAACAGTCGGCTCTAAGCCTCCTCTTCTGGTTTCCTGGCAACCGACCATCAGCCCTTTCTCCACTGCCCTCTTCCAACTACAGCAAGTATTATTGCTGCTGTTCATTGCAGCAAGTACTCAAATGGTTGGAGCGTATCAACGAAATGCCTCCGTGGCTTCATCCATCAAAGGAAAATTTCAAGGTATATTTTATTTTAATCAATTTCTATTTATGTTGGATAAATAAAGTTGTAATTAAATAGTAGTGGAGGTCTCATTTAGAAATGGAGAATATTATGAGGTAGCAAGATAAAAAATGATTCATCTGACTTCGAGTCTTAGATTCTACTACAACAACAATAACCAAGCTTTATCCCACTAGTGGGGTCGGCTATATGAATCCTTTTATGTCATTAAGCTCTATCTCCTACTATATCATCGTCTATACTTGAATAAATTTTATCTTATTTTATTGTTGCCAACTAAGTTTGTTTTGTTTGTCTCTTCCTCGTTTGATATGTATATTTGTCATTATTTCACATCGCCTAACTGGAGCATTTATTGGTCATCTAAGTGCATGCCCATATCATCTTAAACAACGTGTTTCTCAGAGTTTTCCCTCAATAAATGGAACTCCGACTCTCTCTAATGCTCTCATTTCCTATTCTATCCATCCTCGTATGTCCACACATCCACCTTAACATCCTCATCTCTGCAACTCTCATCATCTACTCATGTGCTCGAGTCATAGCTCAACATTCAACGCCATATAATATAGCAGGTCTAACTACGGTTTTGTAGAACTTACCTTTATATTTTAGAGGTACTTTACGGTCACATAAAACACTCGGCGTTCTTCTCTATTTCAACCATCCTGCTTGTATTGTATATAAAATATCTCTTTCAATCCCTCCATTATTTTACAAAAAATAATTCTAAATATTTAAACCTCTCGATTCTGGGTAATTCGTCATCTCCTATCTTAACATTTATCTCATTACGTCTAACATTGCTAAACTTAAATTTCATATATTACTTTGAATCTTAGATAAGGTTCAGATTTTATGTTATTATTCTTATTAGATATTATTTTGACTATTTGAGTTATTTTCATATTGTACTTGCATATATGAATTCGAATGCAGCACAATGACCCATTGACACTAAACTTTTATTGTATATAGAAGTGAGTACATAGATCCTTTGACTTCCATATATTTGATCTTATGCATGAATAAATAAATAAAATGGATTATATATGCTTACATAAATATTTTCAAAAATGAGATTGAAAGAAAATCTAAAAATAGTGAAATGAGTTATAAATAATCAAATTGAGGGTAAATAATTGAATATCATTTTATGTTCACATATGGGTTTCATACGAGAATTAAATGGGAAGGGTTGTTTTAAAAATTAAAATGGATGTTCTGAGTCGTTGGTATCTGTCATTAGATTTGTTTAATTTTCCATTGATACTTTTTATTATTGATACTTGTAGCTTCATATTTATAGCTTTTAACCTATGGATCCTATGATGATACCTAAATAAATTGACATGCTTTATATTAAAAGGTTAACTTGGTTGATCGTTCAGGGCTTCAGGCTATCTGATAAGATGTGAATTTAAAATTAAACAATTGTGATAAAAAAATAAACATAATAATGATATTAAATTGATAAAATGGAATACTAAAAAGTGAAAATTTTGAGTCTAGCCTTATACTAGAGTACCTAATCGGCAAAATAAGTTGTGGTAGCGTGAGTCACCCACGGTCAATATTTATTATGTATTGAGAGGTTGTTAGCCCATATATCAGATGACGTTATTACGCTCTGAGGAGACCAGTGATTCACTTCTTAGTTGATTTATCATATTTATATCATTGATGACACTCATACATGCTGATACTCATATAATTTGTGGCGGTTATCCATATTGATATTATATCGTTGATGACCATTATACATACTAATTAAATTGTCAGAATTGAAAATTCATCATATGCTAATAATTTGTAACACTAAATTCTAACATAGATATATATTCATATATAAATTGAGAATTTAAAATTGCAATAAGTGATTGTGACCTACTGATGCGCGTGGATCATATATGTATTTAGACATTTATTGACACACATTTTACTTGCATTTCTTGTATTTGGTTTATGCTATCGCACTCCTTTTCAACATTTTATCAGCCCACTATCTGTTTTATTCGAAGATCTGCTCCTCTTTATGTTTTTATTAACAAGGAGAAAAATTGGAAAAAGAACACGTGACAAAGCTCTTCCAATACCCATCATAGGCAGGTCGTGCTTTGAAGCACGGTCGTGCCACTCATCCCGGAGATCCACACGGCACGGTCATGCCAAATGGCACAATCGTGCCTCCCCTCTCAACGAACCATTAAGAAGGGTCGTGTCAAATGGCATAGCCATGCCACCTCAACTCGTACACACGGCATGGCTGTGCCTACCAGGCACGGACGTGCCTCGACTTACATCGTGTGCACGACATGTCTGTGTCATTCGACACAATCATGCGCTTCATAGGACCAAAGCACACGACCCCGACACTATATAAGGGGAACTCCTCCCCTTTTTTTTAGGGAGGAAGTTTTCTTCCTTGGAAGAGGACATCTTGGGCAGCCATCATCGCATTCAAAGGATTTTTAGGACAATCCGAAGCCGCCTTCTTCATCCGCTCATCTCCGTTGCGAAGGATTAGATCTTGAAGACTCCGTTCTCTCTTAGGCTAAAGCATCTCTTCTCCTTTCTTATCGATTCGAGTTGTAGAATGCTTTCTGTCATGTCTTCTATTCTTAATCCTTTGTATATGGAGTAAATTCTCCTACTTCTAGGACAAGGAATTAGTTGTGATGCGAATTGGATATAAACTCTATGGATATTGTCATCTCTCATTTCTATGACATGTTTATGTTTAGTTCTTGTTTGATTGAATGCATATGTGAATTCTTGATGCATACATGTGTTGTTTGGTTAAATAGATGTATGGATTAGTCGCCATGTAGTGGGAATACTCGAGATTGTATGATCGGGGCTCCCTTAGTGATAGAGGGTAACCACTAAACCGGGCATCTCGAGCATTCCTTTGAAATGGAGGCCAAATCCATACAAGGGAAAGTCAAATTAGTGCTTAATGGGGTTTCCCCAATTCTATGCTAGGAGGTGATTAGGATAATTTAGAACGTACGACCGAGAGTCCCTTGGTGACAGAGGATGATTATTAGACCGAACCTTCTATGTTACCCTCTCCACTTAGTAGCATAGGATGTCAATAGGGAGAGCACTCCAGTGAGACCGTGGTAACATCGATATTCACTTAGGCTCCCTACAAGACATAAACATAAAGGATTGAGGGATTGGCGATCCATATTACACCAAGAAGCATCACAATGAAACTGAAATCCGAGGTCTACCTTCCTAAGCTAGTCTTCCTCAACAACTTTTCCTCTAGCTCTCTCTCTTTAGCTCTCATCTCCTTTACGTTAACAACCCTTCAAAAATTCGATAGTTTAAACAATTCACTTTGCAACATCCCTAGTGGTTACTCACCAGACCCTAAGGATTGATATCTTTTATTACTTAGTGACTATTCCGTACACGTGGAGGATCAACAGGTTTTTGGCATCGTTGTCGAGGTTGGTTTTGAGTAATATTAGGAGATTAGTATTAGAGTTGCTCTAGACGCCTTTTCCTTTTCTTTTTGTGACTATTTTTCTGCACTTCCTTTCCTTTATTTCTGCATTTTATTTTCTGCATTTTTTTTTTTTTCATAATGCAAACTGATTTCACTTGCATACTTTTATGCGAAGATTGATAACTATAAAAAATTTGTTACACATCGATCCAAAGATTGATAGAACTTTTAGAAGGAGAAGAAACTTGTAGAAACAAGCACAAGAAGAACAAGTTTAGAGAACCATGGCAGATAAACCTTTGAAAGATTATACAACACCGTATGCTAGAGGCATCAGATCTAGCATTACCAGGACAGTTGAGGCCAATAATTTTAAAATTAAACCTGCATTCATCTCCATAGTACAACCAAACCAGTTTGGGGAAGATCCGAATCAGCACTTGGAAATTTTCTATGAGATATACAGCACCATGAAAATGAATGGGATCCCTCTCAAGGCAATTAGACTACTATTATTTGGACTTTCTCTCAGAGACAAAGAAAAGGCATGGTTGAATTCCCTACCAGCAAATAACATCACCTCATGGGAACAATGAGAGCAGATATTCTTGAGAAGTTCTTCCCTCCAAACAAAACAGCACATATAAGGAATTTGATTGCTAGCTTCCGACAAAATAAGAGTGAATCTTTGTATGAAGCATGGGATAAGTTTAAAGGGATGATCAAACTATGTCCCCATCACGGTTTAGAGAAGTGGCTTGTGATACATACTTTTTATAACGACATCAACTACCAACCTAAGGTCTCTTTAGACTCCGCAGCAGGTGGACCATTAATGAACAAGGGATTGGGCGAAGCCGAAGATATTATTGAGAGTGTAGTACTAAACCACCATCAATGAGCTTTAGAGAGAAGTAGGAACCAATTCAAGTAGCTGGAAAGTATGATGTTGATGCAATGAATCTAATTTCTGCAAAACTTAATGCCCTAACAAAGAAGTTTGATACAATGAAAGTTAATCCGGTGAACACTGTATCTACTACTTGTGAAGGATGAGGAAGCACTGAACATAACAAGGAAAGTTGCCTAATTGGAGTCATTACTGTACAATTGACTCAAATCAAACAAGTTGATGCAGTAGGTAACTTCAATTAAAGACAAAACAATACGTATTCCAACAATTATAACCCTGGATGAAGGAACCACCTAAACTTCTCGTATAGAAACAACCAAGAACAAGGGCAACCAGCGGTATATTAACAAAGCAATCAATTATCAAGAATAGAGAAACTCCTTGAGGAGATACTTGCCAACCAAGGAGAAATGAAGAATGATACCAAGCAACTGAACACAAGGATGAACAACATCGAAAAGTACTTGAAGATGTTTGATACTCAAATAGCACAAGTGGCGAGTTCTTCTTCAAGGACACCAGGAAATTTTCCAAGAAGTCCAGAACAAAATCCAGTGGAACATTGCAACAGCATTGAACTGATGAGCGGATGGACCTTGTGAGAGCCCCAAGTGACCGCTAAAGACAAAGGGATAGAGTATAATGGAAAGTTCTCTCTTTCTACCTCTTCTGATGGGGTTGTTTAAGAGGAAGAAGAGATTACCACACCGATTGAAGGGCATCCATCGAAAAGAATTGTACCACCCATGCCTTTCCCTCATTGAATCTCCAAAGCAATGAAAAATGTTGAATTTAACAAGTTTTTGGAGAAGATCAAGAAAATATGCATTGGCATCCCTCTCTTGGATGTCTTGTAATAAATGTCAAAATTTGCAAAGTTCATGAAGGAGATCATATCTAGCAAAAGAAAGAAGGATTTGAGACTATTGCCTTTGACAAAAGAGTGTAGCACTCTATTCTTGGACACACTGCCTCCAAAACTTCAAGACTCGAGAAGTTTTCTATACTGTGTAAGATTGGCACCACAATTATCGGTAAGGCTTTCTGTGACCTTGGAGCTAGTGTAAGTCTCCTTTCTTACCCTATGTGCAAGAAATTGGGTTTTAATAATCTCAAATTAACCACCATGGCATTACAACTTGCTGATCATACTTGTCGATACCCAATGGGTGTCATAGAAGATGTGCCGATGGAAGTAGGAGGGGTGCATCATTCCTATGGATTTTGTCATTCTCGGCAGGGAAGAAGATCCTAAAATTCCAGTAATCCTTGCAAGGTCTTTCCTCGCTAATGCAGGAGCACTGATTGATGTTAAGAATCATAGATTGTCATTGAAAATAGGCGAGGAAATGCTAGAATTCGATTTGTCTAAGCCTTCTTATCAAGTCCTAGTTTCTGAAAGTCGTTGCCACAGGGTGGATCAAGTCCACCAAGAAGAAGAAGATTACCACCACTCACAAGAGAAACTGCTAAATGAAGCACCAAATCCGGCGAAAAAAGAAAAACAACCCCGCACCCAAAACAAAAAATACATCATTTCGGCGCATGCCTGGATGAAGGAGGGGACAAGCAAACTTTGCCATGATGAAGGGAGCATCTCCCCTTCAAAACAAAGGCTCCTAGCTGAGCAGTCGAGCTCATGACCTTAAACGAGCGCTTCTTAAAATGCAACCCAAGGGTTCTGTCAATTAATTTCTTGTTTGCATTTCCTATTCTAAAGTTTGAGTGTGTTTATTTTTTTTTTTTTTGTATTTTCAGGATAGTTAGCTTCCATGAGCTGGCCACAAATTTTTCCGTGGGCGTGGAGGCATCCGAGAAAAGGAAGGCCTAAGAAAAATGGTACCGGGGGCAAACAGAGTAAATTTACAGGCTCGGTCGTGTCACCTTCACCTGGCCGTGTCAAGCATCTGCAAGAAGGCATGGGCTAGTCGTGCCCATCAAACACGGGCTAGCCGTGCCCATCAAACATGGGCTAGTCGTGCCCATCAAACACGATTGTGCCTCCAAACTCAGAAGAAGGCATGGCACAATTGTATCATTTGACACGGTCGTGCTTGGAAACAAAAAGAGGCACGACTTGGCTGTATCATTCAACATGGTCGTTCCACACCGAAAAAAAAAATGTCTCAGAAAGACGCATGGCACCGCCGTGCCAGGATTCATAGAAAAACACACGGCACGACCATGTGCCTCGACACGACCATGTCGGTTCAGCGCCACGGGGTTATTTAGCCCCAAACACGGTCGTGCCACCCTAGGGCACGACCGTATGATCCACCTCCCCCTCTCATATTCTTCTCCAAACTCCTTTCTCCTCCACCTCACACTCAAATTTTCTCCTACCTCTCATCAAGAGACCCCCAACTCCCCTCTTTCATCTCCATCTCTTCCAACTCTCAAGCTCCTCACCTACTCCACTTCACAAACTTTACCCCCACCCCCCACCCTCTCAAGAATTTTTCTAGATCTAGATCGTAATCTTTCCACCTTATTCTCCAAGACAAAAGCTCCCTCTTCTACGATTCCTTTCATCTCCTTCTCTTCTTCATCAAATCCCACCTTCCCTTCTAGACTCAATACATCATGTCAGGAATTTTGAAAAGATTGAGAAAGGGTGGTGCATCTAGTGGCGGAGGCGACGATCGTGGCAAGGGGAAAGAAAAAGGAAATGATAAAGATAAAGGGAAGTGGTTAGCACGCTCCGAAGGTAACGACAATGAATTTGAAATTATTTTAAGAAATGATATGCAAAAAACTAGATTTGAAAATCTCATTTCACGTAAATTTTCATTACATTTATTGATGGTTTCTCTCGTTTCGGCCATGTGTATCTGATTTCTCATAAATCTGAAACATTAGATTGCTCCATTCATTATATAAACGAAATTGAGAATCAAACGGAACGTAAAATTAAGACTTTACACACAAACCATGGGGAAATATTTGTCTAATATGTTCAAGATAATATGTAATGATAGAGGGAGTATTAGTGACTCCACAGCAAAATGAGGTAGCTGAAAGAAGAAATAGGACTCTTCTTGAAATAATTAGGTCTATAATGGTGCAGGACAATTTGTAGATATCCTATTGGAGAGATGCATTATTAGCTGCAGTTTATATACTTAACAAAGTATCTTCATAGTCAGTTCCATCTACCCCATATGAACGATGGACAGAAGACCAGGTTTGGATCTATTAGAGTTATATAAATAAGATATTACATAATTTCAGCATGTTTAATTACAACGTAGAACATATACCTATTATGAAACATACTGTTTTGAGCAAGAGTATGTGTCCCAAAACTCCTGAGAAAATAGCTGAGATGAATAAAAAAATCATATGTCAGTGCTATTAACAGTTTGTTGTACACTATGTTGTGTACACATCCCAATATCAGCTATGTTGTTGGCTTAGTCAGTCGCTTCTGATCAAACCCAGGACCAAGACACTGAAAGACGGTAAAAAAGATATTCAAATATCTGAATGTGACAACAGATTATTGTCTTTGTTTTCACGAATCAGATATAAGTCTAAAAGGCTATTCAGATGCAAATTGAGCTGGCACCTGAATGATAAAAAACTACATCAGGCTATGCGTTCTTGCTGAACGGTGGCGTCATCTCATGGAACAGCAAGAAACAAGCTTATGTAGTTTTGTTAACTATGAAAGCTGAATATGTGGCATGTTCAGCGGTTGGACAAGAAAGGTTAAGAAAGTTCCTGAAGCATCTGAAGATTGCTGAGGACTGTCTACTGAGACAGTCAAGCAGCAATAGCTTTCTCGAAGGATCTCAAATATCATAGCAAGGGCAAGCATATAGCTATAAAATATAACTTTGTGAGGGATATTGTGACTAAAAGAAAGGTAATTCTTGAGTATATCCCTACACGCGCTATGCTTGCAGATCCTTTTACTAAGCCAATGAATAGAGAGACATTTAAAGAGCATGTAAAATCTTTTGGACTTTATAGAATGTAATAATATTGTAATAACAATCAGATATTGTGATTTGATGGTGTGATTTGTCATAATTTATTCAGTATATGTTGTCTTTGTTACATTTGGATCGAAGTCTCGATGAGCATATGGCAGGTTGAGATTGGTCCACTCACATGAACAATCGTCTCTGTTTGTTAAGTATAAATAGAGATAAGACCGTCGTTACTTATGGGACAGCTTATGTGGCTATAAACAGAGACATACTCATAAGTTAAGGTCTCTTTAATAATTGTGTCAAAATTAGATCATTTATGTGTTAATAATGTTTGAAATAAATGTACCCACCATTTATTGAATCTGTTGAAAGCCAGATTTGAATTCATGAGTTGAATCCAGGATTAGACATTATGTCTAAATCAAAATTTGTACGATGTTAAATTTAAGAACATGCACTCTTTTTTTAATAAAGAGAACAACATCGTAACATCTGATTCATACCACATGTGTTATTGCGACAATAAGGGTAGTAGAAGAATAAATCTCTGCTTCTCTACTATGTGAGACCCTTGAGATTATAAGTGAATCTCAGTTTTACCTTAAGTGACTATTTAGCTGTTTACTTGAAATTTTAATTAGTGACGGCTACTTTAGCATATATCCTATGGCCATGGATG
The DNA here is from genome assembly GCF_018446385.1 of Zingiber officinale. NCBI lineage: Eukaryota > Viridiplantae > Streptophyta > Magnoliopsida > Zingiberales > Zingiberaceae > Zingiber > Zingiber officinale. The sequence goes on from NC_056001.1 coordinate 2,664,666, forward strand.
ATTCGGTCTATGAAGTATAACTAGCAAAGCGACTGATTAGAATGAATAGATTCTAGCTAAAAAAGAAGATTAAAGATATTTACATCTTTTGATGTTATTCACCAGTCGACCCATTTCTATTATGTATAAAAATGATTGTAAATATTGAATGTAAAACATACTCTTGACATAATAGTCATTATGGGGGATTAGAGATGTTCATATTGATGTAAATGAAGATTATTTAATCTAGATAAATAGCAAGACATGGATATGTCCAAGATAATAGTTGTGTGCCACCAGGAGATTAGATGTTTCCTAGATAACGGATATGTACCACTAAGAGAGAGGCTATGTGCCGTTATAAGAGTGTCTCTGATTCATTTAGAATAGTAAGCTAAGTAAAACGTAACAATTTTGTTAACAATAATCGCTCATAGAGCGGCTATGTAAGAAAAACAATCTTCTTAGCATCAATCGCTCAATATGCTTGATGTCACATGAACCACTGTAAGTTTTTACAGTTTAAGAATTTCAGTATTCTTGATTTTCATGCTTTAGTATCTACAGTTTTGCACAGTGGAGAATTGCAGTGGTGCTGACAAAGTGAAATAGAGGAAAGAGGAGAGGGTAAATAGTGATTATTAGAATAGAGTAGGGAAGATAGAAACTTGTTGTGAAGAAGAAAAGGAGTTGTTATCATCATGTGAAATACACAACCTCACTATTATAGGAAAAGAAAAACTCAACCTTAAGCGAGAAATCACTTTGACACCAAGTTGAGAGCGACAAGATTATATTTATCAAAAGTGAACTAATACATGTGTACAGAACGCATAATACCACTGTGACTAAATATTTCATGCGGGACTTGTGTTGTATCCACTTGAGAGGAAGGGAGGCCAAACGAAAGAGAGGAGGAAAATAAACCTTTGTCTAATTTGTTGGTGGAACAAAAAATAAGGAAAATAACAAAACAACTTGAATCTCTTTTAATTCTTTCCAAAAGTGGGTGGACGAGAGAAGAAGAGAGAAATGTTGAAAAGAGTAAATTAACCCTGCATGTCTTAGAAATGACAAGATCAAAGATCTAAAGTTATTATTTCTCTTATATCCTCTTCTTTCATTTCTTTTCAACTAGAAAAAAAATCCCTTCCTTTCTTCCTTACTCTCTTTCCTCGAATAGTCTTCATTTCTTTCTCCTCTTCCTACCTCAAGTAGATAGTCTTAACTTGTACCCATGTAGCTATTAACCTATGATCTCAATGACCATTAGTCGTGTCAAGGATACTTAAGGTCTGTAACCCAGAAAAGTCCAACAGTGGTATTGGAGCAACATGATACAACAAAGTAGCACTTGCATGCATTGGAATGTCATATTGGTGATTATCCTTGATACTGGTTTCAAATCTAGAAAGAATTATGCTGCTGTATTGTCAGCATCAAAATTGTGAAGCAAAAAATTTATTTCATAACCATATTTTCTCTACTCAAGATCTTTTAAGAATGACAACTGGCAAACTGAACTATGCAACTTACTTAAAGAGCTTACGCAAAAAATTAAATATTCACTAACAAATAACCATCATTATACTTGGGTATGAAGATAACCTCAGATTTTGTGGCCTTTGGATGCATAAAAAAATGTGCTTGGGGATTAATTGGCCAACCTAAATCATGAAAACACTCCTTTGACCTGCAATAGAGGAATTACTTTGTAAAACACTTGGATAATAGAATTTGAACTAAAAAGTTACTAACCAAAAATATTCATTCAGATCATCGTAGTTTCGCCATCTTGAATGGCTGACACTACCATGTCTGCTCCTTTGTACTTCCTGCCACATTTGAACATAACAGACATCTATTATTGTATAGGTAGTTACAAAGAGGATGCAATAGGAAGATTCAGGTGAATAATAGCATAATAAACACTCAACTTATGTGAGACATATACAAATACCTTTACCAAAACCTTATAGATTGGAGTCACAATATTCTGCAGAAATGATTCTTCTTCGCCTTGATATATAGGTTCAAAGAAAGCACCAGTGACTGAATGAACATTACTGTTTAAGATTCCATCAAGCTCGTTCGCCATCTTATTTGATTTATCAATAACAAATTATAATTAAATTACCATTTAACATACATGAAAAAAATATAACAAGAAATTTGAAGGTTGGAATTTGATGGCAAGTATTAAAAAAATATAACTGATGAAAATAGCCAAGTGTTAGTATCAAAAGAATATAAATACCATGTTGGCAAGAATAAAATAGTAAGTTATATATAGCAGTGTACTGTTATACTATTTATTTTATTTGTTTGTATATCATTTTATTGATGCAGCATGGAAATTGTATTCAAGCACAAAAGAAATAAATACATGTTATTTAGATAGAAATTTTCGATTCTCAAAGGCATTTAGGGTTTTTATGTACAGTTCATGGATCCAAACCACGTTGAGCCCACATTGGTTGGACTTAGATGAAGGCCTTTTAGATGAGTTTCTTGTTACTTCTAGTGAGTCTTTCATTTTTAGTTGTTACTTAATTACAAATTCTGGAGTCATATTTTCTGAGAAAACCTTACTTTTGAGTTGCTCAAATGAAAATACGATTCAGTCATTACCATTAAGAGTTATATTAGGGGAGCTTAGTATATGCTCATAATGAGTTTAAATATTCAGATTTTTTTGCACTCTTACAGATTATAATACTTCATTTACAAAGAAGTGTCACAACTATGCTACCGAGGATACCTTAATTACAATGAAGATGAGATTATTGTAGGAGAGAAAAAGCGTAGAGGAAGACGAAAGGAGAAAGATGGGGAACAGAGAGAGTGGTGAGAGAAAAGATACCAACTATATTTGTTGCGTAAAGAGAGGGCAACACCTCTCAACCTCTAAAACGCGGAAGAAGAGGAAGAGAGAAAAGAGATCGCGCGGAGCAATAAGACAAAGACGCACAAAAAGAGAGCAAACACGAGGAAGGAGAAGAAGAAGAAAAAGAAAAAGAGTTACCGTAGTTCGGCGATGTGCCTACTCCACAAAAACGGCCGAAGCTTTATTAGAATTCTCTCTACACAAGAGAATCACATCTAATGATTCTTATGTTTGTTGTTGTACAATAAGCTTACAATAATCCCTATAAATAACGCTAAATCCCAGATCCGGTAAAATCGTAACAGAATTTTGTTATGAAAAATCACAACAAAATTTTGTTATATAAAATCTTAACAGAATTTTATTACGAAAAATCTTAATAGATTTTTCTTCCATAACATCTCTCATATTAACCTTATCCAAATATGAGTCACCCGTCAACAATCTCCACCTTAACGAATATTCACCCCTTCGAAGAACACGAGTATCTAAATAAAGCTCCACCTGGATTTCTGGGTCTAGACTTCCTTCCTCTAGCATTAAGAGATATGCATTAAAAGGGTGTTTGGCTGCTTATAAGCTCTTCAAATTTGTTTGGTAAATTTTTTTTCAAACAGCTTATAAGCTGTCAAAATAAGCTGTTTTGGAGCTTATAAGTTGTTTTTAAAAAAGTATGGAAGACCCTACTTTTTTAAAAAAAGATCTTATTTTAATAATTTGTTTCTTTAAAATATCCTTATATAATTTCATAAATCCCCATCTTATCCTCCATAAATTTTTATAAGCCTAATATCTTTTTATCTCCGCCGACTTTTCTTCCAACGTTGTGTCATCTTCTCCGCCAACGCCTCTTTCTAATTTTCTCTCCCCCGATACAGAAATTCTCCCAAAACCCTCTATTAATAAAAATCCCAAAACCCTCTATTAATAGTATTATACCCTTTTTGATAATTTTATTAATAAAAAGATCTTATAATACTAAACACATCAATATCTTTAAGTTGATTGTAATAAGTTCACCCAAACACTTTAACAATTTATTTTTAAAATAAGACTTAACAACTTATAAGCTCCTAAAACAACTTATAAGTTGTACGAGCTTATAAGCTATTTTTAATAAGTTTAGCCAAACACCCTCTAAGTTCAAGCAATGCTTGAACTTCTCTGTAGTCACTGGCTTTGTCAGCATATCTGCAGCATTGTCTACAGTGTGAACCATCTCAAGTTGAATTTCTCCGGAAACAATCAACTCTCTGATCTTGTGAAATCTCACATCAATGTGCTTGGTTCTCGCATGATACACTTGATTCTTCGCCAAATAGATAGCACTCTAACTATCACATTACAACTTGACTCCACCTTGCTGAACACACAGTTCTTGTAAGTCATAAAGCTTCCTTTGCTGCTTCAACTGCTGCCATGTACTCGGACTCCGTAGTAGACAATGCAACAATAGATTGTATCATAGATTTCCAACAAATAGGTCCTCCTGCTACAGTGAACACGTATCCTGTAGTAGACCTCCTGTTATCTAAATCTCCGGCATAGTCTGCATCAACGTACCCAGCAACTGAAGGATCTTCCGGTTGTCTACTGAACATGATGTCATAATCAGTTGTATTTCTCAAGTATCTGAAAATTCATTTCACTGCATCCCAATGTGGCCGACCAGGATTTGAGAGAAACTTGCTTACCATACTAACTGCTTGCACCAAATCTGATCTTGTGCAAACCATGGCATAACAACCAACTGCACTGCCATAAAGAAATTTTGACATCTCTTGGATCTCGTCATCCGTCTTTGGACACTGTACGAGATAACTTGAAGTGATGTGTCAGGGGTGTGCTCACCGACTTTGCATTCTTCATGTTGAACTTATCCAGCACCTTCTCCACATAACTACATTGAGACAACCATAATCTCCCTCCAGCTCTCCATCCCAAGAATCTTCTTGGCCTCTCCCAAATCTTTCATGTCAAATTCCTTGCTCAGTAGTCTCTTCAATTTGTCAACATCTTTCATCTTCTTCGCAACAATGAGCATGTTATTTACGTATAGTAGTAAGAAAACCAGTGATTCATCTTCAAGGCTCTTCACATATATACAGCAGTCATACTCACATCTCCTATATCCGTTTTGAATCATGTATGAATCAAAACGTTTGTACCATTGCCTAGGAGATTGTTTCAATCCATAGAGCGATTTCTTCAACTTGCAAATCAACCGCTCTTGTCAGGGCTAACTAAATCCCTCGGGTTGTGTTATAAAAATCTGCTCCTCCAAATTTCCATGAAGAAATGTCGTCTTCACATCCATTTGCTCAAGTTGCAAATCGTGATGTGCCACTAAAGCCAACACCACTCTAATTGATGTATATCTTACCACCGGAGAGAAAATTTCTTCATAGTCAATCCCCTTTCTCTGTGAATACCCCTTTGCTACTAATCGAGCCTTGAACTTCACTTCTCCTTCTGACATTGCTTCTTTCTTCTTGAATATCCACATACACCCTATAGCTTTCTCTCCTTTAGGAAGTTCCACTAGATCCCAAGTTTGATTTTTATGCAACGACTCCATCTCCTCTACCATAGCACCCGTCCACCTGTCCTTCTCATAGTTGTGCATCGCCTCCTGAAAAAATGTAGGGTCTCCGCTACTAGTGATAAGCGCATAAGATACCAAGTCTTCGAATTCGTATCTAGTGGGTGGTTTTACGACTCGTCTAGTTCTACCACTAGCCATAGTGCGATGCTCCGTGTGCTCTGAGCTAGAATTATCAGAGTCATGAGTCTCTAGCTCCACTTGCACAATATCTTTCTCCATGTTGCTCTGTGGTGTTTTCTTTCCTTCTTCTTGAGTACGCTGTAACATAATTTTCTCGTCAAATACCACATCTCTGCTGATCACCACTTTGTTTGCCTTAAGATCCCAAAGCTTGAAGCCTTTAACTCCTTTCTAATACCCCAGAAAAATATACTGCTTTGACTTCACATCCAACTTTGATATTTCCTCATTAGATATGTGCATATAAGCTAGACATCCAAAAACTCGAAGATGAGAGTAATCTACTTGATTCTCTATCCATACTTCCTCTGATACTTTACCTTCTAGTGCTACCCTTGATGATCTATTAATAACATGTTATGTTAACTGCTTTCGCCCAAAAATTCTTTACAAGCCCTGCATTCAGCTTGAGACATCTTGCCTTCTTAATGATTGTCATGTTCAACCTTTCTGCTACCCTGTTCTGCTGAGGTATACTGCGAACCGAGAAATGCCTCATTATCCCATGCTGCTGACAAAATTCTTAAAACTTTGAATCCGTGTACTCAGTCACATTATCTGACCTAAGGCATTTGATCTTCCTTCCGGTCTGATTCTCCACTTCAATTTTCCATAATTTAAACTTTGCAAAAATTTCTAACTTATGATGCATAAAGTATACCCAGACCTTTCGTGAGAAATTATCAGTAAAACTCACAAAATACAAGTACCCTCCATGTGATGCTACACTGGCTGATCCCTAGAGATCCGTATGTATGTAGTCCAGAATCCCCTCTGTCTTGTTTGCTGCCGTCTTGAACTGCACTTTACTCTGTTTCCCAAGAACACAGAATTTGAAGAATTCAAGCTTGCACATTTTGACACCCTTCAACAAATCTCTCTTGTGAAGTTCTAGCATCCCACGTTCACCCATATGCCCTAGTCACATATGCCACAAGATTCAGACTCCACCGAGGCGGCTCCACCTACAATTATAGTCTCTATCAACTTGTAGATGTTTCCTGCTACCTTTTGTCCTTTCATTACCGTCAAAACTCCCTTGCTAACCATCATCACCCCGCTCATTGATTTGTAATTACAAACAATATCATCCAGTGTGCCTAGTGAGATCAAGTTCTTCCTTAGCTCCGGAATATATCTGACATCACATAAAGTTCTATCACACTATCAAACATCTTGATTCTGACATTCCCTATGCCGATAACTTTGCATAACGCATCGTTTCCTATCAACACTGAACCAGAATCCACTGCCTTGTCAAACCAATCCTTGTTTGGAGTCATGTAATATGAACATACAGAGTCTAAAATCCATGCATCCATCAGCTGCTCCGAACTTGACATAACTGATAGCATATCTCCATCACCGCTCTCTGAATTTTCTTCTTCAACTATGTTTGTAGATTTTGTCGAACTACCTTTGTTCTCTGCAACATGTTTCTTTATCTCTGGACAATTTCTCTTGAAATGACCTTTGCCTCCACACTTGTAGCACGTGATCACCTTTTTCCTTCTCAATTTAGAACGAGCCTTGTTGTTGTTACCCATTCCTTGTCGAGATTTACTCCTACCACACTCTTGGTTGCTATTTATCACAAATCCTTCTCCCTGAGAAACTTCATCGCTTGTTTTCTTCCTTTGATGAAAACCTAGCAACGCACCTATGATCTCTTCCAATTTGAGAGTTTCCTTTCTCCACATCAAAGTAGTAACCAAATTCTCGTACGTAGGAGATGAAGGTAGAGAATTCAACAACATCAGCGCCTTGTCTTCGTCTTCGTCTTCGATCTTCACATCAACCCGCTTCAAATCACTTACAATCTGGTTGAATACGTTGATGTGTTGGCTCAGATCGATTCCTTCTGTCATCTTCAGCCCAAATAATTTCTGTTTGAGATACAGTTTGTTTGTTAATGATTTTGACATGTACCGACTTTTCAACTTTTGTCAAACTGCCACCGGTGACTCGTCGTCCATGACATGGTACATCACATCATCCGTAAGACAAAGCCTGATTGTTGATACTGCCTTCGCCTGAAGTTCTTCTCAATCTGATCTCTTCATGCTTTCCGATTTTCTTTCTCCTAGCGCCTTCACTATGCTTTGTTGCACCAAAAAGTCCTTGACCCTTCTCAACTTCACCAGATCAAACTTCGCAGAAGTTGTCCCCGACATGTTGAAAAAATCCGTCAAAACTTGTAGCTCTGATACTAATTGTTGCGCAAAGAGAGGGCAACACATCTCAACCTCTAAAACGAGGAAGAAGAGGAAGAGAGAAAAAAGATCGCGCGGAGCAACAAGACGAAGACGTACAAAAGGAGAGCAAACACGAGGAAGGAGAAGAAGAAGAGAAAGAAGAAGAGTTACCGTGGTTCGGCGATGTGCCTACTCCACAAAACGGCTGAAGCTTTATTAGAATTCTCTCTACACAAGAGAATCACATCTAATGATTCTTGTGTTTGTTGTTGTACAATAGGCTTACAATAATCCCTATAAATAATGTTAAACTCCAGACCCGATAAAATCGTAACAAAATTTTGTTATGAAAAATCGCAACAAAATTCTGTTATATAAAATCTTAACAGAATTTTATTACGAAAAATCTTAACAGAATTTTATTACGAACAATCTTAACAGATTTTTCTTCCATAACATCCCTCATATTAACCTTATCCAAATATGAGTCACCCGTCAACAATATCCACTAAAAATACATATGTCGCAGCTATTTGTGACAGTTTTGTTACATGTTGCAATCTGCAAGCACTATTAAAGTCATCACCAAGACACAATAATGCTGTGAGTAAACCTTGCAACAAATCTAATTTTTCACCCAAGCTAGAGGTCGCTGAGGAAGAAATTATGATGAAATATACCTTCACATGTGTCACAACAGCATAGCGATTGTGTTGCTACAAAAAATATTTTAGTATTGCCTGTGGTTTCAATATTTGTACCAAAGTTTAAGTTAGGATATATCTATGATTTCATGTGTATCATGATAACACGTGTATCAAGTATGCAGGCACAATGAAAAAGATTAACAAGAGTTAGTGAAGTCCAAGTGGATTGAGGACAACTGAACATTTGACAAGAGAAGTCTAGATAGAATTTGGAAGTCCAACAGGTGTTGACAAATGAAATTCTAATAGATCAAAATGGACCAAATACTAAGCAACTGAAAGAAGATTCAACGGTGATACCTCTTGGCAAACGAGAAGTCTAGGTAGAGTGAGAATGGTATAATGTTAAAAGAAAAAAAAAATCCCAAGAGGTGAACTCTTAGCAAGTGAGATGTGAGAGAGCAACTTGTAACTTGGGCGAGGGTAGCTATCTCATTTAGGCGATGACTTGACTAAGAAAAGGTGTTTTAGTATCAAAGTAAATGGAAAAACTTGTGACAGATTAACTTCTATTCCAAGTCGAGTCCACTAGTGATAACAAACATAGATGTTTAGATTTAAGTATTGTAAATGTTAAATGAGATAAAATCTTGGTTAGTGGACGAATAGAATAGAGTTAGTAGAAGATTCAATCAGCACATGATAGAGTCGCAATAAAATTTTGATCAGTCAATTGATGGCAAAGAGCAATGAACTATGGTAAGTAGCAATCAGTGGATGACACAGTCAAGATTCGGGATATTGGCTATGGTCAGTCGATAGATGGTAAATAGCAGTTGACTGATGATATAGTCAACAAATAATGTCTTCAACGGATAAAGATGAGATAATGATTTAGTGGATTTGATCACGACTGTAGATGGTCCAATCATGGTAAGTACGAATTGCACTATAAAAGTTAATCTAAGACATCTCAAACAAAATATCCAAATGTGCTCCATTCTCAATAAGATTTTGCGGTTTTCAAATTTGTCACAACAAATGTCTTAAACACAGAAACTCAATCCAATTTTTGTTTTCTAATGAATTGTTTTCCTTGTCCCTCTCCAACAAATTCAGTTATGCTTCTCCACTACAACAACTTCTACTCTCTCTCTTGACCCCTCTAGCTAGCGACCCCTCTAGCTACCCATCCCTTTCATAAAACCTAAATCCTCTCATCCTTCCCCATTTCCTCACTTCTTCCAACTGATTATAAAACCCATCAACCATTAAGGGGATAAACAAGTAGAGCCAAGTTTGACTCTATTCAAGCTTGTTTATTAAAAACCTTATCAAGTTGAGCTGGGCTCGAGCTTTTTATCAAGCTCAACTAATAGTGTTGTTATCAATGTCTGATCCATGAAAATTTATATGCTATGTCCTTTTAGCATATTATGAATAATTTAATATTATAAAATTTTATATATTGCTATATTTGTATTTGAAAAAAATAAGAAATGAATTTATAATTAAATTTTAGACAAATTAATAAATAAGTTTGTTCATAAATTATTCATGAACTTTTTATGAACGTTAACAAACCGAGCTTACTAATGCTTAAACTTATTTATTTTATATATTTTACTACTAAGCGAACATAAACATCCTTTATTATTCCAGACACAGATTGTTCATTAACATGTGGTTAATTTGCAACCAAATTAGCCATTCCCTTTTCTTCCAATCAACTGCCTTCCTACAGTCGCCTACTATTTCTCCTCTTCTGCATCCAACCAACCACCTCCCCTTCATCTCCTTCCCCCTTTCACTCCCTCTCTAGTCGTGTGCCACCACCTCATCTTTTCCTCCATCTCTCTCCTTTCTCCCTCTCTAATAGCCAAATCAATGACCCTTTGCCACTTTGTGTGGCAATCTGTGACCTCGACCCTCCTCCCCAATGACCAACATATTTAGAGAGTATTTTTGCATTGTATTCATTTAGATTTGTTATTGAACTTAGAATTGGAATGAAATGTTAGTTTAATTCATTATTTTTGTCGTGTTGAATTAATCCAAAAAGAATTTTGTTTTTATATGAAATTATTTATTTTCCTCTTGAGGGTAAAATATCACTCATCCTTCATCACAAACAACTTCACTGCAATAAAAATGCATACAAAAAAAACTACATATAAAAATTATGAATTTTATTCGTGCTGAAGGAAAACAATCATAAATGAACAATTTTGCATCAAATAATCCATTTTCTCCTATTAGGGGCAAAAGTCATCAATCCTCCATCATAAATAGCACACTTATATCACATGAAACATTCACAACTAATACTACAATTGTAATCAAAAAATTAATACATCATAATAATTTAGCTTTGAGAATGGCAATCAAACAATTTCAATGAAATTGTTCATTTTTGTATTTTGATGGCTAATGTCACCCATCTTTTATTACAAACAAGAATCCTTTTATATAAAAAAAAAAGTTACTTGGACACTATGAACTTTCCCCTTCAATAATTATCAGAGGTGCACAACTCTATAATTACTATTTTTTACTTTATCTATAAAATTATAGCACAATGAAAACAGATACAATCATGTAATATCAATATTTTTTCCTCAGTCTACAAAAAAAAGTCTTTTAAAATCTGAACCACATAATTCTTTTTGGTTAATACTATGATTTACTTCATAAAATGAACATAATGTTAACAAACAAGTTCGATAATCAGATCAATAAGAACTTTATGTTTGTCAGATGCTAAAAATATAAAAAATAATCAAAGCAATCATAGTATCTTTTATATGGTAAATAAAATAAAATAAAAACCATGATAAGAGGGATTAAGATGTCTTTTATTATCAGTTGTTATGTTAAATTTGCCCACATAGAATCCCTAGGACTGCGTACAAAGTTTAGACCCACCACTTAGACTAGAGATCCATTTTTGACATAATAATATTGTTTAATTAATCAACACATGGTAATTATATAGA